>NC_041388.1:379561141-379644494 GCF_002162155.2 Triticum dicoccoides
GCAGCCCCTAGGCCTCCTCTCCTCTTCCTCCACTAGGCCCATTAAGGCCCATTAGGTTACTGGGGGTTCCGGTAGCCTCCCGGTACTCCGGTAAAATGCCGATTTCACCCGGAACACTTCTGATGTCCAGACATAGGCTTCCAATATATCAATCTTTATGTCTCGACCATTTTGAGACTCCTTGTCATGTCCCCGATCTCATCCGGGACTCCGAACTCCTTCGGTACATCAAAACTCATAAACTCATAATATAACTGTCATCGAAACCTTAAGCGTGCGGACAATAACCAATAGCGGAACCTGGATGCTCATATTGGCTCCTACATAATCTACGAAGATCTTTATCGGTCAGACCGCATAACAACATACATTGTTCCCTTTGTCATCGGTATGTTACTTGCCCGAGATTCGTTCGTCGGTATCTTAATACCTAGTTCAATCTCGTTACCGGCAATTCTCTTTACTCGTTCCATAATACATCATCTCACAACTAACTCATTAGTTGTAATGCTTGCTAGGCTTATGTGATGTGCATTACCGAGAGGGCCCAGAGATACCTCTCCGACAATCGGAGTGACAAATCCTAATCTCGAAATACGCCAACCCAACATGTACCTTTGGAGACACCTGTAGAGCTCCTTTATAATCACCCTGTTATGTTGTGACGTTTGGTAGCACACAAAGTGTTCCTCCGGCAAACGGGAGTTGCATAATCTCATAGTCATAGGAACATGTATAAGTCATGAAGAAAGCAATAGCAACATACTAAACGATTGGGTGCTAAGCTAATGGAATGGGTCATGTCAATCACATCATTCTCCTAATGATGTGATCCCGTTAATCAAATGACAACACATGTCTATGGTTAGGAAACATACCCATCTTTGATTAACGAGCTAGTCAAGTAGAGGCATACTAGTGACGTTTACTTTGTCTATGTATTCACACAAGTATTATGTTTCCAGATAATACAATTCTAGCATGAATAATAAACATTTATCATGATATAAGGAAATAAATAATAACTTTATTATTGCCTCTAGGGCATATTTCCTTCAGTCTCCCACTTGCACTAGAGTCAATAATCTAGATTTACATAGTAATGATTCTAACACCCATGGAGCTTTGGTGCTGATCATGTTTTGCTCGTGGAAGAGGCTTAGTCAACGGGTCTGCTACATTCAGATCCGTATGTATCTTGCAAATCTCTATGTCTCCCACATGTACTAGATCCCGGATGGAATTGAAGCGTCTCTTGATGTGCTTGGTTCTCTTGTGAAATCCGGATTCCTTTGCCAAGGCAATTGCACCAGTATTGTCACAAAAGATTTTCATTGGACCCGAGGCACTAGGTATGACACCTAGATCGGATATGAACTCCTTCATCCAGACTCCTTTGTTTGCTGCTTCCGAAGCAGCTATGTACTCCGCTTCACATGTAGATCCCGCCACAACACTTTGTTTAGAACTGCACCAACTGACAGCTCCACCGTTTAATGTAAATACGTATCCGGTTTGCGATTTAGAATCGTGTGGATTAGTGTCAAAGCTTGCATCAACGTAACCATTTACGATGAGCTCTTTGTCACCTCCATATACGAGAACCATATCCTTAGTCCTTTTCAGGTATTTCAGGATGTCCTTGACCGCTGTCCAGTGATCCACTCCTGGATTACTTTGGTACCTCCCTGCTAGACTTATAGCAAGACATACATCAGGTCTGGTACACAGCATTGCATACATGATAGAGCCTATGGCTGAAGCATAGGGAACATCTTTCATTTTCTCTCTATCCTCTGCAGTGGTCGGGCATTGAGTCTTACTCAATTTCACACCTTGTAACACAGGGAAGAATCCTTTCTTTGCTTGATCCATTTTGAACTTGTTCAAAATTTTGTCAAGGTATGTGCTTTGTGAAAGTCCAATTCAGCGTCTTGATCTATCTCTATAGATCTTAATGCCCAATATGTAAGCAGCTTCACCGAGGTCTTTCATTGAAAAATTCTTATTCAAGTATCCCTTTATGCTATCCAGAAATTCTATATCATTTCCGATTAGTAATACGTCATCTACATATAATATCAGAAATGCTACAGAGCTCCCACTCACCTTTTTGTAAATACAGGCTTCTCCAAAAGTCTGTACAAAACCAAATGCTTTGATCACACTATCAAAATGTTTATTCCAACTCCGAGAGGCTTGCACCAGTCCATAAATGGATCGCTGGAGCTCGCACACTTTGTTAGATCCCTTTGGATTGACAAAACCTTCCGGCTGCATCATATATAGCTCTTCTTCCAGAAATCCATTCAGGAATGCAGTTTTACATCCGTCTGCCAAATTTCATAATTATAAAATGCGGCAATTGCTAACATGATTCGGACAGACTTAAGCATCGCTATGGGTGAGAAGGTCTCATCGTAGTCAATCCCTTGAACTTGTCGAAAACCTTTTGCGACAAGTCAAGCTTTGTAGACAGTAACATTACCATCAGTGTCAGTCTTCCTCTTGAAGATCCATTTATTCTCAATTGCTTGCCGATCTTTGGGCAAGTCAACCAAAGTCCACACTTTGTTCTCATACATGGATCCCATCTCAGATTTCATGGCCTCAAGCCATTTTGCGGAATCTGGGCTCACCATCGCTTCTTCATAGTTCGTAGGTTCATCATGATCTAGTAGCATGACTTCCAGAACAGGATTACCGTACCACTCTGGTGCGGATCTTACTCTGGTTGATCTACGAGGTTCAGTAGTATCTTGTTCTGAAGTTTCATGATCATCATCATTAGCTTCCTCACTAATTGGTGTAGGTGTCACACAAACCGGTTTCTGTGATGTACTACTTTCCAATAAGGGAGCAGGTACAGTTACCTCATCAAGTTCTACTTTCCTCCCACTCACTTCTTTCGAGATAAAATCCTTCTCTAGAAAGTTTCCGAATTTAGCAACAAAAGTCTTGCCTTCGGATCTGTGATAGAAAGTGTATCCAATAGTTTCCTTTGGATACCCTATGAAAACACATTTCTCCGATTTGGGTTCAAGCTTATGAGGTTGAAGCTTTTTCACATAAGCATCGCATCCCCAAACTTTCAGAAACGACAACTTTGGTTTCTTTCCAAACCACAATTCATAAGGCGTCGTCTCAACGGATTTTGATGGTGCCCTATTTAACGTGAATGCGGCCGTCTCTATAGCATAACCCCAAAATGATAGCGGTAAATCAGTAAGAGACATCATAGATCGCACCATATATAGTAAAGTACGATTACGACGTTCGGACACACCATTACATTATGGTGTTCCGGGTGGCGTGAGTTGCGAAACTATTCCACATTGTTTCAAATGTACACCAAACTCGTAACTCAAATATTATCCTCCACGATTAGATCGTAGGAATTTTATTTTCTTGTTACAATGATTTTCAACTTCACTCTGAAATTCTTTGAACTTTTCAAATGTTTCAGACTTATGTTTCATTAAGTAGATATACCCATATCTGCTTAAGTCATCTGTGAAGGTGAGAAAATAACGATATCCGCCACGAGCCTCAACATTCATCGGACCACATACATCTGTATGTATGATTTCTAACAAATCTGTTGCTCTCTCCATAGTACCGGAGAACGGTGTTTTGGTCATCTTGCCCATAAGGCACGGTTCGCAAGTACCAAGTGATTCATAATCAAGTGGTTCTAAAAGTCCATCAGTATGGAGTTTCTTCATGCGCTTTACACCGATATGACCTAAACGGCAGTGCCACAAATAAGTTGCACTATCATTATCAACTCTGCATCTTTTGGCTTCAACATTATGAATATGTGTGTCACTACTATCGAGATTTAATAAGAATAGACCACTCTTCAAGGGTGCATGACCATAAAAGATATTACTCATATAAATAGAACAACCATTATTCTCAGATTTAAATGAATAACCGTCTCGCATCAAACAAGATCCAGATATAATGTTCATGCTCAACGCTGGCACCAAATAACAATTATTTAGGTCTAATACTAATCCCGAAGGTAGATGTAGAGGTAGCGTGCCGACTGCGATTACATCGACTTTGGAACCATTTCCCACGCGCATCGTCACCTCGTCCTTAGCCAATCTTCGCTTAATCCCTAGTCCCTGTTTCGAGTTGCAAATAATAGCAACAGAACCAGTATCAAATACCCAGGTGCTACTGTAAGCATTAGTAAGGTACACATCAATAACATGTATATCATATATACCTTTGTTCACCTTGCCATCCTTCTTATCCGCCAAATACTTGGGGCAGTTCCGCTTCCAGCGACCAGTCTGCTTGCAGTAGAAGCACTCAGTTTCAGGCTTAGGTCCAGATTCGGGTTTCTTCTCCTTAGCAGCAACTTGCTTGCTGTTCTTTTTGAAGTTCCCCTTCTTCTTCCCTTTGCCCTTTTTCTTGAAACTAGTGGTCTTGTAGACCATCAACACTTGATGCTCCTTCTTGATTTCTACCTCGGCAGCTTTCAGCATTGCGAAGAGCTCGGGAATTGTCATATTCATCCCTTGCATATTATAGTTCATCACGAAGCTCTTGTAGCTAGGTGGAAGTGATTGGAGAATTCTGTCAATGACGCAATCATCTGGAAGATTAACTCCCAATTGAATCAAATGATTATTATACCCAGACATTTTGAGTATATGCTCACTGACAGAACTATTCTCCTCCATCTTGCAGCTATAGAACTTATTCGAGACTTCATATCTCTCAATCCGGGCATTTGCTTGAAATATTAACTTCAACTCCTGGAACATCTCATATGCTCCATGATGTTCAAAACGTCGTTGAAGTCCCGATTCTAAGCCGTAAAGCATGGCACACTGAACTATCTAGTAGTCATCAGCTTTGCTCTGCCAGACGTTCATAACATCTGGTGTTGCTCCAGCAGCAGGCCTGGCACCCAGCGGTGCTTCCAGGACGTAATTCTTCTATGCAACAATGAGGATAATCCTCAAGTTACGGACCCAGTCCGTGTAATTGCTACCATCATCTTTCAACTTTGCTTTCTCAAGGAACGCATTAAAATTCAATGGAACAACAGCACGGGCCATCTATCTACAATCAAACATAAACAAAGAAGATACTATCAGGTACTAAGTTCATGATAAATTTAGGTTCAATTAATCATATTACTAAAGAACTCCCACTTAGATAGACATCCCTCTAATCCTCTAAGTGATCACGTTATCCAAATCAACTAAACCATGTCCGATCATCACGTGAGATGGAGTAGTTTCATTGGTGAACATCACTATGTTGATCATATCTACTATATGATTCACGCTCGACCTTTCGGTCTCCGTGTTCCGAGGCCATATCTATATATGCTTGGCTCGTCAAGTATAACCTGAGTATTCTGCGTGTGCAACTGTTTTGCACCCGTTGTATTTGAACGTAGAGCCTATCACACCCGATCATCATGTGGTGTCTCAGCACGAAGAACTTTCGCAACGGTGCATACTCAGGGAGAACACTTCTTGATAATTAGTGAGAGATCATCTTAAAATGCTACCGTCAATCAAAGCAAGATAAGATGCATAAAAGATAAACATCACATGCAATCAAGATAAGTGATATGATATGGCCATCATCATCTTGTGCTTGTGATCTCCATCTTTGAAGCACCGTCATGATCACCATCGTAACCAGCGCGACACCTTGATCACCATCGTAGCATCGTTGTCGTCTCGCCAATCTTATGCTTCCACGACTATCGCTACCGCTTAGTGATAAAGTAAAGCATTACAGCGCAATTGCATTGCATACAATAAAGCGACAACCATATGGCTCCTGCCAGTTGTCGATAACTCGGTTACAAAACATGATCATCTCATACAATAAAATTTAGCATCATGTCTTGACCATATCACATCACAACATGCCCTGCAAAAACAAGTTAGACGTCCTCTACTTTGTTGTTGCAAGTTTTACGTGGCTGCTACGGGCTTAAGCAAGAACCAATCTTACCTACGCATCAAAACCACAACGATAGTTTGTCAAGTTGGTGCTGTTTTAACCTTCGCAAGGACCGGGCGTAGACACACTTGGTTCAACTAAAGTTGGAGAAACTAACACCCGCCAGCCACCTGTGTGCAAAGCACGTCGGTAGAACCAGTCTCGCGTAAGCGTACGCGTAATGTCGGTCCGGGCCGCTTTATCCAACAATACCGCCGAACCAAAGTATGACATGCTGGTAAGCAGTATGACTTATATCGCCCACAACTCACTTGTGTTCTACTCGTGCATATAACATCAACACATAAAACCTAGGCTCGGATGCCACTGTTGGGGAACGTAGTAATTTCAAAATTTTCCTACGCACACGCACGATCATGGTGATGCATAGCAACAAGAGGGGAGAGTGTTGTCTACGTACCCTCGTAGACCGGAAGTGGAAACGTTATGACGACGCGGTCGATGTAGTCATACGTCTTCACGACCCGACTGATCAAGCACCGATACTACGGCACCTTCGAGTTCTAGCACACGTTCAGCTCGATGACGATCCCCCCCTTTCCCTAGTTGGATTTGGACTTGGGGGGAAGGAGGAGAGGGAAGAAAGGAAAGGGGGGGAGGCGCCCCCCCCTCCTTGTCCAATTCGGACTTGGGGGGGAGGGGCGCGCGGCAGCCCCTAGGCCTCCTCTCCTCTTCCTCCACTAGGCCCATTAAGGCCCGTTAGGTTACCGGGGTGTTCTGGTAGCCTCCCGGTACTCCGGCAAAATGCCGATTTCACCCGGAACACTTCCGATGTCCAAACATAGGCTTCCAATATATCAATCTTTATGGCTCAACCATTTTGAGACTCCTCGTCATGTCCCCAATCTCATCCAGGACTCCGAACTCCTTCGGTACATCAAAACTCATAAACTCATAATATAACTGTCATCGAAATCTTAAGCGTGCGGACCCTATGGGTTCGAGAACAATGTAGACATGACCGAGACACGTCTTCGGTCAATAACCAATAGCGGATCCTGGATGCTCATATTGGCTCCTACATATTCTACGAAGATCTTTATCGGTCAGACCGCATAACAACATACGTTGTTCCCTTTGTCATCAGTATGTTACTTGCCCGAGATTCGATCGTCGGTATCTTAATACCTAGTTCAATCTCGTTACCGGCAAGTCTCTTTACTCATTTCGTAATACATCATCTCACAACTAACTCATTAGTTGTAATGCTTGCAAGGCCTATGTGATGTGCATTACCGAGAGGGCCCAAAGATACCTCTCCGACAATCGAAGTGACAAATCCTAATCTCGAAATACGCCAACCCAACATGTACCTTTGGAGACACCTGTAGAGCTCCTTTATAATCACCCAGTTATGTTGTGACGTTTGGTAGCACACAAAGTGTTCCTCCGGCAAACGGGAGTTGCATAATCTCATAGTCATAGGAACATGTATAAGTCATGAAGAAAGCAATAGAAACATACTAAACAATCGGGTGCTAAGCTAATGGAATGGGTCATGTCAATCACATCATTCTCCTAATGATGTGATCCCGTTAATCAAATGACAGCACATGTCTATGGTTAGGAAACATAACCATCTTTGATTAACGAGCTAGTCAAGTAGAGGCATACTGGTGATGTTTAGTTTGTCTATGTATTCACACAAGTATTATGTTTCCAGATAATACAATTCTAGCATGAATAATAAACATTTATCATGATATAAGGAAATAAATAATAACTTTATTATCGCCTCTAGGGCATATTTCCTTCACTGACAACCCGTCCCTACAGCATTGTAATATTACCCTTGTACCCCTAGGGGGGTTGACCTATAAAACCCCCCAGGAGCCCCCTCGCATATGGGCAGAACCCACTTCATTCACACAATTGATCACACACAAAGCAACACCCGAGGAGAGGGAGCAGCCTAAGCCTTGGCCAGACCTCCTTCTCCCTCCATACAACTCTAGTAGCAACTTTGTACTATTACATATAAACCACACTCGGCAGGACTAGGGGTGTTATCTCTCCGGAGAGCCCCGGACCTGGGTATGTCTTGCATCCCGTGCTCGCTCATGCCAGCCTCGCCTCTGGTGCCCATCAGTTTCCTCGAACCTCCTCCTCTCTTTAGCCATCCCATGGCATCTGCCGTGCGCCCACCATGACAGATGATTTGAGCATATATGGGTATATCTACTTAATTAAACACAAGTCTGAAACATTTGAAAAGTTCAAAGAATTTCAGAGTGAAGTGGAAAATCATTGTAACAAGAAAATAATGTTTCTACTATCTGATCGCGGAGGCGAATATTTGAGTTATGAGTTTGGTCTTCATTTGAAACAATGTGGAATAGTTTCACAACTCATGCCACCTAGAACGCCACAACATAATGGTGTGTCCGAACGTTGTAATCGTACATTATTGGATATGGTGTGATCTATGATGTCTCTTACCGAGTTACCAGTATTGTTTTGGGGTTATGCATTAGAGATAGTTGCATTCATGTTAAATAGGGCACCATCTAAATCCATTGAGATGACACTGTATGAACTATGGTTTGGCAAAAAACCAAAGCTGTCATTTCTTAAAGTACGAGGTTGCTATGCTTATGTGGAAAAGTTTCAAACTGATAAGCTCGAACCCAAATCGGAGTAGTGCGTCTTCATAGGATACCCACAAGAAACTATTGGCTACGCCTTCTATCACAGATCCGAAGGCAAGATATTTTGTTGCTAAGAATGGATCCTTTCTAGAGAAGGAGTTTCTCTCGAATGAAGTGAGTGGGAGGAAAGTAGAACTTGATGAGGTAATTGTACCTTCTCCTGAATTGGAAAGTAGTTCATCACAGAAATCAGTTCTAGTGATTCCTACACCAATTAGTGAGGAAGCTAATGATGATGATCATGAAACTTCAGATCAAGTTACTACCGAACCTCGTAGGTCAACCAGAGTACGGTCCGCACCAGAGTGGTATGGTAATCCTTTTCTGGAAGTCATGTTACTAGACCATGACGAACCTAGGAACTATGAGGAAGCGATGATGAGCCCAGATTCCACAAAATGGTCTGAGGCCATGAAATCTGAGATGGGATCCATGTATGAGAACAAAGTATGGACTTTGATTGAATTTCCCGATGATTGGTGAGTCATTGAGAATAAATGGATCTTCAAGAGGAAGACGGACACTAATAGTAATGTTACTATCTACAAAGCTCGAATTGTCACAAAAATGTTTTCGACAAGTTCAAGGTGTTAACTATGATGAGATTTTCTCACTTGTATTGATGCTTAAAAGACTGTCCAAATCATGTTAGCAGTTGCCGCATTTTCTTAAATATGGCAAATGGATGTCAAAACTGCATTCCTTAATGGATTTCTTAAAGAAGAGTCGTATATGATGCAACCAGAAGGTTTTGTCGATCCTTAAGGTGCTAAGAAAGTGAGCAAGCTCCAGCGATCCATCTATGGACTGGTGCAAGCATCTCGGAATTGGAATATATGCTTTGATAAAGTGATCAAAGCATATGGTTTTATACAGACTTGCGGTGAAGCATGTATTTACATGAAAGTGAGTGGGAGCACTACACATTTCTGATAAATAAATGTGAATGACATATTGTTGATCGGAAGTAATGAAGAGATCGATCAAGACGCTTGATAAGATTTTTCAATGAGTACATACCTTGACAAGTTTTTGAAGTAGTTCAAAATGGAATACTCAAAGAAGGAGTTCTTGCCTGTGTTGCTAGGTGTGAAGTTGAGTAAAGACTCAAAACCCGGCCACGGCAGAAAATAGAAAGAGAATGAAAAGTCATTCCATATGCCTCAGTCATAGGTTCTATAAAGTATGCTATGCTGTGTACCAGACCTATTGTGTACCTCACCATAAGTTTGGCAAGAGGGTACAATAGTGATCTAGGAGTGGATCTCTGGGCAGCAGTCAAAAATATCCTTAGTGGAATAAGGAAATGTTTCTCGGTTATGGAGATGACAAAGAGTTCGTTGTAAAGAGTTACGTCGATGCAAGCTTTGACACCGACCTGGATGACTCTAAGTCTCGGTCTAGATACATATTGAAAGTGGGAGCAATTAGCTAGAGTAGCTCCGTGCAAAGCATTGTAGACATAGGAAATTTACAAAATACATACGGATCTGAATGTGGCAGACCCGTTGACTAAATTTCTCTCACGAGCAAAACATGATCACTCTTTGGGTGTTAATTACATAGCGATGTGAACTAGATTATTGACTCTAGTAAACCCTTTGGGTGTTAGTCACATGGAGATGTGAACTAATCACATAAAGATGTGAACTATTGGTGTTAAATCACACGACGCTGTGAACTAGATTATTAACTCTAGTGCAAGTGGGAGACTGAAGGAAATATGCCCTAGAGGCAATCATAAAGTTGTTATTTACATTTCCTTATATCATGATAAATGTTTATTATTCATGCTAGAATTGAATTAACCGGAAACTTAGTACATGTGTGAATACATAGACAAACATAGTGTCACTAGTTTGTCTCTACTTGACTAGCTCCTTGAATCAATGATGGTTATGTTTCCTAACCATAGACATGATTTGTCATTTGATTAACGGGGTCACATCATTAGAGAATGATGTGATTGACTTGACCCATCCGTTAGCTTAGCACGATGATCGTTTAGTTTGTTGCTATTGCTTTCTCCATAACTGATACATGTTCCTATGACTATGAGATCATGCAACTCCCGAATACTGGAGGAACACTTTGTGTGCTACCAAACATCACAACGTAACTGGGTGATTATAAAGGTGCTCTACAGGTGTCTCCGATGGTGTTTCTTGAGTTGGGATAGATCGAGATTAGGATTTTTCACTCCATTGTTGGAGAGGTATCTCTGGGCCCTCTCGGTAATGCACATCACAATAAGCCTTGCAAGCAATGCGACTAATGAGGTAGTTGCGGGATGATGCATTACGAAACGAGTAAAGAGACTTGCTGGTAACGAGATTGAACTAGGTATTGAGATACCGACGATCGAATCTCGGGCAAGTAACATACCGATGACAAAGGGAACAACGTATACCGTTATGCGATTTGACCGATAAAGATCTTCGTAGAATATGTAGGAGCCAATATGAGCATCCAGGTTCTGCTATTGGTTATTGATCGGAGACATGTCTCGGTCATGTCTACATAGTTCTCGAACCCGTAGGGTCTGCACGCTTAACGTTCGGGGTTTATGAGTTTTGATGTACCGAAGGTAGTTCGGAGTACCAAATTTATCACGGACATGACGAGGAGTCTTGGAATGATCGAGACGTAAAGATCGATATATTGGAAGCCTATATTTGGACATCGGAATGGTTCCGAGTGGTTCAGGAATTTTTCCGGAGTATCCGGAGGTTACCGGAACCCCCCCCCCCTCCCAAGGGAATATATGGGCCTTATTGAGCCTTAGTGGAAATGAGGAGAGGGAAGGGAAAAGAGGGAGGCGCGCCCCCCAAGCCCAATCCGAATTGGGAGGGGGGTCGACCCCCCTTTCCTTCCTCTCCTACTCCTACTTGGAAGGGGGGAATCCTACTCCCGGAGGGAGTAGGACTCCCCTAGGGCACGCCATAGAGAGGGCCGACCCTCCCCCTCCTCCACTCCTTTATATACGGGGGATGGGGGCACCCCATAGACACACAAGTTGATAATTGATCTCTTAGCCGTGTGCGGTGCCCCCTCCACCATAATCCATCTCGGTCATATCGTAGCGGTGCTTAGCGAAGCCCCGTTCCGGTAGCAACATCATCACGCCGTCGTGCTGACGAAGCTCTCCCTCGACACTCTGATGGATCATGAGTTCGTGGGATGTCACCAAGCCGAACGTGTGCAGATCGCGGAGGTGTCGTACTTTTGGTACTAGGATCGGTCGATCGTGAAGACGTACGACTACATCAACTGCATTGTCATAACGCTTCCGCTTACAGTCTACGAGGGTACATGGATAACACTCTCCCATCTCGTTGCTATGCATCACCATGATCTTGCGTGTGCGTAGGATTTTTTTTGAAATTACTGTGTTCCCCAACACAAGCGTGATGGTTTCGGTAGGGAACGTGCCACCTTTAGGAACGAAACACTATCCGTTGCCTATTATTGCTTTCAAAATATTTTGAGTGTCAACATAGAACAACAGGAGTGTTGTGTTCAATTTTGAAATTTTTCAGGGTTCATTTGGACATTTCTATACATTAACTGGGTTTTCCAGGCATTTTATGTGCATAATTCAAATTTGAACTACATGCACATTCTCAAGTGCATATAAACTAGTTGAAAAATCAAATATGTGTCCTTGGTTGCATGCGTAGGTCCCATGTAAGAAATGGGAATGAATTTCAAACACCCTGCCACCGTCACTCGGCTACAAACATTGAGATACCTAGCTTTTAAATTCTAGTAAATCCAAAAGTCGTCTGAAATTTATGAAACTTGGCATGCTATCATGGAGCAGCATCAACATGTCGTGGTAAAAATTTTGTCCCATCTGGGGCAGGTTTGGGTATATGCTTCTCACAAACAAGAGATTCTCACAACAAGCGTGATGGTTTCGGTAGGGAACATGCCACCTTTGGGGACGAAACATATCCGTTGCCTCTTATTGCTTTCAAAAAATTCGAGTGCCAACATAGAACAACAGGAGTGTTGTGTTCAATTTTGGAATTTTTCAGGGTTCGTTTGGACATTTTTATACAATAACTGGGTTTTCCAGGCATTTCATGTAAATAATTCAAAATTGAACTACATGCACATTCTCCAGTGCATATAAACTGGTTCCAAAATCAAATATGTGTCCTTGGTTGCATGCTTAGGTCCCATGCAAGAAATGTGAATGAATTTCAAACACCCTGCCACCATCACTCGGCCGCAATATTGAGATACTTGGCTTTTAAATTCTAGTAAATCCAAAAGTCGTCTGAAATTCATGAAACTTGGCATGCTATCATGTAGCAGCATCAACATGCCGTGGTAAAAAATTTGTCCCATTTGGGGCAGGTTTGGGTATAAGCTTCTCACAAACCTTAGCTTCTCAACAACAAGCGTGATGGTTTCGGTAGGGAACGTGCCACCTTTGGGGACGAAACGATATTTGTTGCCTCTTATTGCTTTCAAATTTTTTCTAGTGTCAACATAGAACAGCAGGAGTGTTGTGTTCAATTTTGGAATTTTTCAGGGTTCGTTTGGACATTTTTATACATTAGCTGTGATTACCAGGCATTTTATGTGCATAATTCAAATTTGAACTACATGCACATTCTTGAGTGCATATAAACTGGTTGAAAAATCAAATATGTCTCCTTGTTGCATTCTTAGATCCCATGCAAGAAATGGGAATGAATTTCAAACACCCTGCCACCGTCACTCAGCCGCAAACATTGAGATACCCGGCTTTTAAATTCTAGTAAATCCAAAAGTCATGTGAAATTCATGAAACTTGGCATCCTATCATGGAGCAGCATCAACATGCCGTGGTAAATAATTTATCCTATTTGGGCTAGGTTTGGGTATAAGCTTCTCATAAACCATAGCTTCTCACAACATGCGTGATGGTTTCGTAGGGAACGTGCCACCTTTGGGGACGAAACAATGTCCGTTGCCTCTTATTGCTTACAAAAATTTTCTAGTATCAACATAAAACAATAGGAGTGTTGTGTTCAATTTTGGAAATTTTCGAGGTTCGTTTGGACATTTTTATACATTAACTGGGTTTTCCAGGCATTTTATGTGCATAATTCAAATTTGAACTACATGCACATTCTCCAGTGCATATAAACTAGATGAAAAATAAAATATGTGTCCTTGGTTGCATGCTTAGGTCCCATGCAAGCAAAGGAAATGAATTTCAAACACCCTGCCACGGTCACTCGGCCGCAAACATTGAGATACATGGCTTTTAAATTCTACTAAATCCAAAATTCGTCTGAAATTCATGAAACTTGGCATGCTATCATGGAGCAGCATCAACATGCCATGGTAAATTTTTTGTCCCAATTGGGGGAGGTTTGGGTATAATCTTCTCACAAACCTTATGTCGGAGTAAATAACCATGGGTAGCCTAGCCGGCTCCCCCTGGCCCTTCTGAAAAAATTACGAGCCGATTCGGCCCTCAAGAATCCAAGACACAGGGCCGCCTTCCCCTTGCCGGCTGTCTCCAGGCCGGCTATCGGAAGGAGGCCCGACTTCAGCCCTCATGAAGAGAAGCCACGGGAGGGCCGGCTCCGAGAAGCCGGCCGCGAGAAGGCCGACTCCAAGAAGCCGGTTCCCATAAAGCGGTCAAGATCGTACCCTCAAAGTCTGCATCCACATAACGGCGATGTGACGGGGCGTGGCTACAGTGAAGCCTGCCACCCCCGAATCCCGGAGCACGCCTGGCACAGTGTGCCGTACGGGTGGCCATGACCCGTCCGGCGCAGCACTGTTGCCATTTAGACCCTGATGTCATCCACGACGGGCTACCAGTACGGCCCATGGGCGGTGGGCCCCTTCGGGCAGAGAGACACCCGAAGGCGGCCAGACCTCCCCTAGTCGGCCCAAGATAGAGCCGGCTCCCCACAGCCGGCTTGCCACCTCCCTCGAAGAAGATGCCCCATTAAGGAGACAAGACGCGGTGGGGCTACAGTGATCGCCCACCGGGCGGCGGCACTGTAGCCACGCCCACTCCGGCGAAGCCCTCGCCACCAAGATTGAGCAACAGTAACCAGCCGCCGACAAGGCCCTGACACGGGGGCCTGCCTGTCGACCAAGGAGCCGGCAGCCGGCGGGACCCACTAGCCGGCGGGCCCCAGCAGCCGGCGCAGAAGCCGGAGAGCGTAGACACAGTCGGCTGGGCCCCGCGCCCAGCCGGATTACCATTGTACCCCCGGGGGGTAGGCCTATATAAACCCCCCGGGGCATCCATGCAAAGAGAGATCAATCCCTGCTAGTCTCAGACACCACATAGGGAGGAGAAGAGAGCAAGACGTGCCCTTCTTCCTCCTCTCGCCAAACAGCTCAAGGAGCACCTGTAGCTACTTGTTCATCTAGTGACCATGCGGAGACCCCGCAGAGCAGCAGTAGGGGTGTTATCTCCACGGAGAGCCCCGAAGCTGGGTAAGATTCGCCGGCGTGCATGTCTTCGCCACATCCCGTTTCCAGGCACCGGCGATGTCTTACTGGCTCCCACAATGATAAGCCACCCTTTGGCATATGTCGCACCTACCACCCGACATTTGGCGCCCACTATGGGGCCAGGTGCACCGCCGTTCGGAGACATGTTCTAGACGGGAACTCTCTTCCTCCCCCGCGAGCGTAGCCAGCCCGGCATGCCCGATGGCGCTTGCCACGACGTGCTACAAGGCGTCACCAACATCTATCCAGTGACCAGCCTCGCCGATCTCCTTGACAAGACCCTCATCTCCGACGAGCTCGCCGCCGACGCGGGCACCGACCACCTCGTCAACCTCCTCGGCCAGCTCCATGTCTCTGGCGAGCCTGCTATGGACTTGGAGTCGGTTGGCTCCACCGATCCGATGCCTGTCGACTCCGACACGGCCTCACTCGACACCTTCCCCACCGACGTCACGATCTACAACGACCCGCTTCCCCGGGCCGATGACTGCGACGCTGTCACCACCGAGGTGATGGTCATCGGCCACGGCGGCGCTTCTGACGAGAGCGCCCACGACGCCCCGCACGCGGCGGTCCACGACTTGTCCATCCCCCTCCCGGCTAATGCCGACGCTGAAGCACTGGAAGCTCGCCGCCTTGCCCTCCTCGCGGAGGGCCGGAAGTTGGTTTCCATGAGACGCCTCGCTGAGCCCCACCGACGCGAGGCCGACCGCGCCGCCTTTGGCACACCGCCCCCAGGCGGGCCTAGCCGGGCCGGCGTTGTCAGACGGCGCGGCGCTGTCGTCGCCGATATGCTAGGAGTCGACCGCCCAGTCTACCCTACTCCACTCAAGAACCTGCGCGCCGCCCAGGCGGCCGTAGACGAGCTAGATGGACTGGGGGCCGAAGAACTCCCCCACATGACCCGACGCATCCAGCAGCTGATCGATGCAGCCGCGCGGCGGCACGAAGCCGACGCCCGCGCGGAAAGCCCTCCCCCGCGCCGAGATCATGGCGCGACGTCCCGGACGCCGACTACGGGTAAAACTCGCGCGTGGCGCGAGAAAGAGCCGGCTGCCAGCCGAAGCAGAACCCGAATCTCCATCGAGCGAGACGCAGAAGGCCACCCCCGGGCCGTGGAGTGGCGGGGCAACCTGCCTCCGCCCCGGCCCCGTGGAGAGAGATATCCCACCCCGCCGCCTGTTGCGCATCCGACTCTCAGCGGCCGGCTAGGTCGCCGCGAAGGAGTCGGCGAGAACGACGCCCACGATCGGATCGACCGCCTGGCATGACCCCTGGAGCTAGAAGAAGAAGACGATGTCGGCCCGCCTTGCTTCGGCCCCCACAACCACGACGAGCCTTTCCCCAAAGGGTTCTCGCTCCCAAGAGACACGCCCAAGTACAACGGCTCCGTGAAGCCGGAAGATTGGTTGATCGACTACTCCACGGCGGTTAGCATAGCCAACGGCAACAGGCGTGTTGCCATGAAGTACGTGCCCCTCATGCTGCAGGGCACGGCGCGGACCTGGCTCAACAGCCTCAAGCCATACAGCATCAATAGCTGGCTAGACTTCACAGAAGCCTTCGTCCGCAACTTCACCAGCACCTACAAGCGGGCTCCCAAGCCTAGACAGCTCTCCTTGTGCGTACAAGGCCCCGCCGAGTCCACTCGCGACTACCTCACGCGTTGGGCCGAGCTCCGCAACTCTTGCAAAGGGGTGCACGAGGTGCAAGCCATAGAATACTTCATTGCCGGGTGCCGAGAAGGCACCCTCCTCAAGCACAAGCTCCTCTGCGACGAGCCGACTACCCTCGACGAGCTTCTGATCATAGCGGACAAGTACGCCACCGCCGACTCCTCGATGAAGACCGAACTCCGGGTAGACGCGTCCGGAAAGGTACTCAACCCGGCGCCCAAGACGCCGGCTGGGGACTCCGGCCGACGCCCACACCAGAACGACCACAAGCGCAAGGGCCCGGTGCCGCCCTCCACCAGTCGGCAGGTGGCCACAGTCGAAGACGAGCAGCCGAAGCGCGGCCCGCACCCAACAAGCAGAGGGGCGGCAAGCCGGCTTGGCAGCCGGCCTTCTCATACGAGCAGACTCTCAACGCCCCGTGCAAGTTCCACAGCGGCGCGAAGCCGTCCAACCACACGACACGGAAGTGCCACTGGCTCACCCGAATCTCTAAAGGCGAAGGACTCGCACCGCCTCCGCCTGCCGGTCCGCCGCCTCCGGCTCCGCAGCCGCCGGCCGCTCGGCCCGCAGTCGGAGCCGTGCACGATGAGCTCCCCGATGAGCATGCCGCCTATATCATCTTTACAAGTCAGCCCGAAGACCGACGCAGCAAACGCCGAGAGCACCAAGAAGTCAGCATGGTTGCTGCCAACCCCACCGAGCACATGCACTGGTCAGAAAAACCTATCAGCTGGAGCCGGACCGACCACCCAAAGGTGATGCCATCTCCTGGCTCTTATGCGTTGGTTTTGGATGCCACCGTTGCAACGGATAGACGCGCTGCTCGATTCTCCCGCGTGCTGATAGACGGCGGGAGCAGCATCAACATCCTGTACCGTGACACCATGGAGAAGCTGAATGTCAAGACGAAGCAACTCATGCCTACTCGGACTGTGTTCCATGGCATCGTACCCGGCCTGTCCTGCGCCCCCATTGGCAAGATCAAGATTGATGTACTTTTTGGGGACAAGGAGCATTTCCGCCGGGAAGCGATTTTGTTTGAAGTGGTGGACCTGGAGAGCCCTTACCATGCATTTCTTGGCCGACCTGCCTTGGCCAAGTTCATGGCAGTTCCCCACTATGCATACCTCAAGATGAAGATACCGAGCACCAAAGGCATCATCACCATAGCCGGAGATTACAAGAAGTCCTCTGAGTGCACAGCAGCCAGCAGTCGGCTGGCCGAGTCCCTTGCGATTGCCGAAGAAAAGAAGATGTTGGACCGAGTCGTGGCCATGGCCGGCAAGCAGTCGGCCTTGTCCCCCGATCCCAAGGAGCATGATGCTCAAGGATCTTTCCAGCCGGCCAAGGAGACGAAGAAGATACCTCTTGACCCCGAGCACCCAGAGAGGTTTGCCGTCATCGGGGCAAACCTAAACAGCAAATAGGAAGGCGAGCTCGCCGATTTCCTCCATGAGAATCGGGACATCTTTGCATGGTCCCCAAGGACATGCCAGGTGTTCCAAAGGAATTCGCCGAGCACAAACTACACGTCCGAGAAGACGCAAAGCCAGTCAAACAACCCCTCCGCCGACTGTCGGAGGAGAAACGCAGGATTGTGGGAGAGGAAATAGCCCGGCTTCTGGCAGCCGGCTTCATTATGGAAGTTTTCTTTCCAGAGTGGCTCACCAACCCGGTCCTCGTGCTAAAGAAGAACAACAAGTGGCGCATGTGTATAGACTACACGAGCCTCAACAAGGCCTGCCCCAAAGATCCCTTTGCCCTGCCAAGGATTGACCAAGTGATAGACTCCACGACCGGATGCGAGCTGTTGAGTTTCTTGGATGCTTACTCAGGGTATCACCAGATAAAGTTAGATCCGGCAGACCGCCTGAAGACCGCCTTCATCACGCCATTCGGAGCCTTCTGCTACCTTACTATGACATTCGGCTTGAGAAATGCCGGTGCCACTTTTCAGCGTTGCATGCAGAAGTGCCTCCTCAAGCAACTCGGCAGAAATGCCCATGTCTACATGGACGACATTGTGGTGAAGACGGAGAAGCACGACACCTTGCTGGAAGACCTCAAGGAAACATTTGAGAACCTACGCCGGTTCCAAATCAAGCTTAACCCCGAGAAATGCGTGTTCGGAGTGCCAGCCGGCCAGCTCCTAGGCTTCCTGGTCTCCGAACGCGGCATCGAATGCAACCCAGTAAAGATCAAGGCCATTGAGAGAATGGCGATTCCCACCAAACTTCGAGACGTCCAGAAGTTTACCGGATGCTTGGCCTCCCTGAACCACTTCATCAGCCGGCTCGGAGAGAAAGCTCTTCCCCTCTACCGCCTCATGAAGAAGACCAACCACTTCGAGTGGAATGACCAAGCCGATCAAGCTTTTCACGAGCTGAAAAAGATGCTGGCCACGCCGCCTGTCCTGGCGGCGCCGACTGAGAAAGAGCCCATGCTCCTCTACATTGCCGCAACCAGCCGGGTGGTCAGCACCGTCATCGTAGTCCAACGCCCAGAAGAAGGCCGAGCCCAGCCGGTCCAGAGGCCGGTGTACTATTTGAGCGAGGTGCTGTCTACCTCGAAGCAGAACTACCCGCACTACCAGAAGATGTGCTACGGCGTGTACTTCGCCGCCAAGAAGCTGAAGCCCTACTTCCAAGAGCATCCCATCATGGTTGTATGCACCGCCCCACTGGCCGAGATCATAGGCAGCCGGGATGCATCCGGCCGGGTGGCGAAATGGGCCATCGAGCTGGCCCCCTATACGATCTTCTACCAGCCTCGCAGCGCCATCAAGTCCCAAGCATTGGCCGACTTCCTCGTCGACTTGGCCGAGACCCAGTACCTACCGCCGGCTCCCGACTCCACTCATTGGCGCATGCACTTCGACGGGTCCAAGATGCGCACCGGCTTGGGAGCCGGCATCATCCTCACCTCTCCCAAAGGCGACAAGCTCAAATACACGCTGCAAATTCACTTTGCCGCCTCCAACAACGTGGCCGAGTACGAGGCGCTCATACACGGGCTCCGGCTTGCCAAAGAACTCGACATTCGCCGGATCCTATGTTATGGCGACTCGGACTTGGTGGTCCAGCAATCATCCGGCGACTGGGATGCCAAGGACGCAAATATGGCAACCTACCGCTTCCTCGTTCAGCAGATCAGTGGGTATTTTGAAGGATGCGAGTTCCTCCACGTACCACGAGCCAACAACGAGCCAGCTGAAGCCCTGGCTCGAATAGGCTCCACTCGGCAAGCAATACCAACCGGTGTCTCTCTACAACGCCTCCTCAAGCCATCTATCAAGCTGTCTCCAGAGTCCAATTCCATCTTCGTGCCGCCTGACCCCGACGTAGCCGGCTCGAAGAACCAAGCAGGTGACTTGGGGACTTTGATAGTCGGCCAGGGGGTATCAGCAGGCGGCTCGGGGACTTCCGTAGTTACGCCCGACCCGGGGACTGCCTCACCCGGCTTGGGGACTGCGGTAGTCGGCCCAGAGACTACACCAACACAACAGGCGGCGGCCGACTCTAGCATTTCACCGCCCAGCCCGCCCGCCCTGGTCGCAGTAGCCGTTTTGGCAATAGAAGAAGTCGCAGCTCTGTCATGGGCTCAATCCATCCTCAACTTCCTAATAAACCAAGATCTGCCGGCTGACGAAGTAGAGGCAAGACAAGTCCAACGCCGAGCCGGAGCATACACAATCGTCAACAGAGAACTCGTCAAGCGTAGTGTCACTGGAGTCCTCCAGCGATGCGTTGAGCAAGAGAAGGGCATTGCAATCCTCAGAGACATCCACCAAGGAGAATGCGACCACCATGCGGCCTCAAGATCACTCGTCGCCAAAGCCTTCCGCCATGGTTTCTTTTGGCCGACTGCTTTGGATGACGCCAAGGAGTTAGTTAAACATTGCAAAGGGTGCCAACTCTTCAGCTCCAAGCAACACATGCCGGCTTCAGCACTCAAGACCATTCCCCTCACTTGGCCCTTTGCCGTTTGGGGACTGGACATGGTGGGCCCATTCAAGACGGCGCGCGGCGGCATGACACATCTGCTTGTCGCCGTGGACAAATTCACCAAATGGATTGAGGCAAAGCCGATCAAGAAGCTGAATGGGCCAACTACCGTGACATTTATCGATATAACAACTCGGTACGGCGTGCCACACAGCATCATCATCGCCAATGGCATGAATTTCGCCAAGGGAGCCTTGGCACGTTTCTGCGCGACGCAAGGCATCCGGTTGGACCTAGCGTCCGTCGCCCACCCGCAGTCAAACGGCCAGGTCGAGCGAGCCAATAGCCTCATCCTTTCTGGCATCAAGCCCCGACTGATCGTACCACTGGAGCGTTCAGCCGGCTGTTGGCTCGATGAGCTGCCGGCTGTCCTCTGGAGTCTGCGCACTACACCAAACAAGTCAACCGGCTTCACTTCTTTCTTCCTCGTATATGGTGCCGAGGCGGTCATCCCAACTGACACCGAGTTCGACTCGCCTCGGGTAACCATGTACACGGAAGCCGAGACCAAGGAAGCACGAGAAGACGGCGTCGACCTGCTGGAAGAAGGCCGGCTGTTAGCCCTCAGCCGGTCCGCCATCTATCAGCAGGGCCTGCACCGCTACCACAGCCGGAAGGTCAAGCCAAGATCCTTCCAAGAGGGCGATCTTGTGCTTCGGCTGATCCAGCGAACAGTCGGCCAGCACAAGCTCTCGGCCCCTTGGGAGGGCCCCTTCGTCATCAGAAGAGCCTTAGGCAACGACTCCTACTACCTGATCGACGCGCAGAAGCCGAAGGCACGAAAGAGAGACGACTCCGGCAAGGAGTCGGAACGACCATGGAACACCAACCTCCTTTGAAGGTTTTACAGTTGAAATACAGTATGTATCATGCTAACTTTTGTACTAAGTACGAGACAATAGGCCCCTCGAGGAGAGCTCAAGGACTGCCATCTTTTGTCTATGAATGAAAAGTATCATGCTTATGGCCTTGTCATTGCATTCACTTTTTTCCGTCTGGCACCGGGTTTGACTAGCCGGACCGGGGCCTGGCCGCCTGGAGTTATATTAGAAGTCCTACCCGCAGTCAGACAAGTAGTGTGCTGGCTCCCAAGCCTTCTCTTGCCAAAAATCGCAGTTCGAAGAACCGGCTATTCGGCTAGCAAGAGTTAAGGGCAGGAATGGGTGCCCACACGAAAAACGGCTAGGGACTAACGGACTAATATAACAAAAGCCGGTTTTTCTCCCACCACCGACCGGCTACCAAAGTAGCCGGCCGGCCGGCTTCCATTCACCTCGCTCCAATCTAAGAAAGCTCGAGTACTTGCCTTCCCAGAAGGCGAAGGCGGCAAAGGAAACAACCTAAGGATAAAAAGCATACATAAATGGAAGCCAAACATGCACACAATCATATTTACATAAAAGACCTTCAAAAGGCCAGCATTCGACATAGTTTGAATACACCCCTAGTGGGTGGAACTGCGCAAGTTTGATAAAATTGTTCAAAAGGCAACAAGTAGGAAAAAAGAAAAGATGGCAGACTAAGCCAAGGCAGCGACTGGAGGAGTGGCCGGCTGGCGAACCTCGGCATGATCACCGCCTCCTGCAGAGGGCGCGCTAGCACGCGCCTCATTGCTGGAGGCATGATCAGGCTGAGGCTGGCTGGCCGCTTCACCGGCCGGCTCAACGTCTTCGCCCTCCACTCCTTCATCGTCTTCGCCTTCATCGCTGGAGGCGATCTCCTCTACCGAGTCTTCACCCGTTGCCGGGTCCAGCCCGAACCACTCCTCCGGCTGGGCAACGCCGTCGTCATTGATCTCAGGAGCGAAGACGCTGATGTCAGTACACTCGGCGATCGTCAAAGTGCGCTGAGCGATAGGCGGCCGCACCTCCTCCAGCTCTTCGTCGGCCTCCAGCCGCCAGCTACACAGCTGGTCCTGGTTCAGCCCCGGATACCAAGCTCAGACGAATTCCAACGCCCGCCCAGCTCCAAGCCGGGCCGCTGATGCTTTCCAAGCCTCGAAGCGGCCAACCGCAACTTCCAGCCAGTCGGCAGTCTGACTCGGGGTGCGGGGAATCATCTCGCTTGGCCAGAGGGCGGCCAACACCTGCGCCCCGGCGCACTGGAGGCGGCAGAGCATACGATGAGCCGGCTGCAGCCGCTCTTGGACCGCCAAGAGTTGCTCCTCAAGCGTCCGGCGCGATGTCGGCCCCCGCCTGATGGCGCGCTTCGCGATGGGCCTCAATGGTTTGGGTAGCAAAGACGGAGTAGCCGGGAAAGTAGTCTGCACAGAGAATAAAAAGCAGCACAAGTCAGAACACAAATCAGGCGGCAAGGGGCATGCAAGGAGCAAGGAAGGCGGCTTACCGTCGATCAAATCCTTAATACGGCCGAAGCCTTCATTCAGCGCTTGCCTGGTCTCAGCCCAGCCCGCCGCTTCGGTCTCGAACTCGGCCTTCAGGGCGGTTTCGTTATCCTGCGCCTTCTTCAGGGCCGCCTTGTGGCTCTCCTCCTGGTCAGCCAGCTTCTTGGCCAGGCGGTCACGCTCCAGGACCAAGGTGTCGTACTCAGTTTCCTTGGCGCGAAGGGTGGCCTGCGCCCCGCTGAGCTGCTCCCTCAAGTCGGCATTGGCTCCTGCAAGCATGAAGACAAAGGAAAAATTAATAAGGGGAAGTCGTCAAGGAAGATCCGACCCGGCTGCTCAGCAGTCGGCCCGAATCTCGGGGACTACACCCAGTGGGTGCGCTGACGCGCCCCCACAGGAGATGAACGAGACAAACACGCACTCCAGCTGCTGGTCAGGTCCTCGGTTCTCCTGCCCAGCTCCTGAGCCTGGGAGTTGAAGGCGGCTGCACGGAGGTTGTGATACTCCTGAAAGATTATACAGGAAGCAAGGATAAGTTAAGTTGTCAGAACCTAGTAAATTCCAAGCCACCTACGCAGCAGCCGGCTCGGAACTCGGGGACTACACCCAGTGGGTGCGCTGACGCGCCCCACGGAAGAAATCGAAAGAGCAAAATAACCAAGGACAGAATACTACCCAGATGACAGCCCGCGTCGAGAGAAACTCTTGAGTGTATCGCTGCAGCGAGGCGGCCTGAGCTTGAAGCCGGTTTCGGACCTCCTGGGCCGCCGCGTTCAGCTCGCCCATCCCCCCACTGGGAGTCCACTCGGACGTGCTGACGCTGGCCCTCTCCAGGGCCTCCGCAGTCTGGCTGGCGCCCGCTACTCGGTGCGGTTCCGGCGCGGAGGCGCCACCCCCTGCGCGCCGGCGCAATGCCGGCTCGCCCCTGGACGGCTGCTCTGGCGTCGCAGCTGATTGGCCACTTTGGCCCGCTCCATTCAGCACCGTCTGCGACGCCCCCTCCACGAAGATCACGGGGTCCTCCCGCCTCTCCATCACCGGCGGGCCTTGGTCGACCTCCTCCGACGGGGGCACGAGAACGTCGGGGGCCACGGCGTGGAGGGGAACAACGAGCAGCGGAGGCCGGTTGTGCGAGGCCTCCGCCTCCGTCTCCGCGGCTGCCGCCTTCGCCCGAGCCTTGGCCGCCGCGTCGGCCTGCTCCTTCGTCGCCTGGGCAGTCCTTCGCTCCGCTGCCTCCCGCTCCTCCCGCGCCTCCCGCGCGTTCCTCTCCGTGGCCTCCTTAAGGATGGCGCGGGGATCCACGCGGCGGGAGCTTGAGGACCCTCCAGTCGGCCCGACTACGGAGCTGCCAGGACCTCGCTCGAGAGAAAGCGGCGCCCTGTCCAGCAAGAAAAGAAAGGTTTAGAAGAGTTTCGGACGAAGAAGACAAAAAATATATACGCAAGACATTCGATGACTTACGCAGAGATCGCCTGTGGCTGCTTCACCGCTTTGCGGAAGCGGGCCGCCTTCGCGGCTGCCTCATTCCGCTTGGTCGCCGCCGTGGAGGCCTTGGATTTTTTTGGCCGACTGCCGAAGAAGGTCGACGCGGCCCAGCGCTTCTGCCTGCCGCCACGGGCAGCCGGCACGGCAGCCGAGCCCGCGCCCTGATGATCGGGTGCCAGCTGGCAGTGCGGGGCGACCTCGACCTCATCGTCATCCGGCCAGTCCTTGAAGCTGGCCCCGAGTCCCGCGCCTCCGGCCTCGTCGCCTTCCCCCACGATGGCGTCTTCCATGGCGGCCGCTCCCAGGTCCGGATCGCCGGCGTCGTCCACCGTGCGGTCGGGGAGGAGCTGGCGCTCTACCCCCGCGACCCCGGCTGTCGGCGGGAGAAGAGGGTTCTGCAAAAGGCAAACCAATTGATCAAGAGTTGGCTATCATGAGGCCGGCTACAAAAAAGGAAGAAAAGAAGAAAGAACTTACGGCAGGCAGAGGGTTGGCGCGGGAATACAGCTCCTTGCCGTATCGCCAATCCTCGGCGAGCTTGCGGTTGGAGATATAATTCACCATGTAAGACACCTCTACATGAGGCATCTCCCTGGTGCTCAGCCGGCACGGGTCGAAGCGGCCGCTCATTTGGCAGATCATGTGAGGCCGGCCTTGGAGCGGAAGAACCCGGCGCTCCATGAAGGCGGCCACCAAGTCGGCTCCGGTCAGGCCCTCCGACTGGATCATCACCCGAAGCCGGGAGACAGCTGCGTTCCCGGCCTGAGACAGCGAGCTGGCCCGGTAGCTCCACGAAGGCTGCCTCCCAGCCAGCGGGCCGGCTACGTAATCTGGCAGGTTGATGTAGTCGCCTTGCTGGGCGACGTTCTTCACGTAGAAATAAGACTTCTGCCAAAGCTTCACCGACTGGATCAGCGGAATGGACGGGAACTGATTGTTCTCACTCGCCCGCCTCATGGCAATGAGGGCTCCGCAGGGGGCGGGCACGCCCGCGACGACGGTGCCGAGCTTGCTTTGGAAGAACTCCCCCCAGAGCTCGAGCATGGGGAGAACTCCAAGAAAACCCTCGCACAGGGTGACGAAGGCCGACAGCAGCATCACCGCGTTGGGCGTGAGGTGATGCGGCTGGAGGTGCTAGAACTTGAGGAAGGCTCAAAGGAATCCGCTCGCCGGGAGGCCGAAGCCGCGCAGGCAGTGCGAGCGGAAGATCACCCGCTCGCCCTTCTCCGGTGCCGGCAATATCTCCCTCGTCGGCGCTTGACGAACCCGCACAAGGTTCTCGCCGGGCAGACGCCGCATCCAACGGAGGAACTCGACGTGGTCCTCGTGGACGTTGGAGCCATCCCACGAGCTCGACAGTGCCATGGGAGCGATGCGGTGGGGAGCAAGACGAAGCGACGGCGGAATGGCGCAGCAAAGAGTTGCTGCAGCAAAGAGAAGAAGAAGGAGGGCGAGAAGGGGCGGAGTGAGGGAGAGCGCGCGAGCCTCTGCCGCTCCCCCTCCTCCTCCTACTTATAGACCGCGCGGCGGAGACGAGGAGGCGTGGCGTGGGGGAACGTGGGGATCAACTGCGCCCACTCCCCCACGTCCCGCGATTATTGTGCCTTGATGGCAAAATAAAACCGCCGCGGGAAGGCGAGCGGACCATGTGGGCCGCAGAAGATCCGCGCTCGGACCGAGGCCTGCAAGTGGCGGGCCCGGGCCTGCGACGGCGTCCCGTCGCGCGCGTGCGTTGGCAGGATATCCTCGCCACGTGGCCCGCGTTCCCGCCTACGAGAAACAGAGCTTTTCCGAAGACGGCGCGCACGAGCAAAGCCGGCCCCTCGTGATAGGAAGCTGACCTAGCTTCTCGTCCCTTTGTCAGCCTCGAAGCTCGATCAGCTTACGGGACTACTGTCAGAGTAAATAACCATGGGTAGCCTAGCCGGCTCCCCCTGGACCTTCTGAAAAAATTATGAGCCCATTCGGCCCTCAAGAATCCAAGACACAGGGGCGCCTTCCCCTTGCCGGCTGTCTCCAAGCCGGCTATCGGAAGGAGGCCCGACTTCAGCGCTCATGAAGAGAAGCCGCGGGAGGGCCGGCTCCAAGAAGCCGGCTGTGAGAAGGCCGACTCCAAGAAGCCGGCTCCCATAAAGTGGTCAAGATCGTACCCTCGAAGTCTGCATCCACATAACGGCGATGTGATGGGGCGTGGCTACAATGAAGCCTGCCACCCCCGAATCCCGAAGCACGCCTGGCACAGTGCGCCGTACGGGTGGCCATGACCCGTCCGGCGCAGCACTGTTGCCACGTTGACCCTGATATCATCCACGACGGGCTACCAGTACGGCCCATGGGCGGTGGGCCCCTTCGGGCAGAGAGACACCCGAAGGCGGCCAGACCTCCCCCAGTCGGCCCAAGATAGAGCCGGCTCCCCACAGCCGGCTTGCCACCTCCCTCGAAGAAGATGCCCCATTTAGGAGACAAGATGCGGTGGGGCTACAGTGATCGCCCACCGGGCGGCCGCACTGTAGCCACGCCCACTCCGGCGAAGCCCTCGCCACCAAGATTGAGCAACAGTAACCAGCCGCCAACAAGGCCCTGACAGTGGGGCCCGCCTGTCGACCAAGGAGCCGGCAGCCGGTGGGACCCACTAGCCGGCGGGCCCCAGCAGCCGGCGCAGAAGCTGGAGAGCGTAGACACAGACGGCTGGGCCCCGCACCCAGCCGGATTACCATTGTACCCCTGGGGGGTAGGCCTATATAAACCCCCCGGGGCATCCATGCAAAGAGAGATCAATCCCTGCTAGTCTTAGATACCACATAGGGAGGAGAAGAGAGCAAGCCGTGCCCTTCTTCCTCCTCTCGCCAAACAGCTCAAGGAGCACCGTGTAGCTACTTGTTCATCTAGTGACCATGCGGAGACCCCGCAGAGCAGCAGTAGGGGTGTTATCTCCACGGAGAGCCCCGAAGCTGGGTAAGATTCGCCGGCATGCATGTCTTCACCTCATCCCGTTTCCAGGCACCGGCGACGTCTTACTGGCTCCCACAATGATAAGCCACCCATTGGCATATGTCGCACCTACCACCCGACACCTTAGCTTCTCACAACAAGCGTGATGGTTTCGGTTGAGATCGTGCCGCCTTTGGGGACGAAATGATATCCGTTGCCTCTTATTTCTTTAAAAAAAAATCTAGTGTCAACATAGAACAACAGGAGTGTTGTGCTTACTTTTGGAATTTTTTGTGGTTCAATTGGACATTCTTATATATTAGCTGGATTTTCTAGGCATTTGATGTGCAAAATTCAAATTTAAACTACATGCACAAGCTCCAGTGCATATACATTGGTTGAAAAATCAAATCTATGTCCTTCAGGGCTTGCTTAGGTCCCATGCAAGAAATGGGAATGAATTTCAAACATGAGGGCAGTGTTGATTGCCGGCAAAATGTTGAGATACTTTGTTTTTAAATTCTAGTAAATCCAAAACTCGTCTGAAATTCATGAAACTTGGCATGCTATAATGGAATGGCACCCGACATGCTGTGGTATTTTTCGTGTCCATTTTGAGAGAAGGCGCACTCCAATAACAAACGACAAAGGCATTTTGAAACAAATAGCTGCCACTTTAACATCTCA
The DNA here is from genome assembly GCF_002162155.2 of Triticum dicoccoides. Taxonomy (NCBI): domain Eukaryota; kingdom Viridiplantae; phylum Streptophyta; class Magnoliopsida; order Poales; family Poaceae; genus Triticum; species Triticum dicoccoides. The sequence continues at coordinate 379,589,397 of NC_041388.1, forward strand.
AATGTTTTGTATAATTTAAATTGTGTGCATTCTGTTAAACATTCACGTGATGCCACGCCTCACTCTTTTAATGGCTAGGAGGTGCTGTGCGGATAGGTGCTTGAGTGGTTGACTAAACGAAAGGCGTGCGAGCTGTACTCCAATGCGAAGGCTCACCGAGAAGCATGCAAGCTATACGCCGTGCAGGATTTCTGCAGCTCTTGATCACAAACGTTTTAGATAGAACACCCGTATGCAAAGTGAGAGCTATGGTCTTCCCCCTAAGTCGAGGGAAAATCCACAGTGTCACACCCTAGCTAGTTCAAGCATTAGAGTGTGCATCATGTTTAAATTTCTCTTAAATTTGAAATGGGGAAGGCAGAAACCCCCAACACCCCCCTGGAAACAACTAGGGTTTACTAAAATTATTTTCGATGAACCTGAAATGCCCTTCTAAAAAGTTCACCCTCTTTGTCTTGGGTTAAAACCTCTGGCAAAATTGGTGCACATTTTTCTAGGTCAACAGAAGGTCATTGAATTAAATCATAAGTATTTGAATTTGGGCATTTAAATGCTATAAAATAATTTAAATGCCCAAATAATTCTGGAAATAAATGTTTGCTGTTGGAAATAATCTAAACAGAGCCCACAATTATTTTCAGGATTTTTGGAAACGTTTTAGTATTTTAATTAAAGCCCAACAGTTGAGTTAAATTGAAAAATAGAAACAAATAAAAAAAGAGAGAGAGGGAAGCTACCTGGGCCTTACCTGTGCTGGCCCAGCCCACCTTGCTCGGCCCAGCCGACTGGCCCTGCCAGTCATCGTCCTCCTCGCGCCAGAAGGACGCGGAGCGCGTGGCCGGCGCCCGCGGCCACACGCCGGCCACCTCCTGCTTCTGCCGATGTCCTAGAGACGTCCAGGGATGCCACGCGACCCCCATGTCCCCCTCTCATCCTCTCTCACTCTCCCCCTCATCTCCCTCACTCTCTCTTGCGATGCCCAAGCGTGTTCCTCGCCGCCGTTCGCCGTAGACGACGCCAGAGCCACCCCGTCGCCCCTCTGACAAGCCAAATGGCTCCGCCACAACGCCCTCGCCCTCCCCACCGAGCCACGCTTCGTCGGAGGCCCTGCATCGCCGCTATTGCGCTGTCTTCAACCTCGGTACCCGTCGGACGCCGTTCATCGATTCGCCTCGCTCCGGTCACCCCCGAGCCCACTGAGCTGCTCATCGACCTCCCTGTGAGCTCCGCCGCCTTCCCCCTCTTCTTTCCCACGCATTTGCACCCTCTAGGCCATAGTTCCACCATGGCCAAAGCTCGTCTCCGCTCGAGCTCGTCGCCGGCGTTGCTCCGGCAACCATTTGGTCATCCGGTGTTATGCAACGTGCTTGCCGCATCGCGTAGTGCGTCGCTAGTGCCTCAGTTTCCGTGTTTGCACGCCGCAGCCCAAACCCCGCACATGGCCGAACTCTGGCCGCCGCCTTGGAGCTCTCCGTCATTGTCTCCGGCCACCATAGGCCCGGCCTCCACCACCACTAGATGCGCGACTGCAAGAGCTCTCCAACGAGCCCAAGAACGGCCTCGCCCGTGCCCTGTGGGTGTTTTCCGAGCCGCGCCACCGTCTCGGGCCTCGTCGGCGACTCAACGCCGGCGGGATTAGCCCCGCTGACCAGGGGTTTGACCCCAGTTTGACTCCCCTGAGTCAATGAAAAGTGAGCCCCCTCTGTTAACTAAATCAGATTAGTTTTAACTAAAGGTAATTAGCTTAATTAACTACTGACACGCGGGACCCACTAGTCAGGTTTGACCTGGACGTCCCTGTTGACCACTGACGTCACCCTGATGTAATGCTGACGTAGTAATTAAATTACTAGATTTATTCTTATACAGGAAATTCCAGAAAATAGTCAAAACTTCTAAAAATCATAGAAAATCAACCATAGCTCCAAATGCAAAGATTTATATATGAAAAATGATCAGAAAAATTGAATATATCCATCTATAATGGTTTCATGCATGACAAAACAAATTTACCTTGCTGTTTAAGAAGAATAAGGAAATGCACCATTAAAGCCATGTTTAATAAGCTAATAATTAAATCTTTGATTCAAATAAGTTCAATCCTTTCTGTTATAGCTTGCATTAGGCCAAGACACATTCATATTGCCATATCATAGCATGCATCATATTGTTGCATATCGTCATGTGTTGATTGTGTTCCGATGTGTTCTTCGTGGTAGGTTCTGCCTCCGAGGATATTCACGAGTATCCAACTGAAGGGCAGTATCCCACTACCACTCCATCAGGCAAGCAACCATTGATCATTCCGATACAACCCATGTTGTTGCTTCTGCTCTTGTTTACTGCATTAAGACAATGCGTTTCAATCTGCTGTGTGCTACGGTAGTTGAACCCTTATCCTCTGCATGACATGTCATTGCCACAGTAACTAGATGAAACCCACTAGCATGTGTAGGAGTTGATTGAGCCATGTATGTGATTCCTACCTTGCTATGCCTGCTATGCTTAGAGTTGTGTCAGGTCTGGTTCATCTGGGTGATGGGCTAGAGTGAAATGCTTATGTCGGTAATGTGAGGGATGTGTTGAACATGTTTTGGTAAGGTATCGATGAGAGGCCATGTAGGAGTACATGGTGGGTTGTTTCATTGAGGCCGTCCCTAAGAACTAAGATCTGTATGTGTGATTGAAGATGCAGTTACTACCGTACATTGGGCCTGAAACCAATGGACCCTCTCGGCTTCTTAATCACCCTAGTACTCTGTCCAGGAGTTGCAAATAGTTTCTGGTGTTTGTAGGTTATGTGTTGGCGGCCGTGCGTAGCGCTGACCCTAGGGGTGGGCTATGTTGCGGTAGATACACCGTGGCCGGGTATACTGGGCGCCCGTTTGGCGTCTTGGGACCCTGTTCACATCGTTCAGGGCCGTATGTGGAAACCTCGGACGGACTCCCTGCGGATGGAACCTGGATAGGCGATAAACCTGGACTAGAGACTTAAGTGTTAGGTAGGCCGTGGCCGACACCCTCGCTGGGCTTCCGCTTGAAGGTTGCCGAGTACATGTCATGTAAACGGCGGTAAGTGGTGAAAGCGTGTATGAAGAAGTACACCCCTACAGGGTATAAAACTATTCGAATAGCCGCATCCGCGGTAAAGGACTACTTGGTTGCCTATACAGTTCATAGACAAGTTAATGGATACTACTAAAAGACTCAGGATAAGTGTGAGTACCGAGGATGGCCCTCTCGTAGGATGACGAGGGAGGATCCCCGGTGGAGTATTGTGTTGGTGAGTAGTGGACTCGTGTGCGAAAACTATTTTACTGGTGGAGTTCCGTAGGATAGCTTAGCCAAGAGTCAAAGCTGGCTTGCTGCATTAACCCCACCACCTTCTTGAGAATAAGCATGTTTAGTAGGTTCTGATGTAATACTTGCTAAGTACCTTTGTACTCATGTTTGCTTAATTACTGTTTTCAGAGGACAACACCGCCCCCTCCGATGGGTTCTACATAGACCTTGACGTCGACGAGTGACTAGCCACCCAGGTGGTGATCCTGGCCATGGAGGGCCCTATGTAGATAGACAGGCTTCGAGAAGCCTTCTTTCTTCCTAGAGTCTGTACTCAGACTAGTTGCTTCCGCATGTTCTTGTATGTTTGTATGACTTGAGTGTCGGGTCATGTGACCCCTATCTGTATGAACATGTTATGTATGGCTCCCTGGAGCCTTTAAATAAAGTACTTGAGTTGTAGAGTTTTGTTGTGATGCCATGTTGTATGTACTCATATCGGGCATATTGTGTGTATGATTGAAATGCTTGGTATGAGTGGGATCCGACAATCTAGTTGTTTATCCTTGGCAGCCTTTCTTATGGGGAAATGTAGTCTAGTGTTCCTCGAGCCATAGTAGTCCGCTACAGCCCGGTTCACCGGAGTCCTGTTAGCCCAGCACTACTGTTCGGGACACTTGACTGGCCGGCATGTGTTTCACTTCGTTCCTATGTCTGTCCCTTTGGGGAAATGTCACGCAGTGATATCCGGAGTCCTGCCTAGCCTGCTACAGCCCGGTTCACCGGAGTCCTGTTAGACCAGTGCTACATCCCTGAATCACTCGCTGATAACCGACATGTTCGATGTGATTCATGTATGCCTGTCTCCATAGGTCTGTGCCGCTTTGGGTTCACGACTAGCCATGTCGGCCCGGGTTCTCTGTCATATGGATGCTAGCGACACTATCATATACATGAGCCAAAAGGCGCAAACGGTCCCGGGCCATGGTAAGGCGACACCCATGGGATACCGTGCGTGAGGCCGCAAAGTGATATGAGTTGTTACCAGCTAGATCGATGTGACTTGGAATCGGGGTCCTGACAGTGTTGGTATCAGAGCCGGACTGCCTGTAGGTTCGTTGAGCCAAGCTGGTCGATGTCGAGTCTAGAAATGCTTTAGTTATATGTAGGGGAATTGATTGTGGGAGGGAACGTAAGGCTCTTTTACTCCTTTACCCTATGCCTCTAATCTGAGTCATTCTCTTCTCATTCAACGTGGGTTAAGGACTAGGCTCTCTTCTTCTATCAGGTTCACGTGTTACTAATCCGTAGTAGCTTATAGGATTGTTGTTACAAGTCCCAGTTCAGTTTCTACTATTCTTAGAATGTTGCTAATTGGATCAGAACCTTGATATGATGTTGTTGAGTGGTATTGCGAACTGTTCTGGATGTCTCAAATCTTTTTCTGAGCATTTACAGTTGTTATCTGTCCAATTTTCCCTAGAAATTCTGATGTCTTTGCATTGTGGTTGTGCTTTCAGATGGACAACCGTGTTCAAAACCAAGTGTTTCGCCTGACCCGGTGCCTCGATGTGCCCGGTCATACTGCTATGTTAGTCCGGGTAATGATCGAGATGGGTTACCGTTGGTATCCCGAATACACCGTTGAAGAGCAATTCCGCGACTTTAATCAAAGCCAATATTTCTGCACCGTCAGGATATTTCCTTCTTATCCTGGATCTATCGAGCCCCTTCACTGTTCCTATGGACTCGGGGTTACTGTTGAGATGGCTGTGCAGGATGCTGCCTATTCCATGATGACCATTATGCGAGTCCGGACTGGCCTGCTTCGGAAAACCGACTTCCGTTACATGCCAGCTTCACTTCCGGGAGCACAGGGGTATCTTCAGGCTATCTATGCTGACTCCACTCAGGAGGACTCATTAACTCGTACCACTGCTGAGATGCTCGAAGATAAGGACCGAGAGACTCGGGCCTTGAGGCTGGAGCTTTTCAATACCCGTGCTGATCATTGGGCCACATTGACTTGGTTTGCACCTGCGGTGCAAGCTGGATGTGTGGATACAAGGGATCCGTATCCTGTGAGATCAGCTCTGCCAGACATGGTGGATTGGCGTGATGTGGGAGGCATCACCCCACCCTGTGGTCCCCGCAGGCCACCGTTTGTTGGTCCAAGACCTCATCCTAGCCCCTTTGGTCCACAGGCTCCTCAGGACCGTCTGTTCCCGGATGGTCACGTTGAACTTCCAGGCTACGGAGGTGACTTCTATGAGGACTACTACGGAGTTGTCTGAGTTAGTAGTAGTACCACTAGTATTGTAGTAGTTGTATCTCCACTGTCCTGCGTGACTTGTGGAATACGACTTAGTGTGTAGTCAATTTCGGAGGTGTAGACAAATAATGTATAGGAGCTTGGAATGCCTCCGATGAGATGTAATGTCTTTCATCATAGTTGTACTGTAGTCTGGGCTTGTACTAAACTATGTATGATGTGTATGACCGTTGGTATATATATGGCAGTTTTATATTACCATGACATACGGATGAACATCTCTGCATTCTGTGTTATCCATTACATTCTGCACTTCCTTGCTAAGTTTGATCCATCCTTATCTAAACCATTGTCTTGTTTTATCCTAGGATGGTCAACACCCACAACAACCCTGCTGCCTCGGAGCAGGGGGAAGCCAGTGCAGCTAGGGGTGAAAATCTGCCTCACCCGCCTTCTCTGGCCGAAGTAATGCTGGAGGCGGAAAGAAACAAGCGTGATACTAACCGCCTGCTAGAGCGGATTGAGTAGAACACTGCACGCCACCCGCGAAATGACTTTGTGTCGATCAATGACTTTATCAAGCTGTACCCACCAAAGTTTAACCATTCCGTCGAACCCCTCGACGCGGATGACTGGCTTCGCAGCATTACCCACAAGCTACGTTCTGCCAACGTAGCAGAAGCCGACAAGGTTACCTATGCTGCCTATCACCTCGAAGGCCCTGCTAGCCTTTGGTGGTAAAACTTCGAAGCTATGCGCCCGGTCGGCCAAATCACTACTTGGGCTGAATTCAGTGAGGCTTTCCGTGAGCATCACATTCCGGAAGGTCTCATGGATCGTAAGAGGGAGGAGTTCTGCAACTTCACCCAAGGAAGACTGACTGTGGATGCATATAGTCGTGAATTTGGGAATCTGGCACGCTATGCCCCTGAAGAGGTATCTACTGGCGCTAAGAAGCAGGCAAGGTTCCGCAAGGGACTTTGCCCTGAGCTTCACCGCGATCTTCGTCTGCACGAGTGCACCTCCTTTCAGAAGTTGGTCAATAAAGCCATCAGTGCTGAGACGGGCCAGACTGATTATGACGCTTCACGCAAGCACTCCCGTGATTTTGGCTCTTCATCCGGCTCTGGAACTCAGAAGCGCCGGGTGTGGATTCCAAGCACGGCACTGCCACCCAGGTTCATCCAGAGGCCATCCTTTGAGGCGCCTTGTCCCAACCAGCAATTTGCACCGCCCAAGCCCTATGGTGGCCCCGCTGCTAATGCTGCTCCACGCCCCAATGTGGTGACATGCTTTTAAGTGTGGAGAGCCGGGTCACTATAGTCGAGAGTGTCCCCAGAATAACAACCCCATTCAGACTGGAAAGTCCGTTGGCCGTGGTAAGCCCGCGGGAAAGACATTCTACGCCAAGCCGGTCACCACTGCCCGTGGCCATGTCAACTATGTTTCAGCCGAGGAGGCTCATGAGGATCCTAACGTCGTCCTTGGTACGCTCCTTGTTAACTGACATCCAGCATCTGTTCTTTTCGATACTGGAGCATCTCATTCATTCATATCCGAGAACTATGCTCGATTGCACAACACGACATTCTGTGACATGCCCTCTACCATGGAAATTCAAACTCCTGGCTCTAGATGGAAAACTTCTAGAGTAAGCCATGGGAACAAAATTCTTGTCGATAGACTTGTCTTCCTTGCATCCTTAATAGCTCTCAAGTCCTCGGACATAAACATCATCTTGGGTATGGACTGGATGTGAGCTCATTATGCTAAGATCGACTGTGCCACTAGAACCATTCAACTTACTCACCCATCGGGCAAGACAGTCAATGTCTTAACTCGAGTGGCCAAGCGCCAGTTTTACTCCTTAAATGCCAACCCCCTTCCAGATCTTGAGGATGTTCTGGTAGTCCGAGACTTTCCGGATGTCTTTCCAGAAGAACTGCCAGGTGTTCCACCTGACAGGGATGTTGAGTTTGTTATAGACCTTGTTCCAGGAACCGTTCCAATTTCTAGAAGACCCTACAAGATGGCACCCTTAGAACTAGCCGAGCTTAAGAACCAACTCGATGAGTCCTTGAAAAAGGGTTTCATCCGTCCTAGTTCCTCTCCTTGGGCTTGCCCCGTCCTCTTCGTTAAGAAGAAGGATGGAACGGATCGAATTGTTGTGGATTACCGACCTGTCAATTTGGTCACCATCAAGAACAAATATCCGCTTCCCAGGATCAACGATCTGTATGATCAGCTCGCTGGATACTCAGTCTCTTCCAAGATGGATCTGAGGTTGGGCTACCATCAAATCAAAATCAGAAACGAGGACATTCCCAAAACGGCCTTTGTTACTCGTTATGGACAATACGAGTACACCGTGATGTCCTTCGGTTTAACCAATGCCCCAGCCACCTTCTCCCAGTTAATGAACTCGGTTTTCATGGAGTACTTGGACAAATTTATCGTAGTATACCTCGATGACATACTCATCTACTCCAAGAATGAAGAGGAACATGCCGAACATCTAAGGCTGGTATTGATGAAACTTCGAGAGCATCACGTTTAGGCCAAATTCTACAAGTGTGAATTTTGGTTGCCAGAAGTGACCTATCTAGGCCATGTAATCTCTGGTATGGGTATTGCTGTCAATCCCGAGCGAGTTCAAGCCGTCCTTGATTGGACTCCACCTGAGACGGTTAAGCAAGTTCGGATCTTCCTTGGCTTAGTGAGCTATTGCCGCCGCTTCGTCGAGAATTTCTCCAAGGTTTCTAAACCTCTAACTGAACTCCTCAAGAAAGATAAAAAGTTCGAGTGGACTCCATAGTGCGAGTTCAGTTTTCAGGAACTGAAAAGACGCCTGACATCTGCTCCCGTACTGGTACCACCAGATTTCTCCAAGGACTTTATTATCTATTGCGACGCCTCGCGACAAGGACTAGGTTGCATACTCATGCAAGATCGTCAGGTAATTGCATATGCTTCACGGCAATTACACCCACATGAGGAAAATTATCCCACACATGATCTAGAGCTTGCAGCTATAGTCTATGCACTTAAAAGTTGGCGACATTACCTTCTCGGTAATCGTTGTGAGATCTTCACCGATCACCAAAGTTTGAAATATATCTTCACCCAACCAGATTTGAATCTCAGGCAAAGACGTTGGGTTGAGTTGATCTCGGATTACGACTTAGGAATAACTTACACCCCGGGCAAAGCCAATGTCATGGCTGATGCGCTAAGCCGTAAGTCCTATTGTAACAACCTGATGTTACAACAAAGTCAACCATTTCTCCATGAGGAATTTCGTAAGCTAAATCTTCACATTGTTCCTCGAGGATTCCTATCCACCCTGGTGGCGAAACCTACCCTTACGGATCATATCATCAAGGCACAGAAGGTAGATCTGGGAATCTCCCGTATTAAGAGAAACATTAAGAAAGGAGTCGCGAATTTTTTCTCCATTGATGATCAAGGTGTCGTATACTTTGGGAATTGCCTAGTGGTTCCAAAGGCACGAAACTTGAGGCGGCTGATCCTTAAGGAAGGTCATGAATCCCCTCTCACCATTCATCCCGGTAGTACTAAAATGTATCAAGACCTACGCCAGAGGTTTTGGTGGACTAGGATGAAGAGAGAAATCGCTCAATACATTGCTAATTGCGACGTTTGTCGTCGTGTTAAAGCAGAGCATCAACGGCCTGCTGGCACCCTTCAACCTTTGGCTATTCCCGAGTGGAAATGGGATAAAATCAGTATGGATTTCATCACTGGGTTTCCTAGGACCAAGAGAGGGAATAATGCCATCTTCATCGTGATCGGCCGTCTTTCCAAAGTAGCCCATTTCCTACCTGTTCGTGAGAGTATCACCGCTAGCCAGCTAGCTGATTTATACATCTCCCGAATATTGTCTCTTCATGGTGTTCCATTGGAAATTAACTCAGACCATGGAAGTCTCTTCACCTCTCGATTTTGGGAAAGTTTCCAAAATGCTATGGGAACTCGTGTCTCCTTTAGCACCGCCTTCCATCCTCAATCAAGTGGTCAAGTAGAACGAGTCAATCAAATTCTGGAAGATATGCTCCGAGCTTCTGTCATCTCGTTCGGAATGAGTTGGGAGAAATGCCTTCCATTCGCGGAGTTTGATTATAACAATAGTTATCAAGCCAGCTTAGGCAAGGCTCCTTTCGAAGTTCTCTATGGACGAAAATGTCGAACGCCTCTTAACTGGTCAGAAACCGGGGAAAGAAAAGTCTTTGGCCTGGATATGATTCAGGAAGCAGAAGAGCAGGTTCGCGTTATTCGTGAGAAATTGAAAACAGCCCAATCTCGTCAAAAGAGTCAATATGATCATAAACATAAGCCTATGACTTATGAAGTCGACGAGAAGGCTTACCTTCGGGTTACTCCGTTAAAGGGAACCCATCGTTTTGGTATCAAAGGCAAATTGGCTCCTCGTTACATTGGACCCTTTCGCATTCTTGCCAAACGAGGAGAAGTTGCCTACCAATTGGAACTACCTCCGCATCTTTCCAGAGTTCATGATGTCTTCCACGTTTCTCAACTCACGCGTTGCTTCGCGGATCCCATCCGTGGAGTGGACCACGAAACGCTTGATCTACAAGATAACCTCTCATATCGGGAATATCCCGTTCGTATCCTTGATCAAGCCGAGCGTACCACTTGACGTCATAATATCAAGTTTCTCAAGGTTCAATGGTCACACCATTCCGAGAAAGAAGCCACTTGGGAAAGGGAGGATCGTCTTTGCCTCGAGTACCCCACCTTCTTCCCGGAGGATCCTAAATCTCGGGACGAGATTCTTTTGAGTGGGGGTGAGTTGTCACACCCTAGCTAGTTCAAGCATTAGAGTGTGCATCATGTTTAAATTTCTCTTAAGTTTGAAATGGGGAAGGCAGAAACCCCCAACACCCCCCTGGAAACAACTAGGGTTTACTAAAATTATTTTCAATGAACCTGAAATGCCCTTCTAAAAAGTTCACCCTCTTTGTCTTGGGTTAAAACCTCTGGCAAAATTGGTGCACGTTTTTCTAGGTCAACAGAAGGACATTGAATTAAATCATAAGTATTTGAATTTGGGCATTTAAATGCTATAAAATAATTTAAATGCCCAAATAATTCTGGAAATAAATGTTTGCTGTTGGAAATAATCTAAACAGAGCACACAATTATTTTCAGGATTTTTGGAAACGTTTTAGTATTTTAATTAAAGCCCAACTGTTGCAGTTAAATAGAAAAACATAAACAAATAAAAAAGAGAGAGAGAGGGAAGCTACCTGGGCCTTACCTGTGCTGGCCCAGCGCACCTGGCTCGGCCCAGCCGACTGGCCCTGCTAGTCGTCGTCCTCCTCGCGCCAGAAGGACGCGGAGCGCGTGGCCGGCGCCCGCGGCCACTCGCCGGCCACCTCCTACTTCTGCCAACGTCCTGGAGACGTCCAGGGATGCCACACAACCCCCACGTCCCCCTCTCATCCTTGCTCACTCTCCCCCTCGTCTCCCTCACTCTCTCCCGCGATGCCCGACCGCGTTCCTCGCTGCCGTTCGCTGTAGACGACGCCAGAGCCACCCCCTCGCCCCTCCGACAAGCCAAATCGCTCCGCCACGATGCCCTCGCCCTCCCCACCGAGCCATGATTCGCCGGAGGCCCTGCATCACCGCTATCGCGCCGTCTTCAACCTCGGTACCCGCCGGACGCCATTCATCGATTCGCCTCGCTCCGGTCGCCCCCGAGCCCACTGAGCTGCTCATCGACCTCCCTGTGAGCTCCGCCGCCTTCCCCCTCTTCTTTCCCACGCATTTGCACCCTCTAGGCCATAGTTCCACTATGGCCGAAGCTCGTCTCCACTTGAGCTCGTCGCCGGCGTCGCTCTGGCGACCATTTGGTCATCCTGTGCTATGCAACGTGCTTGCCGCATCGCATAGTGCCTCGCTAGCGCCTCAGTTTCCGTGTTTGCACGCCGCAGCCCAAACCCCGCACATGGCTGAACTCCGGCTGCCGCCTTGGAGCTCGCCGTCGTTGTCTCCGGCCACCATAGGCCCGGCCTCCACCACCACTAGATGCGCGACTACAAGAGCTCTCCAACGAGCCCAAGAACGGCCTCGCCCGTGCCCTGTAGACGTTTTCCGAGACGCGCCACCGTCTCGGGCCTCGCCGGCGACTCAATGCCGGCGGGATTAGCCCTGCTGACCAGGGGTTTGACCCCAGTTTGACTCCCCTGAGTCAATGACAAGTGGGCCCCCTCTGTTAACTAAATCAGATTAGTTTTAACTAAAGGTAATTAGCTTAATTAACTACTGACACGCGGGACCCACCAGTCAAGTTTGACCTGGACGTCCCCGTTGACCACTGACGTCACCCTGACGTAATGCTGACACAGTAATTAAATTACTGGATTTATTCTTATACAGGAAATTCCAGAAAATAGTCAAAACTTCTAAAAATCATAGAAAATCAACCATAGCTCCAAATGCAAAGATTTATATATGAAAAATGATCAGAAAAATTCAATCTATCCATATGTAATGGTTTCATGCATGACAAAACAAGTTTACCTTGCTGTTTAAGCAGAATAAGGAAATGCACCATTAAAGCCATGTTTAATAAGCTAATAATTGAATCTTTGATTCAAATAAGTTCAATCCTTTCTGTTATAGCTTGAATTAGGCCAAGACACATTCATATTGCCATATCATAGCATGCATCATATTGTTGCATATCGTCATGTGTTGATTGTGTTCCGATGTGTTCTTCGTGGTAGGTTCTGCCTCCGAGGATATTCACGAGTATCCAACTGAAGGGCAGTATCCCACTACCAGTCCATCAGGCAAGCAACCATTGATCATTCCGATACAACCCATGTTCTCGCTTCTGCTCTTGTTTACTACATTAAGACAACGCGTTTCAATCTGCTGTGTGCTACGGTAGTTGTACCCTTATCCTCCGCATGACCTGTCATTGCCACAGTAACTAGATGAAACCCACTAGCATGTGTAGGAGTTGATTGAGCCATGTATGTGATTCCTACCTTGCTATGCCTGCTATGCTTAGAGTTGTGTCAGGTCTGGTTCATTTGCGTGATGGGCTAGAGTGAAATGCTTATGTCGGTAATGTGAGGGTTGTGTTGAACATGTTTTGGTAAAGGTATCGATGAGAGGCCATGTAGGAGTACATGGTGGGTTGTTTCATTGAGGCCGTCCCTAAGAACTGATATCTGTATGCGTGATTTAAGATGCAGTTACTACCGTACATTGGGCCCGAAACCAATGGACCCTCTCGGCTTCTTAATCACCCTAGTACTCTGTCCAGGAGTTGCAAATAGTTTCTGGTGTTTGTAGGTTATGTGTTGGCGGCTATGCGTAGCGCTGACCCTAGGGGTGGGCTATGTTGCGGTAGATACACCGTGGCCGGGTATGCCGGGCGCCCGTTTGGCGTCTCGGGACCCTGTTCACATCGTTCGGGGTCGTATGTGGAAACCTCGGCCGGACTCCCTGCGGATAGAACCTGGATAGGCGATAAACCTGGACTAGAGACTTAAGTGTTAGGTAGGCCGTGGCCGACACCCTCGCTGGGCTTCCGCTTGAAGGTTGCCGAGTACATGTCGTGTAAACGGCGGTAAGTGGTGAAAGTGTGTATGAAGAAGTACACCCCTGCAGGGTATAAAACTATTCGAATAGCCGCGTCCGCGGTAAAGGACTACTTGGTTGCCTATACAGTTCATAGACAAGTTAATGGATACTACTAAAAGACTCAGGATAAGTGTGAGTACCGAGGATGGCCCTCTCGTAGGATGACGAGGGAGGATCCCTGGTGGAGTATTGTGTTGGTGAGTAGTGGACTCGTGTGCGAAAACTATTTTACTCAAGCTGGCTTGCTGCATTAACCCCACCACCTTCTTGAGAATAAGCCTGTTTAGTAGGTTCTGATGTAAGACTTGCTGAGTACCACAACACCGCCCCCTCCGATGGGTTCTACGTAGATCTTGATGTCGACGAGTGACTAGCCACCCAGGTGGTGATCCTGGCCATGGAGGGGCCTATGTAGATAGACAGGCTTCGAGAAGCCTTCTTTCTTTCTAGAGTCTATACTCAGACTAGTTGCTTCCGCATGTGCTTGTATGTTTGTATGACTTGAGTGTCGGGTCATGTGACCCCTATCTGTATGAACATGTTATGTATGGCTCCCTGGAGCCTTTAAATAAAGTACTTGAGTTGTAGAGTTTTGTTGTGATGCCATGTTATATGTACTCATATCGGGCATATTGTGTGTATGATTGAAATGCTTGGTATGAGTGGGATCCGACAATCTAGTTGTTTATCCTTGGCAGCCTTTCTTCTGGGGAAATGTAGTCTAGTGTTCCTCGAGCCATAGTAGTCCGCTACAGCCCGGTTCACCAGAGTTCTGTTAGCCCAGCACTACTGTTCAGGACACTTGACTGGCCTGCATGTGTTTCACTTCGTTCCTATGTCTGTCCCTTCGGGGAAATGTCACGCGGTGATATCCAGAGTCCTGCCTAGCCTGCTACAGCCCGGTTCACCGGAGTCTTGTTAGCCCAGTGCTACACCCCGGAATCACTCGCTGATGACCGACATGTTCGATGTGATTCATGTATGCCTGTCTCCATAGGTCTGTGCTGCTTTGGGTTCACGACTAGCCATGTCGGCCCGGGTTCTCTGTCATATGGATGCTAGCGACACTATCATATACGTGAGCCAAAAGGCGCAAACAGTCCCGGGCCATGGTAAGGCGACACCCGTGGGATACCGTGCGTGAGGTCGCAAAGTGATATGAGGTGTTACCAGCTAGATCGATGTGACTTGGAATCGGGGTCCTGACACGCAACGCGGGATTTGTGCATCCCTTCAACACAAACAGTTGTTTCGATGACCCGTGTGCCACCACGTACAAACAATTTGGTAAGATTTGCATCTGTCATATTGGGTATGTTTCCATTTGTCAAACTGGAAAAATTTACATTTGTTGATCTAGTAACATTGCCATTTGTCAACCCTTGTAACACTACAGTTTGTCAAGATATGCATCTAGAAATCACTAGCACTATCTAATTTTTGCAACTAAAAATTAGTAATTAAGCATAGATTTCATTCATAGATTAAGCAGTCATTCTTAATTTATACAAACAGTTCAACTCAACAGCTTAACTGACCAAACTTTTCCCCAATTGTTGCCAACCACGTACTGAAATAGCTAGCTCAACTATGTATACTAGCTAATTTTAAGTACGTTGTACAGTTCGACCACACATCTATAGTCAGATGAACTGAACAAAATAGCCCCTAAATACTACTACTACAACGGAGGGGCTTTGTGCTACTTCCGACAGCCTCTCCTCTACCGAGCGCGCTCTGTAAGAGGCAGAGGAGGAGGAGGATCCTACCAACGAGCTGGAGAAATGCAATACGGTGCCTGCCGCTGCTGCACGTTCAGCGACGCTCGCCAGCTCAAACGCCCACTACCACTCCAGACGATCCCTCTCGAAGTGGCCGGACTGCTCGTAGATCTCCTGATTCCTCGCCTCTGCATCGACATGTGCTACGGCCACGACCGCGGTAAGGCTCTTCGCGTGATCGACGAGGCACTCCTCCTCCCGCAGGAACTCGATGTAGCACGCAAGGTCGCTGACGCACGTGTGGTCCTCCACCTCCGCCTCCCTCCTTCGGGCGGCGGTGGCAGAGCGGGTGATGATCCCGGCGGTCGATGGTGGGTTGATGGCCACGGTGGCCGACGATGGGGTGGCGGACACGACCACCACCTCCCGCCTTCGGGCCATGGTGGCGGAGCAGGTAATGGCCACGATGGCCGACAGTGGGGTGGCGGCCACGATGGCCACCTCCCACCTTCGGGCCGCTTCGGCGGAGCGGGAGATGGCCCGGGCTTTCGATGGTGGTGTGGCGGCAACGGCAGCTGGCAACAACTGCCGACAGGCAGCGGCGGCGGAGCGTGTGGTGGGTGTTACGCGCACACCCAATAGGGACGCCACGTGCACTACACTGCGTCGGGGACTTCGCCACCGCCACGGTGTAGCCTCCTAGCTGGAGCTGTCTTCTGATGATGGTGGATTGGCTAAGCGATGAAAACGGACCGGTGCCATTGGCGATTGTGGGAGAAGCACACGAGATAAGCTACTGGGAGGGAGGGGAAAATGCGATGCAAGACTTGCCGGTCGTGAGGGTTTTTATAGCAGGCTGGTAAGCATTGGGATTTTACGGTATTTCATCGAGTCGGGTGGGAAGCTTGCACGGGAACATGCGAGGTTGCGCGGGAACGGGCTCACCGACGATTCATTGGTGCCATCGTTTGGCCAAAAGAACGCTCTTGTGAACTGCGCAAGCTTGTACTATGAGCCGTCTGTGGTAGCAGGGTGACAAGTCATGTGAGAGGAGGACGAAAGGACACATACACATACGGTTAATACAAAAAACATTTGCGATTTAATTACCTACTATACCCCCGTCCTGGTTTATAAGTATGACTTAACTAATAAAATAAGAATGCATGTCCCCAAAGATTATATCGTTGGAGTCGTATTTGAACATAGTTTCCAGCTATACAATTTTGTAACATGCATTAACACTTTTTTGATTAAATTCAAGGTTATATACTAGCAAGCATTTCCCACAACACACACGGCTTATTCCATCACAAACAACTCGTATGTATCAACTGTATGCCATGTATCGCACAAGCAACTCTAATCTGATTCGTGCTTGATGTATCCGATATCGCTCGCATAGTTCGTCTTATTTCCCACGTATCACTATGCCGGCCTCTGCTCGCGTCCCTCGGCAAGCTCTGCTCGCCGTTAGGCATCGCAGCGCACTGCGCTCGCCGTTAGGCACCGCGATGCGCTCTGCTCACGTCCGTCGGCGCGCTCGGCTTGTGGACAGCTTTTTCTTGCATGTTCAACTACTATATGCATATATATGGTTGCTCAACATTGAGGCGACCGTGATGCGCTCTACTCGCGTTCCTCCGCACGCGCTCTACCAATGGTTGGGCGTGCGTACGATCATGTCGGGGGCCCCATATGCATGTGGTTGCGACACGCGCGTTGCCACGCGATGAAGTTACGTGCGGCACGATGGAGTAAAGCGCTGCAAATTAGGACTGCCATCAGGGCCTGCCGATATTCCTGGCCGTCCGGCTTCCCCTTTAATTCCCGCGGCCATTATGACCTTAGTCTCTTCAACCTTTCGATCGCGCCCCACAACACAACAAGCACACCCACAATGACACATAGAGAGGGGATGACCAGCGGCGCTCCAATGGAGTTCGGCGAGCATAGAGTGCAGACCCACGCGAGGGAGACGGATCTCTCGGTGGTGTACATCATCGTCCCGGCCATGGTGGACGACTACATCAACAGCGTTAAGCAGTTGCTTGCTCGAGACAAGTACAAGGTGGTCAGCATCGACCTCCAGTACACCACCGGTCGTCCCGGCATAGATCAGAAGGTTGTCATCACCCAGTTGTGCGTGGGCCATCATGTCCTCATCTACCACTATTGCATGGCCATAGGGCCTTGCAACCGTTTCAACAGGTTTTCCAACAGCACCAACTACAAGTTCACCATGGCAGAAACTACCGACGATGTAAACGCGCTCAGTGTTACAGGCTTGGCCTGCAAGAACCTTGTCGAAATCCGTGTACAGGGTCTGGGGCAGCACAAAGAAGGACTCCCTGGTCGAACTCACCTCGACCATCATCGACCCCTACTACAAAAAGATGAAGTAGGATGCCCAAAGAGCATGTCCCCTATCCTGGCATAGGGCCTGGATGCGGCAACTGGATGAACCTGACCTCAGGTTTGTGGCCAAGAGTGTGTACACATGCTATGAGATGCACAAGCGGATCGTTGACATGAGGAAGTGCCTCGTAACCAAAATCGATGATCCCGGATCGAGCCACAAGCAGAGCAAGCGTCACAATAAGTAGGTGATAATCAGATGATCGTTTATGCTAGTTAATCATGCATGTAATATATAGTTTAGTTAATTTATTGGTGTGTGGAAATGTCATGTGTATAGTAGCCACCTATGTAATTATGCATGTAATAGTTTACTTTGGTGTGTGTGCAAATGCCATGGTTGTAGTAGCCACCTATGTAAGTGGATGTTTAATTTTGTTATGCAAGCATGTCCTTATAAGTGTGTGTATATATGTTGTTGTTATGTATGCAATCCCATCGCACAACACACACGTCTTATTAGCAGCAACTGTCTGTGCTATTATCGGTCTTCACACACATTTCTGATTACAGACCTGTTTGCCGCGTATCACACACATCTTGTTAAGTTGAACCGTTTCTGTTCTCATGTCTCAACGCAAATAGTTCCTCCGAGTGAACCGCATGCCGTATATCGCACACACCTTCATCTGGCTGACCATTTCTTTTGTGTTGCCTAATCACAAACATTTCATCCGAGTGAACCGTATGTTGTATATCGCACACACCTCCATCTGGCTGCCCGTTTCTTTTGTTCCTCCTCATCGCTTACAGTTAATTGAACTGAACCATATGCCCTGCATCGCACACGCAACTAAAATCTGAACCGTGTTTGATGGCTCCTCCATCGCAAATGTTTTGCACTTTTTTGACTGTTTTTTACACCATCGTTTGCGATTATGGCATCACACACAGTTTCGTCGAAGGGTCTCTGATCGTAGTGTCGCGTTAGCAGCATCCTGTAGTAGTGATTCACCTAGTGATAATGAAAATGATAATGATGTTTGATGACCCACAAGTATAGGGGGTCTATCATAGTCCTTCCGATAAGTAAGAGTGTCGAACCCAACGAGGAGCAGAAGGAAATGATAAGCGGTTTTCAGCAAGGTATTCTCTGCAAGCACTGAAATTATAGGTAACAGATAGTTTTGTGATAAGATAATTTGTAATGAGCAACAAGTAAAAAAAGTAAATAAAGTGCAGCAAGGTGGCCCAATCCTTTTTGTAGCAAAGGACAAGCCTGGACAAACTCTTATATAGATAAAAGCGCTCCCGAGGACACATGGGAATTATCGTCAAGCTAGGTTTCATCACGATCATATGATTCGCATTCGATACTTTGATAATTTGGTATGTGGGTGGACTAGTGCTTGGGTACTGCCCTTACTTGGACAAGCATCCCACTTATGATTAACCTCTATTGCAAGCATCCGAAACTACAACAAAAGTATTAAGGTAAACCTAACCATAGCATGAAACATATGGATCCAAATCAGCCCCTTACGAAGCAACACATAAACTAGGGTTTAAGCTTCTATCACTCTAGCAACCCATCATCTACTTATTACTTCCCAATGCCTTCCTCTAGGCCCAAATAATGGTGAAGTGTCATGTAGTCGACGTTCATATAACACCACTAGAGGAGAGACAACATACGTCTCATCAAAATATCGAACGAATACCAAATTCACATGACTACTAATAGCAAGACTTCTCCCATGTCCTCGGGAACAAATGTAACTACTCGCAAAGAATATTCATGTTCATTATCAGAGGGGTATTAATATGCATATAGGATCTGAACATATGATCTTCCACCAAATAAACCAACTAGCATCAACTATAAGGAGTAATTAACACTATTAGCAACCCATAGGTACCAATCCCAGACTTAGAGACAAGAATTGGATACAAGAGATGAACTAGGGTTTGAGAGGAGACGGTGATGGTGAAGATGTTGATGGAGATTGACCCCCTCCTGATGAGAAGATCGTTGGTGATGACAATGGTGATGATTTCCCCCTCCCAGAGGGAAGTTTCCCCAGCAGAATAGCTCCGCCAGAGCCCTAGATTGGTTCCGCCAAGGTTCCGCCTCGTGGCGGCAGAGTCTGGTCCTGAAAGCTTGCATATGATTTTTTTTCCTCATTGAAAGACTCCATATAGCAGAAGATGGGCATCAGAGGGCCACCAGGGGGCCCACGAGGTAGGGGGCGCGCCAGGGGGTAGGGCGTGCCCCCACCCTCATGGGCAGGGTGTGGCCCCCCTGGTGAACTTCTTGCACTCAGTATTTTTTATATATTCTGAAAATGACTTCCGTGAAGTTTCAGGACTTTTGGAGCTGTGCAGAATAGGTCACTAATATTTGCTCCTTTTCCAGCCCAGAATCCCAACTGCCGGCATTCTCTCTCTTTATGTAAACCTTGTAAAATAAGAGAGGATAGGCATACGTATTGTGACATAATGTGTAATAACAGCCCATAATGCAATAAATATCGATATAAAAGCATGATGCAAAATGGACGTATCAACTCCACCAGGCTTAGACCTCCCTTGTCCTCAAGCGAAAGCCGAAATCGAAAAATATGTCCACATGTTTAGAGATAGAGGTGTCGATAAAAATAAAATACGGACATGAGGGCATCATGATCATTCTTAGAACAACAACTTATATAATTCTTGTCATATGATCTCTTACGCTAGAGTAACAATTAAATCACAATTTCAAGTATGAATCATAAACTTCATTGAAAACTAACAACCTATAATCTCAGTCATTGGAGCAATTGCAATTTATCATAACATAGGAAAGAGTGAATATAAGAGCTTTTCAGCAAGTCCACATACTCAACTATCATATAGTCTTTCACAATTGCTAACACTCACGCAATACTTATGGGTATCGAGTTTTAATCGGACACAGAGAAAGATAGGGGCTTATAGTTTTGCCTCCCAACGTTTTACCTCAAGGGTAATGTCAACAATAATAGTTCATGAAAACTCACATCCAATTAGCCATATATACTAGGATCTTTCCAACATGTTGTGCTTGCCAAAAGATAAAATGTAAAAAGGAAGGGTGAACATCACCATGACTCTTATGTAAGGTAGGAGATAAAAGTAAAAGATAGGCCCTTCGCAGAGGGAAGCAGAGGTTGTCATGCGCTTTTATGGTTGGGTGCACTAAGTCTTAATGCGAAAGAACGTCACTTTATATTGCCACTTGTGATATGGACCTTTATTATGAAGTCTGTCGCTTTTATTTCTTCCATATCACACAATTGTATAAAGCTTATTTTCTCCCACACTAATAAGTCATACATATTTAGAGGGCAATTTTTATTGCTTGCACCGATGACAACTTACTTGAGGGATCTTACTCAATCCATAGGTAGGTATGGTGGACTCTCATGGCAAAACTGGTCTAAGGGTGTTTGGAAGCACAAGTAGTATCTCTACTTAGTGCAAAGAATTTGGCTAGCATGAGGGGGAAAGGCAAGCTCAATCATGTTGGATGATCCATGACAATATAATTTATCTCAGATGTAAGAAAACGTAACCCATTACATTGTCTTCCTTGTCCAACGTCAACTCTTTAGCATGTCATATTTTAATGAGTGCTCACAATCATAAAAGATGTCCAAGATAGTATATTTATATGTGAAGACCTCTCTTTCTTTATTACTTCCTATTAATTGCAACGATGACCAAAACTATGTTTGTCAACTCTTATCAACTTTTAATCATCATACTCTTTCTATGTGAGCTCATTACTCTCCATAAGATCCATATGATCTCTTTTATTCTTTTTATTCTTTCTTTTTTCTTTTATTCACTCAAGATCATGGAAAAATAATCAAGCCCTTGACTCAACACTAATCTTTATTATATATATCTCATGGAGTCGATTACCTAGAAGGATCATAAAGCAAAACTCACAACTAGATCATACTAAAACTTTATGCTACTAGATCAAGATTTATCAAAAGGATCGAACTAAGAAAAATGGTACGGATAAAAGTGATGGTGATACGACTGGGGCACTCCCCCAAGCTTGGCAGTTGCCAAGGGGAGTGCCCATACCAGATACTTAGTTCTTCTTTGTTGGTGAAGAAGGTGATGGTTTTGTTGATGGCGCTGGCTTCTTCCTTAATTTGCGCTTGAGGACAGAATTTTGGTCCCTTAGGTCCTTGATCTCCTGCCCCAGGCTCAGTATCTTTTTGCATAGTTCCTGCTTGTTTTCCTGCAAGAGGCGAAAAGGGATAAACTCGATCTTAGGTTTCTTTACTCTATCCGGGAGGCTTGACTTTTTGAACTCCACATGCATGTCCCCAGGTTGAGGTAATGGGACTTCATCTTCTTCTGAGCTCGTCTCCTCCCTTCCCTTGGGTTCATAGTCCTCTTCTTCTTCCATAGTCCAACCATAGTGCTCCACATCCCCATAGACCTTAGAATCTTCAAGGTAGTTAGCCACATAGCTTTCTCCTTCCGAATCCTGGGACGACATGTTGCTCTAATCTGCAGCAGGACAGCTCGAAACAAAGACATGAAATATTTGCGTGATACAGGAGTCAAAACCTCTGGGAGATTATATAATGAATTTTTACCGACAAAAATACGTAACGTGTAAGAAAACGGAGTCCGGAGAGCACACGAGGTGCCCACAAGGCAGGGGGCGTGCCAAGGGGGTGGAGCGCGCCCTCCACCCTCGTGGAGCCCTCGTGTCCTTCCCAGACTGCTTCTTATTTTTTTATTTTTCTAAATATTCCAAAACGGAGAACAATTTCCATTAGAACTATTTTGGAGTCGGTTTACTTACCGTACCACATACCTATTCCTTTTTGGAGTCTGAAATGTTTCGGAAAGTGTCCCTTATGTATTCCTCCGGGATTACGGTTTCAATAACATTGGTTTCAACATTTATAAGATTACCTGAGATATAATGTTTAATTCTTTGACCGTTCACAACCTTCGGATTTGTGCCTTCGAAGTTGTTGATTTCTATGGCACTAGAACGATAGACCTCCTCGATAACGTAAGGACCTTCCCATTTAGAGAGAATTTTTCCTGCAAAAATTCTTAAACGAGAGTTGTATAGAAATACATAATCACCTACATTAAACTCACACTTTTGTATTCTTTTGCCATGCCATCTTTTAACTCTTTCTTTAAATAATTTGGCATTCTCGTAGGCTTGGGTTCTCCATTCATCGAGTGAGCTAATGTCAAATAACCTCTTCTCACCGGCAAGTTTGAAATCATAATTGAGTTCTTTATTAGCCCAATAAGCCTTATGTTCTAGTTCGAGAGGTAAGTGACATGCTTTTCCATAAACCATTTTATACGGAGACATACCCATAGGATTTTTATATGCAGTTCTATAGGCCGATAATGCATCATCAAGTTTGTTGGACCAATTCTTTCTAGATCTATTAACAGTCTTTTGCAAAATTAATTTGAGTTCTCTATTGCTCAATTCTTCTTGACCACTAGACTGTGGGTGATAAGGAGATGCAATTCTATGATTAACATGATATTTAGCAAGCATTTTACGGAAAGCACCATGAATAAAATGTGAACCACCATCAGTGATTAAATATCTAGGGACTCCAAACCTTGGAAAAATAACTTCTTTAAGCATATTAATAGAGGTGTTATGATCAGCACTACTAGTTGGAATAGCTTCTACCCACTTAGTAACGTAATCAACAACAACTAAAATATGTGTGTATCCATTGGAGGCAGGAAAAGGTCCCATATAATCAAATCCCCAAACATCAAATGGTTCAATAACAAGTGAATAATTCATAGGCATTTCTTGACGTCTACTATTATTACCAATTCATTGAAATTCATCACAAGATACAACAAACTTACGTGCATCCTTGAAGAGAGTAGGCCAATAAAAACTGGATTGCAATACCTTGTGTGCAGTTCTATCTCCAGCATGGTGTCCTCCATAAGCTTCGGAGTGACACTTGCGTAGGATCTGTTCCTGTTCATCCTCAGGTACACAACGTCTAATAACACCATCTACTCCTTCTTTATAAAGATGTGGGTCATCCCAAAAGTAATGTCTCAAATCATAGAAAAACTTTTTCTTTTGCTAATATGTGAAACTAGGTGGTATAAACTTAGCAACAGTGTAATTAGCATAATCAGCATACCATGGAGCAGCATGAGAAGCATTTAGGACATTTAATTGTTCATCAGGAAAGCTATCATCAATAGGTAGTGGGTCATCAAGAACATTTTCCAACCTAGACAAGTTATCTGCAACGGGGTTCTCAGCTCCCTTTCTATCAGTAATATGCAAATAAAATTCTTGTAGCAAGAGAACCTGTCGTGGAATTGTCACGGCAGATGTCCTAGCAAAAGGACTTAGTCATAGGGCCATCGCAACTAGGAAGCTTAAAGGGGTTAATCGGGACAAAGGACACGAGAGGTTTATACTAGTTCGGCCCCTTACGATGAAGGTAAAAGCCTACGTCTAGTTTTTAGGTCTAGAATATTTTCCATTTTGAACAGCCATTTGATCCAGAATAATATCAAGAAATTAAGAAACTTGTTTACCTCAACACTTGGCCAATTTTGTTTCTGGCATTTCTCAAATATCTGTAGTCATGGCGGCTTATTACGCCAGCTCACTTTTCCCTTATATGACATTAGCCCTTACTTAAGCCGCCATTACTCATTTGCACCATCATCATTTAACTTAACCATTGAATTGAACTGGCACATTACTTTCTTTTTAGTTTGTCCTTTGATCATCATGCCGTCAAAAGCACCGACTGTCTGCAACTGGGTCCCTTCCACAGTCACTGAAGACACCTTGAAGGAATTCTTCACCATAGGATTTTTGCGAGGGAAAAGTGTTATGTCTTATCGTGCACCTGACCCGGACGAAGAACGGCCTAATCCCAAAGACGGTGAAGTTATTGTCTTCACTGACCATATGAATCGGGGCTTTTCACCACCTAGCTCAAAGTTCTTCAGAGACGTTCTTCATTTTTTTCAAACTCCACCCTCAAGATCTTGGACCCAATTCCATATCCAACATCTGCAATTTCCATGTTCTCTGTGAGGTGTATCTTCAAGAAGAGCCGACTGTGGAACTCTTCAGAGAGTACTTTTATCTGAACCACCAGAATGAGTGTACCAATGGCCCTAGCTTGGAACTTGGTGGAATCTTAATTCAGCGCCGATAGGGCACCATCTTTCCCCTAATAGTCTTACCGAGTCATCCCAAAGATTGGAATCAGACCTGGTTCTATTGCCAAGAAACGTCACCAACCAATGAAAAACCACTGTCGGGTTATCACGCGAAGCGTCTAGATTCCAAGTTTGCGCTCCCTGATAAGCTTACTGCCGCTGAACGCAAGAAGCTTATTCCATCTATTAAAAGGATTAATGCCTTATTGGGGAATGGCTTAACCGGAGTTGACTTGATCCGTTGCTGGATCTCTTGGCGGGTCATCCCTCTAAGCCGCCGATCCAAATTGATGTATGACTATGGAAGAGGCCCAGATGACTCTCTTCGTCACAACTCCGTACAACTAATTGAAGAAGATATTGTTTCAATGTCAACCCTCCTTGTGAACGGCAAATATGAAGACTGCAGGAAAGTCGGGTTAAACCCCTTCTGCAAACTTAACCCGGCGCCAGAGGTAAAACCCATGACCTCTCTCTCTTTGTGTTTTCCTTAGTATTTTTAAATACTTGCATGACCTTTTATCCTGTTTATTTGTTTACCGGCCAAATCTGACTTCTGGAAGGCCAAGTATGACCATGAAGCTGCCAAGAAGGCTAAAGCCGCTGCCATAGCCACCAGGAAGACGGCCCGGAGGTCCAAGAATAAGAGGAGCACTACTTCGGGCCTGTTAAAGCTTGACGATGATTCTGAGTCGGAGGTAGCCCTTGATTCCCTTGGCCAGTTTTTTAATAACCTTATTGACACTGACTATTGCCAGGATGACACGGGGGCCAGCCAGGCCGTAGAAGAAGAGGTAACTGTTTCCTCCGACTCAGCCCTTTTGCCAAGACAGAAACTTCGACTGGTAACCCGGAAAGTAAGGTTATCGCACCCTTTGGCTTATTTGGACCCTCATTTTCTTTTGAAAAAGCAGCAACATGAGAGCCGCCGCCAGGCCCGGAATAATGACGACGATGAATCACCTCCCGTTTTACAACAAACTCCTCAAAAGCGCCAAAATGAGGTTTCTTTCATCTTCCTCTGTTGCTTTCATTAATGAATCTATTCCCTTGCGTCACTGACTTTATTTTACCTTTTACAGTAGGTTTCTCGCTCTTCTGGTGACTCATCTCAGACTCAGTTTCCGGCTTTCAAAACTGCTCCTGGGTAAGGAAAAATCAGTTTTCCTCTATATCTTTAAAACTACATCATTGTACTAACTGTCTCATAAAATCTTTCTTAGTGGTCAAGCCAAGTCCAAGAAAGCCAAGGTGATTAAACCAGCGGAAGACCCGTCAGTTCTTGCACCTAAAACGACCATGCCAACTTCTCCCCCTCGAACTGAAGCACCAGAGGACCCGGTTGTTGATACTCAATTGGATCCTCCTAAGCCGTCAACTGATGATACCATTGTTAATCCCTCTACTGCCAGACCATCCAGTTTAGCTAACCCGCCAACATCTTCTGATCATGGTGTTCTGATCACTGGCAGCGGATTTGTTGCGCCGAGTAATCCAACTGTGCTAGCCACGCATTCTGCCAAACAGGAGGCCTTAGAAAGGCAGAAAGTACAGTTTGATATCTGTCATTATACTCTTCTGAATGCTAGTGACATATTGTCCGTCTATCTCAGTCATGTGCATTCCAGCCGTGAGTCAGAAATTGAGATGGTCAAGCAATTGCAGCTAAAATATGAGGTATGTTTTCCGGCTTATTTATACTCCGTCAGCCCCCAAGTCTTCAGATGATGATCATGAATGATCTGTAGACTTTATGATATATGTTGATACTGTGCCTCTGAAAGTCTAATAGAGTAGCATAAACTTGACATGTAGTCCCCAATGGCCGGCTCAATTTATCATAAATGAACCGGTACTTAACTTTATAACTGTCCTTTACTAGTTCCAATAAGTATTGCAATCCGACTCAATCTTGAAAAAACTTTCTGAATATCATGCATTAGCCCCCAAGTGCCAAGTGTTGTTACTTTGTAAAACACTTGGGACTTGAAACATATAAGAGTCATAAAAAATTTCTTTGGCAGACATTAGCCCCCAAGTGTCAAGTGGTATTGCGATGAAAAGTACTTGAGGCTTGAACCCTTATAACTTTTAGGTTAAGCCTTGACATATCAGTGTATGTTTTGCAGAACGCCCTATCTGAATTGGGCTCCCAATTAACTGATGCAAAGACCCGGCTGGCGGATCAAGATGCAGAAATCAAAACTGCTGACTCTAAACTCCAATTCAGTCTTTCTGAGATAGAAAAATTGAAGACCAACTTGACTACAAAGAAGAAAACCTGGGCTGAAGAAAAGATGCTGCTGGTTCAACACGCCAAAACAGCTAAGGCGGCTCTTGAAGAGGTTACCTCAGAGCTCACCGGCTTAGGGAACTGTGTCTCTCAAATGGTCTCTGCCATCTTCAGTAAGTCATTTGTATTAATCACTTATACCTTATTGTGACCCGGAATATAAACCACCTGTTGAACCTTTGTAGAAAATAACTCGTAGGTCCACGAAGCCAAAATCTGAGCCAAGATAGTGTGACCAAACTGAAGGCGGTTTATACCTTAGTGGAGCAGTTGTATACTGGTGCTCAACGAGTACTTGCTGCTATCTCCCCTACCAACCAAGGACCCAACCAGCTGAGTGACATTTTGAAGAAATTATCGATCTTACCCGCCAGGTTTCAAGAGGTCAAACGATCATGTGCCAGAGCCAGAGCCCTGACTACCCCGAGCCGCTCCAAAGCCTGGGTGCCAGATCTAGACCCGGCGGATGTAGCTAAGGGGTACCCTACCATGAAGGAAGACGGGACTCTATTTGAGCAAGATGACTTCATTGCCTGCGTGAGGGGAGTTCGACCACAAGCTACCATCCTTGGAGATGAGACTTACATCGATAAATATCAGCCGGGTTTTGATATGGAGAATAATAAGATCGCGACTCCCTCTTATAAAGTGACGGATATTATCCCGCCGATACGCCCACACACATTTGCCCCAGAGATTGACCCGGTTGGCTTATTAATTGATGATGAGGCCGAATTCATTGCTCTGAACGGCTTTGATTGGTCCAATCCCGGCTTTCAACCAGTGGAGGGAGGTGAACCGACCAGGGGGGGGGGTCATAACCATCTGAACAATCCAGCTTTTAGATTAGGACCTGTCTTAAGAGAGAGAAACAGTAACCTTTTGGGCTCTTAATGCCTTGTAATAGGTTAGTTTAAAAAAACTACATATTTGCCTATGCCATCGTGCATAAGATGCCATGTGTGACTCTTTGCTCTTGATGTCAATATATGCGTCACATCTATGGTTACATCTGTAATATTTCAACTCTGTTCCTGTAGAAAAGGAAAAGCTGGCTTGGCGGTTTAGCATCGAACATGTCAGAACACCCGGTACAGGACCAATGATTTTATCATAGTAGAAAAAACAGAACCAGACGTGAAATAAACAAGGTTGAAACATCCTTTGATTAATGAAAAAACACAGAAAAATTTGTTCTTGAATAACAGTCATACCTGTATTCTTTGCATCTGGACTACTGGTTTATATGACCCGGGTGATGAGGTTGATGACCCAGTCTTTTTTGAGAAGTCAATGCTTCTATATGCTTGATGACTATCATGCCTTGGCGGCTTATTGTCAAATAGTCAAGACGGTGAAAAAACCGTGCTGATCATTTAGATTTGAGACAACAAAGACCAATAAAACAAAATAGTAGATTTCAAATAACATAAATTATCTTTTTAATTGAAATTTGGGGGTTTCTGATTCGAATACGATCAGTAAACCGGACCAAAGGGGTTAAGCTAAGATTAAAATATGATCATATAGCCCCAAGTGGCTTTGGCGTTGCGCCGATCAAGAGGGTACCGCCAGCTATGTTCTCTTTGGTTCGAATACGACCT
This sequence comes from Triticum dicoccoides, assembly GCF_002162155.2. Classification (NCBI taxonomy): domain Eukaryota; kingdom Viridiplantae; phylum Streptophyta; class Magnoliopsida; order Poales; family Poaceae; genus Triticum; species Triticum dicoccoides. The sequence goes on from NC_041388.1 coordinate 379,617,813, forward strand.
ATGTTTGAACAGGAAGCCCCCAAATGACCTTGAGAGGTTTTTAACGACCCTGATTCGAATACGATCCAAGTCAGGCCCAAAAGGGGTTAAGCTATGATTCGGATACGATCAATAAGCCCCCTAGTGAGTTTGGCTTTGAGCCGATCAAGATGGTTACGATAGCTATGTTCTCTTTTGTTCGAATACGACCTATGTTTGAACAGGAAGCCTCCAAGTGATCCTGAGATTTACAGCTAGATTTGAATACGATCATAAGCCGGACCAGAAAGGTTAAGCTAGATTCAGATATGATCAGCTCCTTAATAGTCATGAAAATAGTAAAGATATATGATCTTTGAAGAGGAAAAAGACAGAGGTCCTGCTTTATTACTTATCATAATATATACAACATCAAAGTATGCACATGACGAGATCTAGTAGCTCAGGTGTAGTATGGACGAAGCTGAGCAATGTTCCATGGCCGGCGGGTCCCCTCCTTCGACTTACGTGAGTCTTTGTGCTCTCGAACGTCAATGAGGTAATATGACCCGTTGTTTAAATTCTTGCTGACCACAAAGGGTCGTTCCCAAGGCGGGGATAGTTTATGTGCATCCGACAGATCCTGAATGAGGCGGAGCACCAGGTCACCTTCTTGAAAGGTCCTGGACTTAACCCGACGGCTGTGATAATGACGCAGTTCCTGTTGATAAATTGCTGATTGAGCCGCTGCCAAGTCTCTCTCCTCATCTAACAAGTCAAGTGCATCATGTCGGGCTTGTTCATTATTTGCTTCAACGTAAGCTGCCACGCAAGGCGAGTCATGACGGATGTCACTAGGCAGCACCGCTTCCGCTACATAAACCATGAAGAAAGGTGTATAACCTGTAGACCTGTTAGGAGTGGTGTTGATACTCCACAGCACCGAGGGTAATTCCTCTGCCAACAACCACCGTCCATTGTAAGGGGACCATGAGCCGGTGCTTGAGACCTTTTAAGATTGCCTGATTTGCTCTCTCAGCCTGAGCATTAGATTGAGGGTGAGCTACGGAAGAAACATCAAGCCGGATGTGCTCTCGTTGAGAAAACTCCTCCATAGCACCTTGGGACAAATTAGTGCCATTGTTAGTGATAATGCTGTGTGGAAAACCAAAGTGAAAAATCACCTTTTTCATGAACTGAACCACCGTGGCTGCATCACACTTACTTACTGGCTCTGCCTCAGCCAATTTTGTGTATTTGTCAACTGCCACTAAAAGGTGTGTCTTTTTATCCTTGGACCTTTTGAAAGGTCCGACCATGTCAAGCCCCCAAAGTGCAAACGGCCAAGTGATTGGAATCATCCGCAACTCTTGAGCCGGCACATGCGCTCGCCGTGCAAATTTTTGACATCCATCACACCTACTGACCAGATCCTCTGCATCAGCGTGAGCCGTTATCCAATAAAACCCATGAAGAAAAGCTTTGGCCACAAGAGACTTTGACCCGGCGTGATGACCACAATCCCCTTCATGGATCTCTCGAAGTATTTCTTGCCCTTCTTCAGGAGAAACACAATGCTGAAACGCTCCAGTGACGCTGCGATGGTACAACTCTCCGTCAGAAATCGTCATTGACTTGGACCGCTGGGTTATCTGTCGGGCCAGGGTCTCGTCCTCTGGCAACTCGCCCCGGGTCATGTAAGCCAGGAACGGTATTGTCCAATCTAGAATAACATGAATAGCCATCACTAACTGCGCCTACGAGTCAGGAATGGCCAAATCTTTCTCTGTAGGCAACTTAACAGACGGGTTATGTAAAACATCCAAAAAGGTGTTAGGTGGTACCGTCTTACACTGAGATCCCAACCGGCTTAAGGCATCGGCCGCTTCGTTCTTTCTGCGGTCAATGTGTTCCACTTGATAACCCTTAAAATGCCCTGCAACAGCGTCGACCTCGCGGCCATAAGCCGCCATGAGAGGATCCTTGGAATCCCACTTGCCTGATACCTATTGAGCCACCAAATCTGAATCGCCAAGGCACCGGACCTGACTCGGACTCATCTCTTTAGCCATTGAAGACCATGGAGCAAGGCTTCATATTCTGCTGCGTTGTTAGTACAAGCAAACATCAATCGTAACACATAACAAAACTTGTCCCCTCGAGGAGAAGTTAAAACGACTCCAGCCCCTGAGCCTTCCAACTATCTGGACCCATCAAAATGAATCGTCCAATATGTGTTGTCTGGTTTCTCCTCTGGCATCTGCAATTCTGGCCAATCGTTAATGAAGTCAACCAGCACTTGAGACTTGATCGCAGTACGTGGCATATACTTCAAACTATGAGACCCAAGTTCAATTGTCCACTTGGCGACTCGTCCCATGGCTTCTCTATTTTGAATGATGTCCCCTAGAGGAGCAGATCTAACCATAGTGATTGGGTGACCCTGAAAGTAATGTTTAAGCTTCTGGCTTGCCATGAACACCCTATAAACGAGTTTCTGCCAGTGTGGATATCTTTGTTTAGATTCAATGAGCACCTCACTGACATAGTAAACTGGCCGTTGGACCGGATGTTCCTTGCCAGCCTCCTTGCGCTCCACAACAATGGCCAAGCTAACCGCACGTGAGTTAGCAGCTACATATAACAACAACGGCTCTTTCTCAACTGGAGAAGCAAGAACCGGCGGCTCAGCGAGCTGTTTCTTCGGATCCTCAAAAGCAGGGTTAGCAGCATCACTCCATACAAAGTCATCCGCCTTTTTCATCATCTGATACAAAGGCATTGCCTTCTCCCCTAACCGGCTTATGAACCGGCTTAAGGCAGCGATGCGACCCGCCAAACGTTGAACGTCATTGATGCACACCGGCTTGGCCAGAGATGTAATTGCCTTAATTTTCTCTGGACTAGCCTCAATACCTCTGTTAGACACCAAAAAACCCAAAAGTTTGCCAGCTGGGACTCCAAAAACACATTTGACCGGGTTAAGCATCATCTTGTAGACCCAGAGGTTATCAAAGATCTCCTTCAGATCAGTTACCAAGGTTTCTTTCTCTCTGTATTTCACCACTATGTCATCCACATAAGCATGAACATTACGCCCAATCTGACTTGGAATCAAACTTGGTTCTATTGTAGAGACACCTCCCCTGAAGATGAGAACCCTCTGTTGGGCTATCGTGCCCACCGGCTTGCCAATACTCATCCACTTCCACAACGATTAAGTGCCCGGGAATGGGCTCCGTACGTACCTCAACTCGCCAAGATGAGAGCCTTCTTGGCCAACGGTTTAACAGGTGTAGACTTTGTCCGTTGCTGGATATCCTGGAGTATCTTGCCGCTAAGTCGCCACTCCAGCTTAATGTGCGAGTATACCGGTGAAGTAGAAGACTCCCAACGTCATCTCAATATTCAGCTAACAGATGAAGAAGTCACTGAGGCTGTCAAGAAAATATTGAACGAATCGGAAGCTGTCTGTCGCCAAACTGGATCAAACCCCTTTTACACCAAAAACAAACCACCTGCTATAAGTATTGTTCTTTCGCTTTACACTTGATATCTTTAGACTGTACAATCTTTGAATACCCTTCTGCTTATTTGTAAACAGGGTGATGATCCGTTCTGGAAGAAGAAACCTCAAGAAAAAGCGGCAAAGCCTTCCCGTCCTAAAACAAAAACCGTCAAGAAAACCACAAAGCGGAAGGCACCTGAACACATCAGTATGGAACTGGATGACGACCCGGATGAACCGGAAGTTGGGGTAGAACTTGATTCACTTGGTTCACTTTTCATGCATCTCATTGACAATGATACTTATCAGGAGGACGTTGAAGGCAGCCAAGCTGACAATGCATAGATAATTATCCTTTCCTCCGGTTCAGACTCTCTGCCAACACAAAAAATCCGTCAAGTGGTCCGGAAAGTAAGCTTTTCTCATCCTCTTGCTCACTTGGATACAACATTTATTTTGAAGAAGCAGCAGCACGAGGCTCGCCGCATAACCCGGCACAGCGGCCAAAAGGTCACTTCGACCGGTTTGCCGATCTGAGGTCTCACCCACTTCTGACACTTCTTATCCCAAGGCAGGGTATTTCCGACAACCTCTTAATCCGTCTGATCCGAATTATCAGGTGACACCTCCTTCATCTTCTAGCGAGTCAACAGCAACACAACTCCCTCCTCTCATAACCGTGGATGGGTAAGTATTTCAATCCAATCTTTTGATGTTTCACACTCTGTATGCTATATTAACCTTTGTACCTTGTTCTTTTTAGAGCCAAAGCCAGACACAGTAAGAAGGCTCGGGTGAATAACTCGCCCGAAGATCATGTGGTTGTTGAACCGGAGGAGACTGCAGAACCGGAGGGTCGAAATACTGAAGCCACATTTGACGAACCGCCCCCTCTGGATCATAATGTTGATGAACCAGCAGAAGTTGAAACTGCCGTACCAGATGGTGAACCGGCAAGTCCAATCCGGGCTGCTGACAAACCTTCGAGTCCAGTAAGGACTAGTGACATTCCGTCAACTCCAGAAAAGGCTGCTGGAGACAAAGAAGGCAAGGTTATCATTACCGGTATGAGCCACACTTCTCCTGGCCATCCTATTATATTGGCGAAACATAGTGCCAAGGAAGAGCGTGCTGCCATGGAAAAAGGAAAATGGAGCACCGACTTGTCAAGGTACGCCCATCTCAGCACTCAAGAACTCCACTCCGGTTTTCTAAACCGTCTGCACTCAAACCATGATTATGAAGACGGTTTGGTGAACCTGATGAAGGAGCACTATGAGGTATTTTCATCACTTTTCCTTTCTTAAATCTAAAGTACAAGTACCAACCCAAGTAGCCCCCAAGGGCCGGTTTATGATGGCAATCATAAACCGAGACTTTATAATACCTTAACTCTTGCAAACTTGTCCTCCATATACCAACTGATCTTTTTGAAGTAAACCAGACGTGATCATTGTATTCCTGTAGTTTTCGCCTGTGTAGTCCCCAAGGGTCGGTTTATCTTTCCAAGGTGAACCGGGTCTTTAATTCATGCATCCATTTGAACAGATGTATGATACGTCTCCAACATATCTATAATTTTTGATTGCTCCATGCTATATTATCTACTGTTTCGGACTATATTGGGCTTTATTTTCCACTTTTATATTACTTTTGGGACTAACCTATTAACCGGAGGCCCAACCCAGAATTGTTGTTTTTTGCCTATTTCAGTGTTTCGAAGAAACGGAATACCAAACGGAGTCCAAACAGAATAAAACCTTTGGGAACGTGATTTTCTCACCGAACGTGATCCAGGAGACTTGGACCCTGCTCCAAGGAACAAAAGAGGCGGTCACGAGGGTGGGGGCGCCCCCCCTAGGGCGCACCCCCTGCCTCGTGGGCCCCTCAGAGCTCCACCGACGTACTCCTTCCTCCTATATATACCTATGTACCCCCAAACGAGTAGATACGGAGCCAAAAACCTAATTCCACCGTGGCAACTTTCTGTATCCACGAGATCCCATCTTGGGGCCTGTTCCGGAGCTCCGCCGGAAGAGGGTCGTCATCATGGAGGGCTTCTACATCATCATAGCCTCTCCGATGAAGTGTGAGTAGTTTACCTCAGACCTTCGGGTCCATAGTTAGTACCTAGATGGCTTCTTCTCTCTCTTTGAATCTCAATACAAAGTTCTCCCCCTCTCTTGTGGAGATCTATTCGATGTAATCTTCTTTTTGCGGTGTGTTTGTTGAGACCGATGAATTGTGGGTTTATGATCAAGTCTATCTATGAATAATATTTGAATCTTCTCTGAATTCTTTTATGTATGATTGGTTATCTTTGCAAGTCTCTTGGAATTATCCGTTTGGTTTGGCCAACTAGATTGGTAGTTCTTGCCATGGGAGAAGTGCTTAGCTTTGGGTTCAATCTTGCGGTGTCCTTTCCCAGTGACAGAAGGGGCAGCAAGGCATGTATTGTATCGTTGCCATAGAGGATAACAAGATGGGGTTTATTTCATATTGCATGAATTTATCTCTCTACATCATGTCATCTTGCTTAAAGCGTTACTCTATTTTTAACTTAATACTCTAGATGCATGCTGGATAGCGGTCGATGAGTGGAGTGATAGTAGTAGATGCAGAATCGTTTCGGTCTACTTGTCACGGACGTGATGCCTATATACATGATCATGCCTAGATATTCTCATAACTATGCTCAATTCTGTCAATTTCTCAATAGTAATTTGTTCACCCACCGTAGAATACTTATGCTCTTGAGAGAAGCCACTAGTGAAACCTATGGCCCCCGGGTCTATTCTCATCATATCAATCTCCATCACTTTAATCTTGCTTTGCTTTTTTACTTTGCCTTTTACTTTTACTTTGCATCTTTAAACCAAAAATACCAAAAATATTATATCTATCAGATCTCACTCTCTTAAGTGACCGTGAAGGGATTAACAACCCCTAATCGCATTGGTTGCGAGTAGCTATCATTTTGTGCAGGTACGAGGGACTTGAGCGTGGCCTCCTACTGGATTGATACCTTGGTTCTCAAAAACTGAGGGAAATACTTACGCTACTCTGCTGCATCATCCCTTCCTCTTTGGGGAAAACCAACGCAAGCTCAAGACGTAGCAATGTACATTAGCCCCCAAGTGTCAAGGATAATGCTTGCATTGTACTTGAGACATGCAAATAAAATTTTGAGGATAGAGAAAATAGGCATTAGCCCCCACGTACAAAGTGCATAACTTGTTCTACGCTTGGTACATCAAATATACATATCTCATTGTTGATATATCTTGCCTTTGCAGGCCGAGCTGAGCAAACGGGATGCTCAAACCGCTGACCTTCAGGAGAATGTCAAATCTCAGCAAGCAGAGGCTTCCAAGGCCAAGGACGAGTTGACAAATGCCTTAGCAGCCATGGAAAGGCTGAAAGAGACCTTTAACAAAGAGCGTGCAGACTGGGAGATAGAAAAGGCCGGTTTAACAAAGAAGGCTAAAGACGCAGAAGCAGCCCTGAAACTGGTGGTTGAATAACTGACCGGGTTAAAACGGCAGATTAACACCATGACCTCTGCTGTCTTTGGTGAGTATCTGCATATGAAGTTTTTCCAATCCATAACATCTTATCAAAAAAACGGTTTACTGATGCTTTACCATGACAGGGACCCGCATTACTCATCTGGGCTCCGATATGCGGATGAAGCTTAAAGAGGCCTATACTTTGATAGAAGAGTTGTATTCTGGATCCCAGCGAGCCATTTGCACTGCAGCTTATAGCAAGCCTCCGCCAGTGCTGATCAAAGAAACCATCAAAAAGTTGGCCATGCTACCTGCTCGGTTGGATGAACTGAAGAGATCAGCCGCAAGGTCAGGTGCGCTGACCATGCTAATCCGTGCCAAGGCGTGGATTCCAGATCTTGAACCGGCAGATATCGGCCAAGGCTACCCCAGCATGAAGGAAGATGGCACCAACTTCAACAATGATGATCCTCGAAGGCTGACAAAGGAGATGCGGCCTATAGCAAGCAAATTGGCAGATGACACAGATCTATCTCATTTTCAACCGGTTTACGATGCTGAAGGGAAAAGACAGCCCGCGCTGATTCACAATGTGGAAGATCTTGTGCCCCCAATCCGTAAGCACACTTATGCTCCTGACATCGACCCTTCCACCCTTATTCATGAAGAAGCTGTTTTTCAAGCCTTAACTGGAATCGATTGGTCAATGATTGACTTCCAGCGACTGGGTAGAGATGAAGAGAATGTGACCACTCAAGATGACCCTCAATCGTCAAGCCGTCCAGATGAGGAATCATAAACCGGAGGCCGGTTTACCAGTTACAGTCTTCCACTCTTTAAAACAATTATTCAATTTGGGCTGTTTAAAGCGCCTTGTAATAGGATAGCGTGAACACCTTTATCTGCCATGCCATCAAGCATGTTTGTTTTGCTTGTGACTTAAAACTTGCCATGCCTTTGGGAGTTATGATATGCATAGTCCATTATGGCTTTTTTTCCTGCATATAAAAACTTGAAAATGTCCTAGTGGTTTAACACTGGACGGGTCATAATGCCCAAAAAATATATACATAACTTGGATGGATAACCAAGATTGTAATAACCAGATATAAAAATAGATGATACCTAGGATATACCTTGTTGGCTGACCAACTGTTTGTATAGTAAGGGTGAAAAACACCAATCTGGACTGTTGATGACTCCTTGCCCTCTTGCTGGTTCATAGAAAGACCATACCGGGCTATAATAGCCACCGATTTGTTCGTATAATGCTGGTGACATCTGGTCAAAACCAGACTGGAGCAACGTACTGCCGGTTTAGAACTGATCATGTACAGACAACTGAGCGTTGAAAGCCACGCCGGGTTGTAATAAACACCGGTTTATCAGAAAATATTCATAAATCCCTTATCAAAAGATTGTAAAACAGCAAAGACAAAAGAAATATGCAAGGCTTTTCATGGGCTACCAGGCCCTAAATCGAGGCTTTTCATGGGCTGCCAGGCTGCTGAGTTAAACCATTTTGCAAAGCCTTTTAAGATGGACCTCAATCTTTAACCAATCACCGTTTTAACTTTGACAAGTTCAGGGTCTATGAGATTGACTTGTCAAACGTTGGATGGGTCATACCAGGTTTACCTGGACGGAGTGGCTTACTTAAAGAGGTAGGATAACCCGGGGTTTTAGGTGAGTACACCTGGCTTCCAAGCCTGGCTTGATAGCCTATTACAAAGGTGCAAGCTCGTTGTTCTTTGAGAAGCAAGGAGCCCCCAAGTAATATTTGAGCTATGCTCAGTGGTTATAGATGTTTGAGTTGCGCTTTATGCAAAAGACTCTCTTTGGTTCCACATAATTTCCCTTTGGCTTTAAGCCTATAAAAAGGTGTAGCTATGGTGTAAATACAACCAAGCCCCCTAGTGATTTCCCTTTTTGGTTTTAAGCCGATCAAGAGGTGTAGTTATGGTTTGGATACGACCAAGCCCCCTAGTGATTTCCTTCATATTTGTGTGGCTTTATAAGACGGGTTAATAGTACTCCGCTTTGTAAGTAGAAACCCCCATGGAACCACACATGATGTGAAAAAGAACAGAGACCCGCTTTAGCTAAGGCTCCAGTTTATTATATAATAAATACATTGTCATAAGTATGTACATAAGAAGAGCCTGTGGCTCAAGTATAGTAAGGCCGAAGAAGAGCTATATTCCACAGCCACTGGGTCTCCTCCTCCGATTTGCGTGAGTCTTTGTGCTCTCGAACATCGATGAGGTAGTATGACCCGTTGTGCAGATTTTTGCTGACCACAAAAGGTCCTTCCCAAGGTGGAGATAACGTGTGCATATCAGGATGATCCTGGATGTGCCGGAGCACCAGATCGCCTTCTTGAAAAGTTCTGGTCTTAACTAGATGGATGTGACAACGTCGGAGATCTTGCTGATAAATCGCTGAACGTGCTGCTGCTAAATCATGCTCCTCATCTAACAGGTCTAGTGAGTCCTGACGTGCTTTCTCATTCTCAGCTTCAACGTAAGCCGCCACACGGGGTGAGTCATGACGGATGTCACTAGGGAGAAATGCCTCTGCTCCGTAAACCATGAAGAAAGGCGTGTAACCCGTAGACCTGTTTGGTGTGGTGTTGATACTCCATAAAACGGAAGGTAACTCCTCCACCCAACAAGCCGGCGTCCGCTTTAAGGGAACCATAAGCCGGGGTTTGATACCTCTCAAAATTTCTTGATTTGCCCTCTCTGCTTGACCACTAGACTGGGGGTGAGCCACTGATGCTACATCAAGCCGGATGTGCTCAAATTGACAATATTCCTCCATATCTCCTTTGGACAGATTAGTACCATTATCAGTTATAATGCTATGTGGAAAACTAAACCGGAATATCACCTTTTTAATGAATTGAACCGCCGTGGCTGCATCACTCTTACTGACTGGCTCTGCCTCTACCCACTTGGTAAACTTGTCAACCGCCACTAACAGGTGGGTCTTTTTGTCCTTGGATCTCTTAAAGGGTCCAACCATATCGAGCCCCCAAGTTGCAAACAGCCAAGTAATTGGAATCATTCTCAACTCCTGAGCCGGAACATGAGCGCGACATGCAAATTTCTGACAACCGTCACACCTTTTGACTAAATCCTCAGCATCAGCATGAGCCGTCAACCAAATAGAAGCCGTGACGAAAAGCCTTCGCCACCAAGGATTTTGAACCGGCATGGTGACCACAATCTCCTTCGTGGATTTCTCGCAAAATCTCACAACCCTCTTGAGGAGACACACAACACTGAATTGCTCCTGTGATGCTGTAACGATGTAACTCCCCATTGATAATGGTCATTGACTTGGATCGCCGGATTATCTGCCGGGCCAAGGTTTCATCCTCCGGTAACTCGGCCCGATTCATGTAAGCCAAGTACAGGACTGTCCAATCCGGTATAACATGCAAAGCCGCCACCAACTAGGCCTCCAGGTCAGGAACAGCAACTCCTCCTCTGTGGGTATCTTGACCGACGGATTATGCAGTACGTCGAGGAAGATATTAGGTGGCACCGGTTTACGCTGAGAGCCTAGATGACTTAAAGTGTCTTCCGCTTCATTCTTTCGCCGGTCTATATGGTCCATTTGATAGCCCCTGAAATGACCAGCCACTATGTCTACCTCTCGTTGATATGCAGCCATGAGTGGGTCCTTAGAATCCCAAGTGCCAGATACCTGTTGAGCCACCAGGTCCGAGTCACCGAAGCACTTAACCCGGTTTAAGTTCATCTCCTTAGCCATCCGAAGACCGTGGAGTAAGGCCTCATACTCAGCTGCATTGTTAGTGCAAGGGGACATTAAACGAGGAACATAACAAAACTTGTCACCTCGTGGGGAAGTTAATATGACTCCAGCCCCCGAGCCCTCCAATTGCCTGGACCCATCAAAGTGAATAGTCCAATAAGTGGTGTCCGGCTTTTCCTCTGGTGCCTACAACTCGATCCAATCATTGATGAAGTCCACGAGTGCTTGAGATTTGATCGCTGTGCGAGGTGTATATTTGAGTCTGTGAGGTCCAAGCTCAATAGCCCACTTAGCAATCCGGCCAGTTGCTTCTCTGTTTTGAATGATATCTCCCAGAGGGGCTGAACTGACCACTATGATAGGATGACCCTGAAAATAATGCTTGAGCTTCTGGCTTGCCATAAACACCCCAAAGTAAAAGAGTTGGGCCAGAAGAGTCCCGAGCATCCAAATCTCGTGGATGACTCAGAGACCCCCCTGACGTGAAACTGACGCCAAAAATTCCTATAAATACGGAAGCCCCCGGAAAGAAACCTAGGTCGGGAGTTCCGCCGCCGCGAGCCTCTGTAGCCACCAAAAACCAATCAGGACCCTGTTCCGGCACCCTGCCGGAGGGGGGTCCATCATCGGTAGCCAACTTCATCATCCCGGCGCTCTCCATGACGAGGAGGGAGTAGTTCACCCTAGGGGCTGAGGGTATGTACCAGTAGCTATGTTTTTGATCTCTCTCTCTCTCTCTCTCTCTCTCTCTCTCTCTTGTTCTTGATATGGTACGATCTTGATGTATCGCGAGCTTCGCTATTATAGTTGGATCTTATGATGTTTCTCCCCCTATATCTCCTTGTGATGAATTGAGTTTTCCCTTTGAAGTTATCTTATCGGATTGAGTCTTTAAGGATTTGAGAACACTTGATGTATGTCTTGCATGTGCTCATCTGTGCTGACAATGGGATATTCACATGATGCACTTGATGTATGTTTTGGTGATCAACTTGCGAGTTCTGTGACCTTGTGAACTTATGCATAGGGGTTGGCACACGTTTTCGTCTTGACTCTCCGGTAGAAACTTTGGGGCACTCTTTGAAGTTCTTTGTGTTGGTTGAATAGATGAATCTGAGATTGTGTGATGCATATCGTATAATCATACCCGCAGATACTTGAGGTGACATTGGAGTATCTAGGTGACATTAGGGTTTTGGTTTATTTGTGTCTTAAGGTGTTATTTTACTATGAACTCTAGGGCTGTTTGTGACACTTATAGGAATAGCCCAATGGATTGATCGGAAAGAATAACTTTCACTACAAGAAATATGTCAAGTTCCGACCATCACTATTGGTCACTGAAAGGTCATTGTTTTTCATTTGCGACCTTTTTTGACCAAAAACAGATGGTCAAAAGCTAGTGGTCATAAACTGAAATTAACGACCTTCTCTGTGAGAAGGTCGTGGAAGGCCACGACCAAAACAAAAGGTCACTAGTTCAACGACCTTCTATTTTGGTCGCTAGCTCTCTGCCCAGGCCACGTCGGATCCGACGTGGCAAGCTGACGTGCAAAATTGTGACCAAATGAAAAGGTCGTTGACAAGATTTAGCCTGGTCCAGTTCGGTGTTTTACATGGGCCGAGCCCATTAATTGAGCCTTTTTAACATACATTTTCTGTTAATTTTCGATAGCTACATGGGCCTAGGCCAAAATTTTAGGCTTTTTATTTCATGGATCATGGCCTTTTTGTGATCTATTTCATTTTTGGGCCTAAGCCTTTTTATTTTCTTGGCCATCGTCTTTTCACAATTGATTCTTTTAGTAATTTTATTCAGTTTTCCTGAATTGTTTGATTTGTGGCCTTTTTAGGGCCCAGATAGTATATGTTTCATTTCCAATATATCAACAATAAAGTACCAGCAATAAATAACCAGTATTTTGGTCAAGAGAGCCCCAATCATACAAATTTTCAGAAATGACGACCAAAATGATATATTATATATATTACAATCATGCCATAGTTCACATCATCCAGGAATTTAGAACAACTACAAAAGTGCTGCTATGAAGTCCTATAACAGCCATTCACATCATCCAGGAACATATAATTAGCTACAAAGATGAAGCGTTCCCTTTTTCCAACTTCTTGAGCCTAGAGCTCCTGTAAAAGACAGGAAATGATCATTATCATGGCTGTGAATTCAGAATGAAAGCAATATGCTCGAACATACAATAGCTAGGAAAAGAATATTGAACAAAATGATAAATAAATACACAAGCAGCTAGGGGTCGATCCTAAAGCATGAGGGCACAGATAACAGTAGCAACCATGAGTAAATATTAGCAAATATTATATTGGTGGAAAAAGTAAATACCAGCAAGCTCTAAGAAGACTCCAAGAAATTGACGGCTCACAATACAATCATGCGTTTGACAACAAATACTACTAGAATTAAGGTGCAGAACACATTCTAAGCAGTATCAACATAATGGCGGTAACAATTAACATTAACAACTAGTAGGACATCAATCAAGCACAACTAAGCTACTAACATTCACCAAATTTAAAAATGTGTCCATCTAGTTAACAAAAGTACAACACCACACTTAGTAACTCGGAGCAAGAAAAAGATCATGTTGCTTAGGAGCTACCACAAATGATACTGATCATGGGCAAAAACAAGTTGGTATGATATCATTCATTCATTCGTTCTCATCACGATCATACATTGAATTCATTAAAGGTTACGGATTCATTTCTTGACATAGCATTGGAAAATCACAAGAATAGTATATGAACGAAAGTGTCCAGATAAGTAGATAACACATGGAGGTTGAAGGAAATATGCCCTAGAGGCACTAATAAAGTTGTTATTTATATTTCCTTATATCATGATAAATGTTTATTATTCATGCTAGAATTGTATGAACCGGAAACTTAGTACATGTGTGAATACATAGACAAACAAAGTGTCACTAGTATGCCTCTACTTGACTAGCTTGTTGAATCAAAGATGCTTGAGTTTCCTAACCATAGACATGAGTTGTCATTTGATTAATGGGATCACATCATTAGAGAATGATGTGATTGACTTGACCCATTCCGTTATCTTAGCATTTTGATCGTTTAGTATATTGCTATTGCTTTCTTCATGACTTATACATGTTCCTGTGACTATGAGATTATGCAACTCCCGAATATCGGAGGAACACTTTGTGTGCTACCAAACGTCACAACATAATTGGGTGATTATAAAGGTGTTCTACAGGTGTCTCTGATGGTACTTGTTGAGTTGGCATAGATCAAGATTAGGATTTGTCACTCCGATTGTCGGAGAGGTATCTCTGGGCCCTCTCGATAATGCACATCACTATACACCTTGCAAGCAAAGCAAGTAATGAGTTAGTTGCGGAATGATGTATTATGGAACGAGTAAATAGACTTGCCAGTAACAAGATTGAACTAGGTATTGAGATACCGACGATCGAATCTCGGGCAAGTAACATACCGATGACAAAGGGAACAATGTATGTTGTTATGCGGTTTGACCGATAAAGATCTTCGTAGAATATGTAGGAACCAATATGGGCATCCTGGTTCCACTATTGGTTATTGACCGGAGATGAGTCTCGGTCATGTCTACATAGTTCTCCAACCCGAGGGTCCGCATGCTTAACGTTCGGTGACGATCGGTAATATGAGTTTATGTGTTTTGATGTACCGAAGGTAGTTTGGATCCCCCGATATGATCACGGACATGACGAGGAGTCTCGAAATGGTCGAGACATAAAGATCGATATATTGGATGACTATGTTTGGACTTCGGAAGGGTTTCGGGTAAGTTCGGATGAATACCGGAGTACCGGGGGGTTACCGAGACCCCCTGGGGAGTGTAATGGGCCTCATGGGCCTTAGTGGAGAAGAGGAGGGGCAGCCAGGGTAGGCTGCACGGCCCCTCCCCCTTTAGTCCGTTTTGTACAAGGAAGGGGGGGGCGCCGCCCCCCTTTTTCCTTCCCCGTCTCTCCTCCTTCCTTCCCTCCTACTCCTACTCCTACTCTTGGAAGGGTTGGAGTCCTACTCCCGATGGGAGTAGGACTCCCCTTGGGGCGTGCCTAGGAGGCTGGCCTCCTCCCCCTCCTCCACTCCTTTATATACGGGGAGGGGGCACCCCATAGACACACAAGTTGATCATTGATTTTTTAGCCGTGTGCGGTGCCCCCCTCCACCATAATCCACCTCGGTCATATCGTAGTGGTGCTTAGGCGAAGCCCTGCGTCGGTAGCTTCATCAACACCGTCATCACACCGTCGTGCTGATGGAACTCTCCCTTGAAGCTCTACTGGATCGAGAGTTCATGGTACGTCACCGAGCTAAACGTGTGTAGATCGCGGAGGTGTCGTACGTTCGGTACTAGGATTAGTCGATCGTGAAGACGTAGGACTACATCAACCGTGGTGTGATAACGCTTCCGCTTATGGTCTACGAGGGTATGTGGACGACACTCTCCCCTCTTGTTGCTAGGCATCACCATGATCTTGCGTGTGCGTAGGATATTTTTTTTGAAATTACTGCGTAAACCAACAAAGGTCACAATCACATAGCAAAAGGAATAGTGGGACAGACCGAGGACTTACCCTCTGGACAAATCAAAGACTTCACGCTTCCTCACGCTTCCTCACGCTTCCTCTTCCTCAGTGGAAAAATCAATGACTTCACTTCCTCTTCCTCATGCACCAACAGGAAGACCATCTCAAACACCTTGGTGCCAACAACCTGCAAAACAGCACAACCATCCACACATTCAGGACTGACTTCAGATCAGCGGGTCCATTGACACAAGGCAATAAGAAACTATACTCACACAGCGATAATCACTAGCATTCCCAACAATGATCTAGGTCTCTAGTTTACTGTTTATTTCCTCTAGGTACATCAATTAATTAAGTACAAATAGTTAGTTCGCTGCTAGCTTGTGTAGGTACAACAAGGCTATCAATCAATTAATTCAGTCCGAGCAGTTAATAGCAAGGCCGTGTAGGTACACCATTGGGACTGAAATACTAATCAGAAGAGTGATTGATACTTGTGGCTGAGAGTGATCATGCTGAGTGAATCAATGGATTCTCAACTGCGTGCACACATGAATAGCCTAAGCTTACGATGTACGGTAAGTTAGGGTCAATGCAAAATTAATTAGCTAAAATAAACTACTTGATAACCCACAAGTATAGGGGATCGCAACAGTTTTCGAGGGTAGAGTATTCAACCCAAATTTCTTGATTCGACACAAGGGGAGCCAAAGAATATTCTCAAGTATTAGCAGCTGAGTTGTCAATTCAACCACACCTGGAAACTTAATATCTGCAGCGAAGTGTTTAGTAGCAAAGTAATATGATAGTAGTGGTAACGGTAGCAAAAGGTAACAGTAGTAAAAGTAATGTTTTTGGTATTTTGTAGTGATGATAGCAATAGCAACGGAAAAGTAAATAAGCGAAGAACAATATATGGAAAGCCTGTAGGCAATGGATCGGTGATAGAGAATTATGCCGGATGCAGTTCATCATGTAACAGTCATAACCTAGGGTGACACAGAACTAGCTCCAGTTCATTGATATAATGTAGGCATGTATTCCGAACATAGTCATACGTGCTTATGGAAAAGAACTTGCATGACATCTTTTGTCCTACCCTCCCATGGCAGTGGGGTCCTTACGGAAACTAAAGGATATTAAGGCCTCCTTTTAATAGAGAACCAGAACAAAGCATTAACGCATAGTGAATACATGAACTCCTCAAACTACGTTCATCCCCGATAAGTATCCCGATTATCATCACTTCGAGATTAACGGATCATAACACATAATAGGTGACTATAGACTTGCAAGATAGGATGAAGAACACTCATATATTTATGAAAACATAATAGGTTCAGATGTGAAATCATGGCACTCGGGCCCTAGTGACAAGCATTAAGCATAGCAAAGTCATAGCAACATCAATCTCAGAACATAGTGGACACTAGGGATCAAACCCTAACAAAACTAACTCGATTACATGATAGATCCCATCCAACCCATCACCATCCAGCAAGCCTACAATGGAATTACTCACGCACGGTGGTGAGCATCATGAAATTGGTGATGGAGGATGGTTGATGATGTCGATGGCGACGAATTCCCCTCTCCGGAGCCCCGAACGGACTCCAAATCAGCCCTCCCGGGAGGTTTTAGGGCTTGGCGGTGGCTCCATATTGTAAAACACGATGATTTCTTCTCTCTGATTTTTTTCTCATCAAAACTCAATATATGGAGGTGGAGTTGGAGTCGGAGAAGCAACAGGGGGCCCACGAGGTAGGGGGCGCGCCCTAGCGGGGCAGGCGCGCCCCCCACCCTCGTGGCAAGGTGGTGGCCCCCTGGCCTTCATCTTTGGCAGGTATTTTTCTTATTTTCTGAAAAGTGTCTCCGGGAAGTTTCAGGTCATTCCGAGAACGTTTGCTCCTGCACATAAATCACACCATGGTAATTCTGCTGAAAACAGCGTTAGTCTGGGTTAGTTCCATTCAAATCATGCAAGTTAGAGTCCAAAACAAGGGCAAAAGTGTTTGGAAAAATAGATATGTTGGAGATGTATCAACTCCCCCAACCTTAAACCTTTGCTTGTCCTCAAGCAATTCAGTTGACAAATTGAAAGTGATAAAGAAAAACTTTTACATACTCTGTTTGCTCTTGTTGTAAATATGTAAAGCCAGCATTCAAGTTTTCAGCAAAGATTATAACTAACCACATTTGCAATAATGCATAGGTCTCAAGTTTACTCATATCAATAGCATAATCAACTAGCGAGCCATAATAATAAAACTTGGATGACAACACTTTCTCAAAACAATCATAATATGATATAACAGGATGGTATCTCACTAGCCCTTTCTGAGACCGCAAAACATAAATGCAGAGCACCTTTAAAGACCAAGGACTGACTAGACATTGTAATTCATGGTAAAAGAGATCCAGTCAAGTCATACTCAATGTAAACTAACAGTAATGAATGTAAAAGAGATCCAGTCAAGTCCAACTGGTGCTCTTTTAATAAGAGGATGATGACTCGGCATAAAAGTAAATAGATAGGCCCTTCGCAGAGGGAAGCAGAGATTTGTAGAGGTGCCAGAGCTCGGTTTTGAAACAGAGGTGAATAATATTTTGAGCGGTATACTTTCATTGTCAACATAACAACCAAGAGATGGCGATATCTTCCATGCTACACACATTATAGGCGGTTCCCAAAAAGAATGGTAAAGTTTATACTCCCCCTTCCACCAACAAGCATCAATCCATGGCTTGCTCGAAACAACGAGTGCCTCCAACTAACAAGAGTCCCAGGGGGAGTTTTGTTTGCAATTATTTTGATTTAGTTTGCATAAAGCATGGGACTGGGCATCCCGATGACCAGCCATTTATCTCATGAGTGAGGAGCGGAGTCCACTCCTCTTGAGAATAACCCGCCTAACATGGAAGATACAGATAGCCCTAGTTGATACATGAGCTATTCGAGCATACAAAACAGGATATTTATTTGAAGGTTTAGAGTTTGGTACATACAAATTTAGTTGGAACGGCAGGTAGATACCATATATAGGTAGGTATGGTGGACTCATGTGGAATAACTTTGGGGTTTAAGGGATTTGGATACACAAGCAGTATTCCCGCTTAGTATAGGTGAAGGCTAGCAAAAGACTGGGAAGAGACCAGCTAGAGAGCGACAACAGTCATTAACATGTATTAAAATTAATCAATACCGAATGCAAGCATGAGTAGGATATAATCCACCATGAACATAAATGTCATGAAGGCTATGTTGATTTTGTTTTAACTACATGCGTGAACATGCGCCAAGTCAAGTCACTTAAATCATTCAAAGGAGGATACCACCCTATCATACCACATCATAACCATTTTAATAGCATGTTCGCACGCAAGGTAAACCATTATAACTCATAGCTAATCAAGCATGGCACAAGAAACTATGATATCTAATTGTCATTGCAAACATGTTTATTCATAATAGGCTGAATCAGGAACGATGAACTAATCATATTTACAAAAACAAAAGAGGTCGAGTTCTTACCAGCTTTTCTCATCTCAGCCAGTCCATCATATAACATCATAATTGCCCTTCACTTGCATGACCGAACAATGTGAATAATAATAATAGTGCACGTGCATTGGACTGAGCTGGAATCTGCAAGCATTCAATAAACAGGAGAAGACAAGGCAATATGGGCTCTTTTGTCAGATCAACATTAGTGCATATAAGAGCCACTTCAACAATTTAATTATGGTCTTCTCCTATCGACCCCCAAAGAAAAGAAAAGAAATAAAACTATTTACACGGGAAAGCTCCCAACAAGCAAAAGAAGAACATGAAATCTTTTTGGTTTTTCTTTTTAATTGCTACTACAAGCATGGAAAGTAAATTAATTAAAAGCTACAACTAATTTTTTTTTTCTTAAGGTTTATTAAACACACAAGAAGAAAGCATAAAAAGGAAAATAAACTAGCATGGATGATACAATGAAAAAGTGTGAGCACCGACATCTAGCAATGAGTGTGTGAGCATAAATGTAATGTCGGTGGGAAATACGTACTCCCCGAAGCTTAGGCTTTTGGCCTAAGTTGGTCTATGGCCACGGCTGGCCTGGCTGATATCCATAATAGTAGCTGGGGTCGTACTGTGATGCAGCAGCTATCGCCTGCTGAGCTGCAGCGTGGCGATGAGCGGCCTCTTCTCTCCTCTCGTACTCATCTGCCTCCTCTCTGGTAATAGTATATCCTCCTCTTGCCTGATAATCAAAGAGAGCAGGAGTAGAGAGAGTAATACGGACAGCACGGATAATCAGATAACAGACAGAAATTTTTTTATTTTTATTTTATTTAATATAAATAACAAAAAGTAAAAGTGGGGTACAGAAGGTTGTGCCTTCTAGTTTCATCCATCTCATGATCATCAAAAGGAATCCACTAACAAGGTTGATCAAGTCTTGTTAATGAACTCATTCTGAATAACATGGAACCGGAGAAATTTCGAATAACACTATGTTACCTCAATGGGGATATGCACATCCCCAATAATAAGAATATCATATTTCTTCTTGATGGTAGGAATAGGAAATTCAAAGCCTCCAAATATAATCAATGGAATTTTTCCAATAGAATTGATATTGTGAACTTGAGGTTGTTTCCTCGGAAAGTGTATCGTATGCTCATTACCATTAACATGAAAAGTGACATTGACTTTAGTGCAATCAATAACAGCCCCTGCAGTATTCAAAAAGGCTCTTCCAAGAATAATAGACATACTATCGTCCTCGGGAATGTCAAGAATAACAAAGTTCGTTAAAATAGTAACATTTGCAACTACAACAGGCACATCCTCACAAATACCGACATGTATAGCAGTTGATTTATCAGCCATTTGCAAAGATATTTTAGTAGGTGTCAACTTATTCAAATCAAGTCTACGATATAAAGAGAGAGGCATAACACTAACACCGGCTCCAAGATCACATAAAGCAGTTTTAACATAGTTTCTTTTAATAGAGCATGGTATAGTGGGTACTCCTGGATCTCCAAGTTTCTTTGGTATTCCACCCTTAAAAGTATAATTAGCAAGCATGGTGGAAATTTCAGCTTCCGGTATCTTTCTTTTATTTGTAATTATATCTTTCATGTACTTAGCATAAGGATTGGTTTTAAGCATATCAGTTAATCGCATACGCAAAAAGATAGGTCTAATCATTTCAGCAAAGCGCTCAAAATCCTCATCATCCTTTTTCTTGGATGGTTTGGGAGGAAAAGGCATGGGTATCTGAACCCAAGGCTCTCTTTCTTTACCATGTTTCCTAGCAACAAAGTCTTTCTTATTATAACGTTGATTCTTTGATTGTGGGTTATCAAGATCAACAGCAGGTTCAATTTCTATATCATTATCATTACGAGGTTGAGCATCATCATGAACATTATTATTAACATTATCATTAGTTTCAGTTTCATTACCAGGTTGTGTTTCAGCATCAGAAATAGAAATATCATTTGGATTGTCAGGTGTTTCAACAATAGGATCACTAGAAGCATGCAAAGTCCTATCATTTTTCTTTTTCTTCTTTTTAGAAGAACTAGGTGCATCTATATTATTTCTCTGAGAATCTTGCTCAATTCTCTTAGGGTGGCCTTCAGGATACAAAGGTTCCTGAGTCATTCTTCCAGTTCTAGTAGCCACTCTAACAGCATAATCATTATCTTTACTATTCAATTCATTGAGAAAATCATTTTGAGATTTCAGTACTTGTTATACTTGAGTGGTAACCATAGAAGCATGTTTACTAATAAGTTTAAGTTCAACTTTGACATTAGCCATATAATCACCCAAGTGTCCAAGCATATTTGAATTATATTTTAATTGTCTACCAAAATAAACATTAAAATCTTCTTGCTTAGCCATAAATTTATCAAACTCATCTAAGCATGGGCTAGCAATTTTAGTAAATGGGATTACAGCTTTATCATATCTATAGAGAGAATTTACCTTTACTACCTGTGTCAGGTTATCAAGACCATGAGTTTCTTCAATAGGTAATGGATTAAGATTATATGTTTCTTCAAGGGGCGGTAAATTAAGACCGTGTATTTCTTCGATAGGAGGTAAATTCTTAACATCTTCAGCTTTAATACCTTTTTCTTTCATAGATTTCTTTGCCGCTTGCATATCTTCAGGACTGAGAAATAGAATACCCCTCTTCTTCGGAGTTGGTTTAGGAATAGGCTCAGGAATTGGCTCCAGAGGTGTCCAATTATTTTCATTTGTCAACATATTATTCAATAGAATTTCAGCTTCATCCGGTGTTCTTTCCCTGAAAACAGAACCAGCACCACTATCCAGGTAATCTCTGGAGGCATCGGTTAGTCCATTATAAAAGATATCAAGTATTTCATTTTTCTTAAGAGGATGATCAGGCAAAGCATTAAGTAATTGGAGAAGCCTCCCCCAAGCTTGTGGGAGACTCTCTTCTTCAATTTGCACAAAATTATATATATCCCTTAAAGAAACTTGTTTCTTATGAGCAGGGAAATATTTAGCAAAGAAGTAATAAATTATATCCTGGGGACTACGCACACAACCAAGATCAAGAGAATTAAACCATATCTGAGCATCACCCTTTAACGAGAACGGAAATATTTTAAGGATGTAAAAGTAGCGAGTTCTCTCATCTTTAGTGAACAGGGTAGCTATATCATTCAGTTTAGTAAGATGTGCCACAACATTTTCAGATTCATAACCATGAAAAGGATCAGATTCAACCAAAGTAATTATATCAGGATCAATAGAGAATTCATAATCCATATCAGTAACAAAGATAGGTGAAGTAGCAAAAGCAGGGTCAGGTTTCATTCTAGCATTTAGAGATTGCTTACTCCATTTATCTAATAACTTTTTAAGTTTAGTTCTATTTCTGCAAGCTAAAATGGCTAAAGAAGCATCTTGATCAAAAACATAGCCCTTAGGAATGGCAAGTGGTTCTTCATCATCACTTTCATCAGTATCATCAGATTAAATATTTTCAATTTCTCTAGCCCTAGCAAGTTATTCATCAAGAAAAGCACTAAGTGGCATAGTAGTATCAGGCATAGAGGTAGTTTCAGCATAAGTATCATGCATAGCAGAAGTGGCATCATCAATAACATGCGACATATCAGAACGAATAGCAGAAGCAGGTGTAGGTGTCGCAAGCTTACTCAAAACAGAAGGTGAGTCAAGTGCAGAGCTAGATGGCAGTTCCTTACCTCCCTCGTAGTTGAGGGATAGATCTTGGTTTTTGGATCTCTCAAGTTCTTCATAATGATAAGCAGATATATATCCCAACTGACTCAAAGAATAGAGCTATGCTCCCGGCAATGGCACCAGAAAATAGTCTTGATAACCCACAAGTATAGGGGATCGCAACAGTTTTCGAGGGTAGAGTATTCAACCCAAATTTATTGATTCGACACAAGGGGAGACAAAGAATATTCTCAAGTATTAGCAGCTGAGTTGTCAATTCAACCACACCTGGAAACATAATATCTGCAGCAAAGTGTTTAGTAACAAAGTAATATAATAGTAGTGGTAACAGTAGTGGTAACAGTAGCAAAAGGTAACAGTAGTAAAAGTAATGATTTTGGTATTTTGTAGTGATGATAGCAATAGCAACGGAAAAGTAAATAAGCGAAGAACAATATATGGAAAGCTTGTAGGCAATGGATCGGTGATACAGAATTATGCCGGATGTGGTTCATCATGTAACAGTCATAACCTAGGGTGACACATAACTAGCTCCAGTTCATTGATATAATGTAGGCATGTATTCCGAACATAGTCATACGTGCTTATGGAAAAGAACTTGCATGACATCTTTTGTCCTACCCTCCTGTGGCAGCGGGGTCCTTACGGAAACTAAGGGATATTAAGGCCTCCTTTTAATAGAGAACCGGAACAAAGCATTAACACATAGTGAATACATGAACTCCTCAAACAACGGTCATCACCGGTAAGTATCTCGATTATCGTCACTTCGGGGTTAACGGATCATAACACATAATAGGTGACTATAGACTTGCAAGATATGAGCAAGAACACTCATATATTGATGAAAGAATAATACGTTCAGATCTGAAATCATGGCACTCGGGCCCTAGTGACAAGCATTAAGCATAGCAAAGTCATAGCAACATCAATCTCAGAACATAGTGGACACTAGGGATCAAACCCTAACAAAACTAACTCGATTACATGATAGATCCCATCCAACCCATAACCGGCGAGCAAGCCTACGATGGAATTACTCACGCACGGCGGTGAGCATCATGAAATTGGTGATGGAGGATGGTTGATGATGACGATGGCGATGGATTCCCCTCTCCGGAGCCCCGAACGGACTTCGGATCAGCCCTCCCGAGAGGTTTTAGGGCTTGGCGGCGGCTCCGTATCATAAAACGCGATGATTTCTTCTCTCTGATTTTTTTCTCATTGAAACTCAATATATGGAGGTGGAGTTGGAGTCGGAGAAGCAACAGGGGACCCACGAGGTAGGGGGCGCGCCCCCCACCCTCGTGGCAAGGTGGTGGCCCCCCTGACCTTCATCTTTGGCGGGTATTTTTCTTATTTTCTGAAAAGTGTCTCCGTGATGTTTCAGGTCATTCCGAGAACGTTTGCTCCTGCACATAAATAACACCATGGTAATTCTGCTGAAAACAGCGTCAGTCCGGGTTAGTTCCATTCAAATCATGCAAGTTAGAGTCCAAAATAAGGGCAAAAAGTGTTTGGAAAAGTAGATACATTGGAGACCTATCACTACTCGTGGGAGCAACTACACACAGTGCTATGTCCTTAGTTCAAACTTACCGACACTGAATCTGAATTAGACTAGTTGACAGCTTGGCACAGAAACTAAAGAAGAATGATGAAGCATGCAGCAGCGAAATGCTTACAATGGGTACCTTTGGAAGCCATCTTCAGTACAAAGATTCACCGGCACAGAAGCTAACCGGTGCATCATGGCCCTTCAGTTCTTCCAGAAGCTTAAAAGCTTGCTTATTCCATACTATGACAGATTGATCATCACCTCCAAAAACTATTTTGCCACGATCTGAACTAATAGCTCAAACTGTCTTGCAAGAATTTAAGTGGTAGTAGTTAATCTAGACTGTATTTGAGTAGCCAAATCAACATGGCAAGTTAAGACCCTGAATACTCTATGATGCTGCTAGAAAGACAAAAGACCAATCAAATGTACTTGAAGGTCTATGACTAGTCTGTTGATAACCACTACTATGAACGCATCAGCCATAGACCACAAAAGACCGTACAACACTTTACAATTAATGTTGTCCTATGATTCTCAACAACTTTATGAATGAGAGCAAGAACACTCCTCCCAGAACCAATGCATGAATATTCTTTTTTCGTCGTATGAAAGCAAGTGTAGAATTGATCCAATGCTCGGCCAAACAAGGAAAAGGAAAAAAAGGCTATCACATTCCTTGGTTCATATAAGAGACCTTTAGACATAAAGGGACCATGCTTGAAAGGGCAGATATAGGGTGTGCAACTATTACATGCAACCCCATGCCCATGCATTGGCAATATGGTTCAAGTTGCGTTACGCAAAAGACTCTCCTAATAACAGTAATAATGATGCATGCTTGAACATGTATACTGAGAAAAGTCAACTATTTGCTTGCATTATACAGTTTCTCAGATGACCAATTGTAATTAGTTAGTCAGATTACTATACACCCAACCATGATACATGATATAAAATTAAGTTTAAATGCAATGTTCACACAGCTAACAATTCCATTTGAGTGATTTGGATGACATTTTCTACCTCGTATGCCCTCTAAGTGTTGCTCGAAGTTCAGAACCACGCAAACTTGGATCCCAAACTTTTACCCGCATGCAAAATCACTGTATCAATCACAATCCACATTAAGGGCACACATGCATACACACAATTGTTCATGAAGAGATTTCACCGTATCAATCACTATCAACAGAGAATCTGAAAATGATTTACAGTAGCATGCGATCTAAATTATAGATTATCCCTCTACCATCTACAATTCAGTCAGAAACTAACAAGCTAGATTCATCCACGAAAATCTACAATTCAGTAAAGCATCGCAATACTGTGCACTTTTTGTTAAACTGATGAGACTAAACAACTAGCATGATTTCAGAAATGATCAAACCGTGTAGTAGACAGACATATCATGTGACTCCTACAGACTGAACCTTTTTTATACACACATGGCTGCTTGAATACAAGCACAAGCAGGACCGAACAGAAAAAAAGACCTTCCATGGCATCCTATTCCTGTAGTAGTAGGCAGGGTGGGTTGGAGGTGGAGCAGAGCATCTTCTCCATGGACCTCCTCTCTTTTCCACATGCCCTTGATTTCCTTGACACAATACAAGCAGACGAGATGGTATAATACACGCGTACATCAGATGTTGGAGGAGATGAATTAATGAAGAAAAGTAAAAGAAGAAGAAAAGGAGGATAGGGGAGGGAGGTGGGATTGGTACCCACCCTGGACCTAGATGGGGCATTTCGGGCGTGGTTGATGAGAAGGAGCTTCATCACCTTGGACTTGGAGGCTATATGTAACCAAGGGAAGGATTGGAACTCAGAATCAGTAGGCCTTGTCGATCTATGAAATGAGTCTATCTGAAGTTGTGAGAGATAGAGAGAGAGGAGAGGAGAGGAGGGAGTTACGGGCGGCAGGAATGGCTGCTTTGGGAGGAGGATGCGAATCCGTGTGAGGACGTCGCCTTCGCTGGTGGGGACATATGGGGCCGGAGAAGATTCGCTGGTGGTGGGGGCCGTGGCTGGCGTGCAGCTTGGGTGGATCCTCCTCGAGGAGCTTGGCCTTGGTGCAGCAGATCTCGGCGTTGAGCACGCATAGTCGATGGTGGGAGAGGCGGCCGCCCGAGCAAATCAATGAGAAGGGGTCAGAGGTCACAACCGTGCGAGGCAAATCGCCAGTAAAATGACTCGGCTGTGGGAGGAGACGGACCTGATTTGGCCAGAGGGGACCGCTGCATGTCCTCGCCATCATGGATCCGGCCACCGTCTCGCCCGCACGGCCTGGATGCGCCTGCCGCGTCGTGGTCGAAGTGGAGAAGATGGCGAGGTCGGGGGAAGAGCCGAAGGGGGCAGAGATGGAGGCTGGCCGCGCCGGGGATGCCATGAGATGCTCTGCTATCCGCGGGCGAGGAGCGAGGCGATGAGGAGCAGGCGCATGGGCGCGAATGGCGGGAGCAGGTGGTCATCCACGAAGGCGAGGAGGAGCGGCTCGAGGTGGGAGGGGAGGGGAGGTTGCGGCGGGATCGGCCGCCATAGGTGGC
>NC_041388.1:379644722-379658074 GCF_002162155.2 Triticum dicoccoides
TAGGTGGCAGCGGCAGTCCAATGGAGGGAGAGGGGTTAGGGTTTGGGCTGCGGATCATGGGGGAGGAGTGGTGTGCGGGGGAGAGGGGGAGAGGGGGGAGGAGTGGTGTGCAGTGGGTGAGTGGTGGCATTCCGCCATTGACAGGTGGGCCCGCGAGGAATTAGGCCCACATGTCAGTGTCCTCAACGACATGTGGTGTAGGTGAGGGGAGCTGCTTTAGGGTGGGTGTGGGCGCGGAGAGGATGAGGGGTGTGGGTTGTTGGATCTGGCAGTATCCGACGGTCTCTAATGCTTGATCCGCGTGACATGTCCATAGACCAATTAGAACAAAGTGCAGGCTTTGATGACGTTATGACCATTTAAAATGGTCTTAATCATTTTTTTATTTTCCGAGTGCCCAAAATGAGTTTCTTTGTGAAGGACCTACCATATATTTGTTGCAAAATTGGACCAAATCAATTTTCTAACATACTAGCCATATTTAATGCACAATGACAAAATGGTTGGGTGTCAAAATTTATGATCCACCTCTGGTGAAAAAGGCAAATTCCCGCTGATTCAGTAGGAAGCGGGTCAAATTTGAACTGCAGCTGCCTCATAGTTTGCTCTTTATTTTTTTCCAAAAATCATTTCTAGGTACATAAGTATCTATTTAATGAGAGAAACATCAAAAGTTTTCCAAGATTCAACCACTAGCTAGGAACGGTCAAGCCCGCCGTTTTGACCGTATTTTGAAATGGGCATACAAAATTCAAAAAATTGGAAAACCTTCGCATTGTGTTGTTATACGTGACCAAGTTCCAGGAAAAATAATAAACTTGAAATACGGAAATTATTTTAAAAAAGTGTTCTCGGAAATGAGCTATCATGCGTGAAGATTCATGGCTTTCAAGCTGAATGATCAATCGTATGGCCACATTCATGGCATAGTTTGTTCAAATGATCTCATATTGTGCACAAGGGTGCATCTTGGAATTACGAACAATGTTGGCTAAGAGAGTTTTCATTTTCTTTTCATGGAAAATACATTTTCCATTTTTGAGTGCCCGAAATGAGTTTTTTGTGTGAAGGACCTACCATATATTTGTTGCAAAATTGGACCTAATCAATTTTATAAAATATTAGGCCATATTTAATGCACAATTGACAAAATGATTGGGTTTAAAAAATTATCCACCTCTGGTGAAAAAGACAAATTTCCGTCGATTCAATAGGAAATGGGTCAAATTTGAACTACAGTTGCCTTATAGTTTGCTCGTTATTTTTTCCAAAAATAATTTCTAGTTACATGAGTATCTATTTAATCAGAAATACATGGTTTGGTGGCGATACATCGAGGTTTGGACGGTGGCCGAGGGCCCCAACTCTAGAGCGCGTAAGCTCGCATGCCCGCCGCGTGGTCACTACGTGATCGTCGCATTGCCTTGCGTTCTGGGCAGCCTAGGCATGTCTAGTGGGTTGGGCACTCCCCAGGTAGGTGCTAGGAAGAAAATTACAAAGTAAGATTATCATGAGGAGACCGAACTATGCTCAAAGATGAATTATAAGCCAAGTGTTTGATTAGCGATATGGGAAATGCACATGGCCAATGGGCATGAGTTTTGGCTGAGGATGATCATCTACTAAGAAGAATGTCTTCGCAAATTTTCAGCTCAAAAGGAGGATCCTAGGTGGTACTTCCTTCACAATGCTTCTAGGTGGACAAAAACTTTGGAAATTCACCAAGGAAGATTTGTTTGGTAAATGGAGCTGAATTTTGTCATGAGGAAATGATTTGGATAGGAAAAAGTGCCAAAAAAATTCTAGGGCAATCAAGAATATATAAATAGCACTTCCTTCATAATGTGTTGTTGTGAATTGAATAGGAAAATGAATATTGTTGAATTATTTTTGAACTAGGAAAGGAAGGATTTTTACATATTTGATGAAGATATGACCCAAAGAATTTACGAGATTTTTTTGGAAATTTTTGGGAATGATAGAAATATAGGTTGCTTCACAACCTAGGGCGAAAATTGACACATGGACATGACACATAGGCAAAACTGATGAGGTGACGCCTATTCATACCAATCCACCATAATTTACAAGGTTACGACCATCTATATTGGTCATGATCAGCTAGAAATAAGGCAGCGGACCAGTGTTGTGTGCTTTGTGACCATTCGTGTAAGAAAATTACGACCTTTCTGACCAAAATGGTTGATATAGTTTAGGGTTTGGAGCCCCCCGAACAGCTTTTGACCAATTGGTCTGAAATGGTCATAGATCTATGACCAATTCTTCCAGGGTCACTGACAGGAGGTCACTAGTTGACATATTTCTTGTAGTGTTTGAGGTGGTTTCGTACCCTGCAATAATTTCTTCGTTTGTTCTCCGCTATTAGTGACTTTGGAGTGACTCTTTGTTGCATGTTGAGAGATTGTTATATGATCTAATTATGTTATTATTGTTGAGAGAACTTGCACTAGTGAAAGTATGAACCCTAGGCCTTGTTTCAACGCATTGCAATACCATTTTCACTCACTTTTATCATTAGTTACCTTGCTGTTTTTATAATTTCAGATTATAAAAACCTATATCTACCATCCATATTGCACTTGTATCACCATTTGTTCGCCGAACTAGTGCACCTCTACAATTTACCATCGTATTGGGTGTGTTGGGGACACAAGAGACTCTTTGTTATTTGGTTGCAGGGTTGTTTGAGAGAGACCATCTTCATCCTACGCCTCCCACCGACTGATAAACCTTAGGTCATCCACTTGAGGGAAATTTGCTACTGTCCTACAAACCTCGTCACTTGGAGGCCCAACAACGTCTACAAGAAGAAGGTTGTGTAGTAGACATCAAGCTCTTTTCTGCACTGTTGCCAGGGAGGTGAGTGCTTGAAGGTATATCTTCAGATCTTGCAATCGAATCTTTTTGTTTCTTGTTTTATTACTAGTTTAGTCTATAAAAGAAAACTACAACAAATGGAATTAAGGTTGCCACATATGCTTCATCTTTTTAATGTCTTTCGTGAAAATAAGGATTCCAATAATTGTGCCAAAGTGTTAGAAGAAGAATGTATTAAAATGTTTGGCACTAAATCTTTGGATGATGAGCATGATTGCAATGTTGTTAGTATGAATTCTTTGAATATCCATGATTCTAATGATATGCAAAGCCAGAAGCTTGGGGATGCTATGTTTGATGAAGATGATATTTTTTGTCCCCCAAGTTTTGATGAGCAAATTTACTATGATGAAAGAATGCTTCCTATCTATGATGCTTACTGTGATGACACGTATGCTATAGAGAATAATGATAACGGTGAAACTTGTCATCTTGATTTCAATTTTCAATCCCATGATAGTTATTTTGTTGAATTTGCTCCCACTATTTCAAATGAGAAGAATTTTGCTTATGTGGAGAGTAGTAAAAATTCTATGCTTGTAGATCATGAAAAGAATGCTTTATGTGATGGTTATATTTTTGAATTCATTCATGATTCTACTGAAAATTATTATGAGGGAGGAATATATGCTCGTAGGAATTGCAATAATATCAAGTTTCCTCTCTATGTGCTTAAAATCTTGAAGTTATGCTTGTTTTTCTTTCCTATGCTAGTTGATTCTTGTTCCCATAAATTGTTTGCTCACAAAATCCCTATGCATAGGAAGTGGGTTAGAATTAAATGTTCTATTCATATTCTTCATGATGCTCTCTTTATGTTTCAATTCCTATCTTTTATGACAGCATCATTGAAATTGTCATGCCTAGCTAAAAAGGCATTAAAGAAAAGCGATTGTTGGGAGACAACCCAATATTTACCCCTACTGTTTTTGTGTGGCCACATGATTTAGCTACATCAGTAATCATGTTTTATAGCTTTTGTTTGAATAAAGTGCCAAGTAAGACCTTTGGGAGGCCTTACGGTGATAGTTGATTTGATCTTGCTGAAAAATACAAACTTTTGCGCTCAGGTAAACAATTCTCATTTTTAACAGAAGCACGATAAAATACTGATTCTTTTTGAAGAAGATTAATAAATGAATTGCCTAGGACTTCCTAATTTCTAGGGAGTTTTGGAGTTACAGAAGTATTCGAAATATCCAGATTGCTACAGATTGTTCTGTTTTCGACAGATTCTGTTTTCTATGTGTTGTTTGCTTATTTTGATGAATCTATGAGTACTATCGAAGGGTATGAACCATGGAGAAGTTGGAATATAGTAGAAATTACACCAATATAAATAAAGAATCAGTTCACAACAGTACCAAAATTGGTGATTTATTTTCTTATACTAACGGAGCTTATGAGATTTTCTGTTGAGTTTTGTGTTGTGAAGTTTCAAGTTTTGGGTAAAGATTCGATGAACTACGGAATAGGGAGTGGAAAGAGCCTAAGATTGGGGATGCCCAAGTCACCCCAAGGTAATATTCAACGACAACCAAGAGCCTAAGCTTGGGGATGCCCCAGATGGCATCACCTCTTTCGTCTTCGTTCATCGGTAACTTTACTTGAGACTATATTTTTATTCACCACATGATATGTGTTTTTCTTGGAGCGTCATTTTATTTTATTAGGATTTGCTTTTTGTTATTTAGAGTAATGTTTTTCATCTTTTAGTTCAATAAAAAGGTCAAGTATAGTCTTTACCATGCTTATTGTACAAGTCTATATGTTGCTATTTTGGAAACAAAAATTTGCTGTTATGTTTTGAATATTGATGAATAGTCAGAACATGATAAAATCTTGAAATTTTCATACAATGAGTAACAACAAATTATCTTCAGTGTGGTAATGTTTTAGAATTTTTGGAGTTAAAGAAGTATGATTGCTCTTGCATGCTTTATAGACTATATTGTTTAGACAGATTGTTGTTTTGTTTGCATATGTTTGCTTGGTTAATGATTCTATTTGAGCATAGGAGTATTAAATATGTAGAGGCATTTAGTATGCAATGTCAAATAATAATTTTAGTAATTTTGCTACAGTAGAGAATAATAAGGTTATGCATGGATTTATACTAACTTATCTCACGAGTTCTTGTTGAGCTTTGTGTGGATGAAGTTTTTGATATTTAGGGAAACCACGATATGAAACGAATTAAGGAGACACAAAAGCTCAAGCTTGGCGATGCCCAAGGCATCCTAAGTTAATATTTCAAGAAGTCTCAAGCATCTAAGCTTGAGGATGCCCCGGTAGGCATCCTGCCTTCTTCTTCAACAATTATCGGTCAATTTTGGTTGAGCCTAAAGTTTTTGCTTCTTGACATGATATGTGCTATCCTTGCAATGTCATTTTATTTAGTTTTGCTTGCTGTTTGAATAAAGCACTTAAGATCTGAAATTTTATTTAAGAGGAGTCTTCACATAGTTACATAATTATTTGACTACTCATTGATCTTCACTTATATCTTTTAGAGTAGTTTGTCATTTTCTCTAGTGCTTCACTTATATCTTTTTAGAGCACGGAAGTGGTTTTATTTTGAAGAAATAGACGAAGTCTCATGCTTCGCTTATATTATTTTGAGAGTCTTAAACAGCATGGTAATTTGCTTTGGTTATAAATTTAGTCCTAATATGATGGGCATCCAAGAGGGCTATAATAAAAACTTTCATATAAAGTGCATTGAATACTATGAGAAGTCTGATCCCTTATGATTGTTTTGAGATATGAAGATGGAGATATTAGAGTCATGCTAGTGAGTAGTTGTGAATTTGGGAAATACTTGTGTTAAGGTTTGTGAGTCGCGTAGCATGCACATATGGTGAACCATTATGTAACGAAGTTGGAGCATGAGATATTTTTTATTGTCTTCCTTATGAGTGGCAATTGGGGATGAGCAATGATATTTTCCTACCAATCTATCCCCCTAGGAGCATGCGCGTAGTACTTTGTTTCGATAGCTAATATACTTTTGCAATAAGTATGTGAGTTCTTTATGAGTAATGTTGAATCCATGGATTATACGCACTCTCATCCTTCCACCATTGCTAGCCTCTCTAGTACCGCACAACTTTCATCGGTACCATAAACCCACCATATACCTTCCTCAAAACAGCCGCCATACCTACCTATTATGGCATTTCCATAGCCATTCCAAGATATATTGCCATGCAACTTTCCACCATTTCGTTTATTATGACATGCTTAATCATTGTCGTATTGCTTTGCATGATCATGTAGTTGACATCATATTTGTGGCAAAGCTACCGATCATAATTCTTTCATACATGTCACTCTTGATTCATTGCACATCCCGGTACACCGCCGGAGGCATTCATATAGAGTCATATTTTGTTCTAAGTATCGAGTTGTAATTCTTGAGTTGTAAGTAAATAAAAGTGTGATGATCTTCATTGTTGGGGCATTGTCCCATGTGAGTAAATAAAAAAAGAGAGAAAGGCAAAAAATGAGAAGGCCCAAAAAAACAGAAAAAAGAGAGAGAAAAAGAGAGAAGGGGCAATGCTACTATCCTTTTACCACACTTATGCTTCAAAGTAGCACCGTGATCTTCATGATAGAGAGTCTCCTATATTGTCACTTTCATATACTTGTGGGAATTTTTAATTATAGAACTTGGCTTGTATATTCCAACGATGGGCTTCCTCAAATGCCCTGGGTCTTCATGAGCAAGCAAGTCGGATGCACACCCACTTAGTTTTCTTTTTGAGCTTTCATATACTTATAGCTCTAGTGCATCCGTTGCATGGCAATCCCTACTCACTCACATTGATATCTATCGATGGGTGAGGGAGTCCTGGATTAGGGGGTCTCCAGACAGCCGGACTATCTCCATTGGCCGGACTGTTAGACTATGAAGATACAAGATTGAAGACTTCGTCTCGTGTCCGGATGGGACTCTACTTGGCGTGGAAGGCAAGCTAGGCAATACGAATATGGATATCTCCTCCTTTGTAACCGACCTTGTGTAACCCTAACCCTCTTCGGTGTCTATATAAACCGAAGGGTTTTAGTCCGTAGGACAACAACAATAACATACAATCATACCATAGGCTAGCTTCTAGGGTTTAGCCTCTCTGATCTCGTGGTAGATCTACTCTTGTACTACCCATATCATCAATATTAATCAAGCAGGACGTAGGGTTTTACCTCCATCAAGAGGGCCCAAACCTGGGTAAAACATCGTGTCCCCTGCCTCCTGTTACCATCCGGCCTAGACGCACAGTTCGGGACCCCCTACCCGAGATCCGCCGGTTTTGACACCGACATTGGTGCTTTCATTGAGAGTTCCTCTGTGTCGTCGCTGTTAGGCTTGATGGCTCCTACTATCATCGATAGAGATGCGGTCCATGGTGAGACTTTTCTCCCCGGACAGATCTTCGTATTCGGCGGCTTTGCACTGTGGGCTAATTCGCTTGGCCATCTGGAGCAGATTGAAAGCTATGCCCCTGGCCGTCAGGTCAGATTTGGAAGTTTGAACTACACGGCTGACATCCACGAAGACTTGATCTTCGACGGATTCGAGCCACAGCCGGGCGCGCCGCACTGTCGTGATGGGTATGACCTAGCTCTACCGCCGAACAGTACCCCAGAGGCCGTGCCCGCATCAGCTCCGACCTTCAGCTCGGAGCCAACTACGCCAAACGAGGACGGGTGGTTAGACACCGCCTCAGGGGCTGCAGTCTCAACGGCAATCGAGCGAAACACCAGCCTAACCCTCTGCGCAGCCCGTGACTCCAAGGTGTCGGATTCTTTTTCTGAGTCTGAACCGCCCGCGCCCCTGCCAATCGAATCTGATTGGGCGCCGATTATGGTATTCACCGCCGCGGATATCTTTCAGCACTCGCCCTTCGGCGACATTCTGAATTCACTAAGGTCTCTCTCTTTGTCAAGAGAGCCCTGGTCGGATTATGGCCAACAGGATTGGGATGCGGACGATGAAGAAATTCGACGCCCACCCACCACCCACTTAATAGCCACTATCGATGACTCAACTGACATGCTCGACTTCGAATATGAAGACATCGACGGTACGGACGACGATGCAGGAGGCGAAGAGGAATCACCGCCCACAGGGCGCTGGACGTCCACTTCATCACATAATGTATACATGGTGGACACACCAAAAGAAGATGACGACGAGGAACGGAAGGACGCACTGAAGGCTTGTTCCCTCGAGAAGCAGTCAAAGCGGCGGCGCAAGCGCCGCCCCAAATCCTGCCTCGGCAGAAATAACGATCATACAGACCCAGCGTTGGAGCAGGGTGAACCACTGCCGAACCACGGCAATACGGAGAATCAAACCGAACAAACCAATTCTGTCAAAGATAATAGTCTAGACGACATAACGCCGGACAGGCATCCGGAGCAGCAGAATGCCCGTCAAAGGCATGTTGCCACCGCGAGGAGTCTGAAAAAGCAGAAGCAAAGGCTCAAGGCTGCGCAGGACACACTCCAAATCAGATGGAGTAAAGTACTCAACACATCAGCGAAGTACGACGACAATCGCCCCACCAAGAGATACCCAAAGCGGAAGTTGCTACCTGAATTCGATGAGGAGGCCTCAGACCCCCCACAACCAAACATCAAAACAGCCACCTGGCCAGATAGACGACCTCACGGCCAACATAGAGCGGCAAACAATGCCACTCACAAGACAATATGCGATCCACGCGAGGGCTCGCACCAAAAGGACGACGCAACCAGATCCATCTATGGACCACGCAAGCGCGCCCCAGCATACAATGTAACACAACAAACATCTGAACAATGCGGTACACCCAGATACAGTGGTGCCACACACCCCCTATGTTTCACTGATGAGGTGCTGGACCATGAATTTCCAGAGGGATTCAAATCCGTAAACATAGAGGCATACGACGGAACAATAGACCCTGGGGTCTGGATTGAGGACTATATCCTCCATATCCATATGGCTCGAGGAGATGATCTCCACGCCATCAAGTACTTACCCCTCAAGCTCAAAGGGCCAGCTCATCACTGGCTTAAAAGCCTCCCCGAAAACTCCATTGGAAGCTGGGAAGAGCTCGAAGACGCTTTTCGGGCAAATTTTCAAGGGACTTATGTCCGACCTCCGGACACGGACGATTTGAGCCATATAACTCAACAGCCCGGAGAGTCAGCCCGAAAACTTTGGAACATGTTTCTTAATAAAAAGAACCAAATTGTCGACTATCCGAACTCCAAAGCCTTGGCAGCTTTTAAGCATAGCGTCCGTGACGAATGGCTTGCCAGACACCTCGGCCAAGAAAAGCCGAGAACAATGGCAGCATTAACAAGCCTCATGACCCGCTTTTGCGCGGGTGAGGACAGCTGGCTAGCCAGATGCAACACCAGTGACCCCAGTACATCTGAAGTTAGAGATGGAAACGGGAAATCACGGCGCAACAACAATAACAAACGCCGGAATAAAGAAGGCATCAGGAAGAGCACGGCAGTAAACGCCAGATTCAAAAGCTCTCGGCCAGGTCAGCAAAAGCCGCCCTCTAAAGGTGCCAGAGACGAACTGTCCAGCCTAAACAAAATTATGGACAAAATATGTCAGATCCATAGCACCCCTGGTAAACCCGCTAATCATACCCATAGAGAATGTTGGGTCTTCAAGCAGTCCGGCAAGCTCAACGCCGTACACAAGGGGGAGGATACACCAAGCGAAGACGAGGATGAGCCTCTCAAGCAAGACACTGGGGAACAAAAGAAATTTCCACCAGAAGTCAAAACAGTAAACGTGTTACACGTGATCAAACAAAGAAACAAAACGGCACTCCCAGAAAAATATGCCCAAGGGCCTATCACCGCGGAGTCCTGCCACTGGTCGTCCCAACCGATCACTTTCGACCATTGTGATTACTCAGCAAGTATCCGGCATGCAGGATAGGCTGCCCTGGTATTAGACCCAATAATTGACGGATACCACTTCACACGAGTCCTGATGGACGGTGGCAGCAGTCTAAACCTGATATACCAGGACACAATCTGCGAAATGGGGATAGCCCAACAAAAATTTGCCATAGCAATACTACCTTTAAAGGAGTAACGCCAGGCCCAGGGGCTCATTTCACGGGCTCCCTGCTACTAAAGGTATATTCGGCTTCCCCGATAACTTCCGTAGCAAACATTTAACCTTCAACATCACTCCGTTCCAAAGTGGCTATCAAGCACTACTCGGACGCAAAGCTTTCGCTCGCTTTAATGCAATACCGCACTACACTTCCCTTACACTCAAGATGCCCGGCCCACGTGGCATCATTACAGTAAACGGAAGTATTAAGCTATCTTTGCGCGCCGAAGAGAGTGCGGCTGCCTTGGCAGCCGCACACTAAAAACGGCCTCACCAACTAAAGCATTTAACAGGTCGTCAAGACCTCGGACACGGTTAGACGAGTCTGGCGCAGCTATATGTAATTCATACCGGATCAATGGTCACACCCCTATTACAAATACAAGGGGCTCAACGCGCGTACACAAGTGGCAATTTTTACTCATCTTGAATTATACATGGTTTCTTTAAAAACTATCTTTTTGCACGACAACTTTTTCACCTAAGTTCCTCTCTTTTACAGATGATCATCGTGCTACACCCGTCCAGGATACGGCACAACAGAGACACAGGCGCAGACATGAAGCAGGGACCCGCTCCAAGGATTCTTGTTAGATTAAGACCCTGCGTAAACCTTTTTTATTGTTTCTTATTGATACATATCCACCGAATTCTCAGCATAGTTGAGAAGGATGCTGATGTCTTGGCATGTGGCCACGTCAGAATAATGCACGTACCTGGACACAAGGGGCTTCTTACAAAGAGCACTATTTAGGCCCGGTTTATACCATAAAGACCGAATACCTTAGGGAGTGTTCGGCGTCGCGAGTTTGGCCTTATATGCATCAGCTCCGAATCATTGTCTTTTGTCAAATGTTGGGTTTTCCCGGCTCCTGTGTTTTGGTGCCTTACGTTCCGCTTTATCGGCTAAGGTAGCACCAGGAGAACTACTGCGATTGTGCCCTGGTTCATCCGGATGAGCACCTCAGTAGAGAAAGCCGAAAACTGACTGTCATGATATAGCCTGAGACTGGTCAACCACTCGATGACCTATCGGAATGTTAGAATTCCTCCGCCTTAATGAAGGGCCGTTTTCCAGCCAGGCATGTACGCACCCCGCGATCGGGAGAGTGCGGAGCCACCAGGGGCTATCTAATAGCCCCACTGTCAAACTCCTATGGCTAAGTGAAAGTGTTAAAGCATTATAGTTCGGTTGCCTCGCTCGCTACGCTATCACCTCCTTAATAGGACCAAGACGTTGGGTTAAGTGTGAACACGTGTTTTTTGCGAGCACCTCCGCATTATATGCGTGGGGGTTGAAGCCGACGGCTGCAATCTTTCAGGTTATACACATGTATACATAAACGGCCGCACAGGAGGCATCATACTACTTTCAGGCAAAAGTATAAACATAGCCTTATAAAAACTTCATAAAAGCATTGTGTTTACAATGAGAATACATATCACTCAAACATAATATTCTTTGAGCACTGGGCCTCTATCAAACGAGCACCCTCGAGAACCTCCTCGAAATAATGCTCGGCAGCCACTCGGCCTATGGCCGAACCCTGCGCCACAACAGTGGTAGTGTCCATCTCCGCCTAGTATGCTTTAACACGGGCAAGGGCCATCCGCGAGCCTTCTATGCACGCCGACCTCTTCATCGCATCAATGCGCGGCACCACACCAAGGAACTGCTGCACTAAGCTGAAATAGCTGTTCGGCTTTGGCTTTTCCGGCCATAGCTGATCCACAATAGACCTCATGGCGAGTCCGGACAACCTATTCAGTTCGGCCCATTCGGCTAGCTGGTCAGTCAATGAAAGCGGACGCTCTGGAACGTGGAATTGCGACCAGAACAGCTTGTCCACTTCACGATCTGTCTGACTTTGGAAGTACTTGGCCGCATCGGCAACGCTCGCAATCAAATCCATATACGCATCTGCCGAACTCCACAGCCGATCTAGAGGGGCATACCGTGGATCTCCGAACTTCCTCCGTAACATGAAGGGTTTCCCAGCCGCAATATCCCCGGCTTCCCGCAGCTCCTCCTTTGCTCTCATAGCAGAACGGGTGTCTTTGTCCGCCGCCGTGGCCTTCTCAAGGTCCGTTGCCTTTGCTCGGTTTTCTTTTTCAAGGACCCGGCAACGGTCGGCAGTGTCTTTTAATTCTACGGCCATCTTGGCCATCTTCTCTTGGCTCTTGCAATGTGCGGCCTTCTCGGCTTTCAACTCTTCGGCCGCCTTCAAAGCAGCGGCATTACTAATCCTTGCTTGTTCCTTGGCTCGGGCAAGTTCTACCCGCAAGGTTTCCACGGTGGCAGCTCCATCTGCAGTCACAACATATTAAAGATACTGGCATCATGCTGCTCTTACTATGTGGCGTTCACCAGATAATAACACTTACCCTGTGCCTTGTCAAGCCTCTTGTTAACAAGTCAATGTCGGCGTCTGCCGCATCCAGTTGTCATTTTAATTTGGAAAACTCACTAGTACGGCTAGCCACCGGAGCTTCCACCACCTGCACATAGGGGCGGTCTGGTTATTGCCTGGGAATATGATCCTCTATTCGCCGCCGTTCTCGACGACAACCAGAGTCTCAGGGGCTACTATCTACACGGGGCACACCTAACATGTGCAGTACTATCACATATTATCTCATGTACCTCAAAGCCTGTCAGTAGACTCATAAAGGCTTCATGTAATCCGCTTTCAGCGGACGAGATTCTCTCCATCACCGTACCCATCAGCATACGTTGTTCTTCTGAGATGGTCGCTCGCCCCACCAACTCCCTCAGAATGTCCGACCGCACACCAGATGGTGCCGGACTCTTTTGTCTGCTCTCTTCGGGAGCCGGACGCTGGGGACTTCGGGGTTCTCTGGGATTATCTTCTGGCCTCACCGGATCCGGAGAGGCCCTCCGTGACGACACCTCAGGGTCGCCCGCTTCTTGAGCGGATGAGTCCGGGGGAGGCGTTTCACTCTCGATCATCTCGGGAAGAAGATCCCCCAAAGACGAGCTCATCTGAGAGGGGCTAAGGCCCGAACTGCAAGATATATGCAGTGGTTATTTTCTCAGAAAAAAGATAGCATACCTTTACTATTAAAGTATTTTGGATCACTTACGACTCGTTGGAGGGCTGATCCCCCCGCGGACTTTGTGCGGCAAAAGCACCCCCCGAGGCAGGACCCTCTGTGGGAGACTTCTTCTCCCGTTTGGAGGCTTCGGCTTCCGGATCCTCGGAAGCAGTCCTTTTCCTCCCCCGGTTGTCCTCCTTCGTGGAGACGCTCATTCCCTTGGTTGGAACAGGCAGCGATGGGGGCCTGCGTCCGCCCG
>NC_041388.1:379658728-379692663 GCF_002162155.2 Triticum dicoccoides
CCCCCCCCGGTATCTTCCTTCGAGGGCTCCCGGCAAGGTGCGACCTCGAGCATCTTTTCCAATACCGGATTTTCCAAACCCTCAGAGAGGGGGGACAAACACCGAATAATCTTCGCCTTTGTTAGCCAGTCCTGGTCAAAAAGCGAATTCTCAGAAATAACTTCGTGACGAATAAAAGATAATGTGTTCGGCCAGAGGATTTCTTACTTGTTCAGCGGCGCGGTTACTTCTCAGGCCCACGTCCTCGGTAATATCCGGACACTCTACTTGAGGTCCGAACAATGACTTGTACATCTCCTCGTGCGTCAGGCCGAGGAAACTTTGAATGGCATGCGGTCCCTCCGGGTTGAACTCCCACAAGCGAAGGGGCCGGCGTCTGCAAGGCTAGACTTGACGAACCAGGATAACTTGTATTACCACAGCCAAATTAAAATCTCCCTCAAAGAGATCTCAGATGCGGCTTTGCAGTATAGGCACGTCTTTGGCTGGACCCCAGCTCAGACCTCTGCTAATCCATGACATCAGTTGTGGTGGGGGGCCCGAGCAGAAAGCGGGGGCAGCCGCCCACTTGGCACTTCTGGGAGCCGTGATGTAAAACCACTCCCGTTGCCATAATTCGGACACCTCTGGAAAGGAACCTTTCGGCCATGGAGCTCCTGCCATCTTGCCTATTGATGCACCTCCGCACGCTGCATGTTGCCCCTCGATCATCTTCGGCTTTACTTCAAAGGTCTTGAGCCACAGGCCGAAGTGAGGGGTAACGCGGAGGAAGGCCTCACACACGACAATAAATGTCGAGATGTGGAGAAAGGAGTCCGGAGCTAGATCATGGAAATCTAGCCCGTAATAGAACATCAAACCCCTGACAGAAGGATCCAGAGTGAGGCCTAGACCTCGAAGGAAGTGGGAGACAAACACAACATTCTCGTTGGTTTCGGGAGTAGGGACGATCTGCCCTCGAGCAGGCAGCCGATGCGAAACCTCGGCGGTCAGGTATCTGGCCTCCCTCAACTTCTTAATGTCCTCTTCCATAACGGAGGAGGGCATCCATCGGCCTTGAAGTCTGGATCCGGACATGATTGAAGATCCGGAGCACCTAACCTGGGCTTTGGGTTTTAGAACTCGAGGCGGGAGAAGGGTTCGATTGAGCACGAGAGGGAAAAAGTGAAAACCTCGTCCCTTTATAAACAGGGTGAATATCAAGCGTCCTCTCCGTAGCCGTTTAGGACTTGCCTATAATCTAGGAGTCCTAGACACGGTTGGGTTACCCACGACCACATTAATGAGAATCCCATAAATGGGGGAACACGATCTCTGCTTTGACAAGACGTGTCAAGAAACCGCCTCGCTTTATGTGTGGAGTTGGTTGTAGAAAAACGGTTCGAATAATCACCGGGCCATGACATAACATCATGCTGCCAAAACAGACCAGCAAATTAGATCTGCGAAAATATTATTCTCTCTATGGTGGAATGTGGAACTTATTTTGCAGGGTCGGACACTATCCTCATATTCAAATTCTTCTGTGATGTATTCAGAGAAGGAACCCGCCTTGCAATGCCGAAGACAATACTGCGCGTCGGACTCATTGTCATTGAAGCTTGGTTCAGGGGCTACTGAGGGAGTCCTGGATTAGGGGGTCTCCGGACAGCCGGACTATCTCCATTGGCCGGACTGTTGGACTATGAAGATACAAGATTGAAGACTTCGTCTCGTGTCCGGATGGGACTCTACTTGGCGTGGAAGGCAAGCTAGGCAATACGAATATGTATATCTCCTCCTTTGTAACCGACCTTGTGTAACCCTAACCCTCTTTGCTGTCTATATAAACTGAAGGGTTTTAGTCCGTAGGACAACAACAATAACATACAATCATACCATAGGCTAGCTTCTAGGGTTTAGCCTCTCTGATCTCGTGGTAGATCTACTCTTGTACTACCCATATCATCAATATTAATCAAGCAGGACGTAGGGTTTTACCTCCATCAAGAGGGCCCGAACCTGGGTAAAACGTCGTGTCCCCTACCTCCTGTTACCATCCGGCCTAGACACACAGTTCGGGACCCCCTACCCGAGATCCACCGGTTTTGACACCGACAATGGGCCTCTCCATAGCCCGTTGATACGCCTAGTTGATGTGAGACTATCTCCTTCTTTTTTTTTGCTCCACAACCACCGTCTATTCCACCTATAGTGCTATGTCCATGGCTCACGCTCATGTATTGCCTAAAACTTGAAAACGTTTGATAAATATCAAGAGTATGAAACAATTGCTTGGCTTGTCATCGAGGTTGTGCATGATTTGAATATTTTGTTTGATGAAGATGGAGCATAGCCACACTATGATTTTGTAGGGACAAGCTTTCTTTAGCCATGTTATTTTGAGAAGACATAATTGCCTTGTTAGTATGCCTGAAGTATTATTATTTTTATGTCAATATAAAACTTTTGTTTTGAATCTTATGGATCTGAATATTCTTGCCACAATAAAGAGAATTACATGGATAAATATGTTAGGTAGCATTCCACATCAAAAATTCTGTTTTTATCATTTACCTACTCGAGGGCGAGCAGGAATTAAGCTTGGGGATGCTTGATGCGTCTCTAACGTATCTATAATTTTTTATTGTTCCATGCTATTATATTATCCATCTTGGATGTTTTATATGTATTTATATGCTATTTTATATGATTTTTGGGACTAACCTATTAATCTAGAGCCCAGTGCAAGTTTTTGTTTTTTTCCTTGTTTTTGAGTTTTACAGAAAAGGAATAGCAAACGGAGTCCAATTGATGTGCCAATTTTTGATGATTTTTTATGGACCAAAAGAAGCCCCCGAACTAAAACAGTTGGTCCAGAAGAGTCCCGAGTCATCCACGAGGGTGGAGGGTGCACCCTACCCCCTGGGCTCACCCCCCTATCTCATGGACGACTCGGAGATCCCCCTGACGGGAAACCGATGCCAAAAATTCCTATAAATACAAAAACCCCTGAAAAGAAACCTAGATCAGGAGTTCCGCCATCGCAAGCCTCTATAGCCACCAAAAACCAATCGGGGCCCTGTTCCGGCACCCTGCCGCAGGGGGGATCCATCACCGGTATCCTTCTTCATCATGTCGGCACTCTCCATGACGAGGAGGGAGTAGTTCACCCTCGGGGCTAAGGGTATGTACCAGTAGCTATGTGTTTGATCTCTCTCTCTCTCTCTCTCTCGTGTTCTTGATATGGCACGATCTTGATGTACCGCGATAATTGCTATTATAGTTGTATCTTATGATGTTTCTACCCCTCTATCTCCTTGTGATGAATTGAGTTTTCCCTTTGAAGTATCTTATAGGATTGGGTCTTTAAGGATTTGAGAACACTTGATGTATGGATTGCATGTGCTTATCTGTGGTGACAATGGGATATTCATGTGATCCACTTGATGTGTGTTTTGGTGATCAGCTTGCGACTTCTGTGACCTTGTGAACTTATGCATAGGGGTTGGCACACTTTTCGTCTTGACTCTCCGGTAGAAACTTTGTGGCACTCTTTGAAGTTCTTTGTGTTGGTTGAATAGACGAATATGAGATTGTGTGATGCATATCGTATAATCATACCCGCGGATACTTGAGGTGACATTAGAGTATCTAGGTGACATTAAGGTTTTGGTTGACTTGTGTCTTAAGGTGTTATTTTACTATGAACTTTAGGGCTGTTTGTGACACTTATAGGAATAGCCCAATGGATTGATCGGAAGGAATAACTTTGAGGTGGTTTCGTACCCTACAAGAACCACTTCGTTTGTTCTCCACTATTAGTGACTTTCAAGTGACTCTTTGTTGCATGTTGAGGGATTGTTATATGATCTAATGATGTTATTATTGTTGAGAGAACTTGCACTATTGAAAGTATGAACCCTAGGTCTTGTTTCAACGCATTGCAATACCGCTTTCGCTCACTTTTATCATTAGTTACCTTGCTGTTTTTATAATTTCAGATTATAAAAACCTATATCCACCATCCATATTGCACTTGTATCATCATCTCTTCGCCGAATTAGTGCACCTATACAATTTACCATTGTATTGGGTGTGTTGGGGACACAAGAGACTCTTTGTTATTTGGTTGCAGGGTTGTTTGAGAGAGACCATCTTCATCCTACGCCTCCCACGGATTGATAAAACCTTAGGTCATCCACTTGAGGGAAATTTGCTACTGTCCTACAAACCTCTGCACTTGGAGGCCCAACAACGTCTACAAGAAGAAGGTTGTGTAGTAGACATCGGTGCCTGTTGTTGTTGCAAATGTTACTATCTTAACAGACTTTGTTATACTTGAGATGCCTGAGGACGACAACATATCGATTATCCTTGGTGGACCTTTTTTGAATACCGCAGG
Source organism: Triticum dicoccoides (assembly GCF_002162155.2). Classification (NCBI taxonomy): domain Eukaryota; kingdom Viridiplantae; phylum Streptophyta; class Magnoliopsida; order Poales; family Poaceae; genus Triticum; species Triticum dicoccoides. The sequence continues at coordinate 379,663,113 of NC_041388.1, forward strand.
GGCTGTTATTGATTGCAATAAAAGCGAAGTCACTTTTCATATCAATGGTAATGAGCATAAGGTGCACTTTCCGAAGAAACTATTTCAAGTGAATGGTATTAATGTTAATGAAAAATCTCCAACAATTACTATTGGAAGCTTTCAACTCCCTCTACCTACTTCCAAAAAGAAATATGAAACACTCATTGTTGGGGAGATGCTTACCCCCGTTGAGGGAACTTAGTGTTCTACAAAAGTTCTTCGGGTTCGTGTTAATCGAAAGTGGTTGTTAATAAGACTTGATCAACCTTATTAATGGATTACTTTCGAGAGACATGTGGTCGATGAATTTAGTAGGCACAACTCTCTGTACCCACTTTTTATTTTCTATTATTTTTTGTTAAGTACAATAAAATGCCATGTTTATCCTGTTTTCTGAATTTTCTGTGCAATAAAAAAGCGCCCAAAAATAAAAGTACTCAGAATGACCTGAAATTTTGACATGATGTTTTTCTAAATACTTAAGAATTTTTGTTATAAGTAACATCACAGGGGGGCTGCCCCTGGTGCGCACTAGGCACTAGGGCGTGCCGGCTACCCCAAACGCGCCCTGGTGGGTAGTGGGCCCCACGAGGCCCCCCATCACTTATCCCTTTAGCCCATATGACCACCTACCTCTAGAAAAAAATCACTCCATCTCTCTTGTGCTCTTGCTCTCAAACTCGCGGATTTTGATCTCTTTGCTTGAAGCTCCGTTTCCGAAACTGGTTTGTGGGATTGTGATACGTCTCCAACGTATCTATAATTTTTTATTGTTCCATGCTGTTTTATTATCAATCGTGGATGTTTTATAATCATTTTATATAACTTTTTGGTACTGACCTATTGACACAGTGCCAAGTGCCAATTGCTGTTTTTTCCATGTCTTTTACATCACAGGAAATCAATATCAAACGGAGTCCAAATGCCACAAAACTTTACGACGATTTTTTACGGACCAAAAGGAAGAAGTTGGGCCCTGGTTGCACCTGGGGGAGTCCCGAGGAGGGGTAAACCCGCCAAGGCATGCCAGGAGGCCCAGGCGCGCCCTGGTGGATTGTGCCCACCTCGGGTACCCCCCTGGACCGCCTCTTTGCTGTATAAATACCCCAAAAATCCCAGAACCCTAGGGAAGTCGATGAAATATTCATCCAGCCACCGCAGAGTCCAGAACCACCAGATCCAATCTAGACAATATCTCAGATGGGGTTCACCACCTCCATTGGTGCCTCTCCGATGATGCGTGAGTAGTTCATTGTAGACCTTTGGGTCTGTAGTTAGTAGCTAGATGGCTTCATCTCTCTGTCTTGATTCTCAATACAATGGTCTCTTGGAGATCCATATGATGTAACTCTTTTGCGGTGTGTTTGTTAGGATCCGATGAACTTTGAGTTTATGATCAGTCATATCTTTTTATATCCATGAAAGTATTTAAGTTTCTTTGATCTCTTTTATGCATGATCTCTTATAGCCTCGTAATTCTTCTCTGATATTTGGGTTTTGTTTGGCCAACTTGATCTATTTATCTTGCAATGTGAAGAGGTGCCCGGTAGTGGGCTCAATCTTACGGTGCTTGATCCCAGTAACAGAAGGGGAACCGACACGTATGTATCATTGCTACTAAGGATAAAAATATGGGATCTATATCTAACGCAATAGATAACATATCTTGTCTACATCATGTCGTCGTTCTTATTGCATTACTCCATTTTTCCATGAACTTAATACACTAGATGCATGCTGGATAGAGGTTGATGTGTGGAGTAATAGTAGTAGATGCAGGCAGGAGTCGGTCTACTAATCTTGGATGTGATGCCTATGTAATGATCATTGCCTGGATATCGTCATAATTATTTGAGGTTCTATCAATTGCTCAACAGTAATTTGTTCACCCACCATTTGCTATCTTTCTCGAGAGAAGCCACTAGTGAAACCTACAACCCCGGGTCTCTTTCTCATATTATTTTCCTTTGCGATCTATGCTTATTTGCTTTTATTCTCAGATCTATTAAACCAAAAACCCAAAAATATCTTTCTTCAATTTATCTTTATTTATTTTTTTCGCGTTCGATCTATCAATATTTACAACCTTTTTACCGTCACGTGCCGATTTCTGGCACCGTTACCCGAAAGGGATTGACAACCCCTTTAACATGTCAGGTTGCGAGGTGTTGTTATTTGTGTGCAGGGGTTGTTTAGGTTGTGTTGCTTGGTTCTCCTACTGGTTCTATAACCTTGGTTTCATATCTAAGGGAAATACCTACTGTCGCGGTGCTGCATCATCCCTTCCACTTTGGGGAAATACTAACGTAGCTTCAAGCGACATCAGATTGCTACTTGGTATGTGACTCCTCCATTTCTCCAATTAGTTTTTGTTCTAATGGTTTATCTTTCGTGTAATTAGCTACTATTGGTGCTGCTGTAAATGAGATTGCATGTTGAATTCTTTGAGTTCCAAGTAGTTTGAATGCTTGACATAGCCTCTAGACATCCATATGAGTAGTTGTTATCAATCTGTGAAGTTTTGTTGACAAAATTTTGTGGCCCAAAAATTTCAACAATTTGTTCTTAGGAAGATGGACCTTTTTTGAAGGAGTTTATCTAAGAAGAATGCCAAGGGAGCCACCGGTGAATCCTCAACTGGTGACATCAACACTCCGCAATGGATGAAGGTCCGGTCGTGTGAATGGCCGCACATTGCCTTCATGGAAGAAGCTAGATTCCACCAACAATTCGCGCAATTCATTGTAAATGTCGAACTTACCAACTTCCTCAGATGAGTGTGACCAACACCATACCCTCACGAACTCATTTGTGCAAAAAATATATTTCTTGAATAGGCATGAACCTCCTGCAGTGCGGTTTAATTTATATTCTAAAACCCGTCAGACACCGCTCACAAAATTTTGTGAGATATGCCTAATTCCCTCTGATGGGGAATTAAGACAGCCTAGGCTGGTAGAGTTTGAGGACTTCCTCCTCACTTTGACAGTGGGTGAGGAAAGGGGCGTGTCGAAAGCCACAACCACTAGTCTCTAGTTTCCTTCTGTGCATTACTTTGCTTTATTTATCATGATGTGTTTGACTGCTAGAGAGAAGGGCAGTATACTTAGTGCTCCTGACCTCGCCGTTTTACGTCCTGCACTTCACAATGATCACACCTTTAACCTAGGGGCTATTATTGCACGTCGTCTGCACATTAACCAAACTAAGGGTAAAATCCACGGCAGTATTTATGCCACTCGCTTAGCGAGGTGTTTTAATGTTCAGATACGCCACCATGACTATCATTTGCCCAGAGTTTATCTAGATTACCAGGCAATGATGGACCACCACTTTACTGATGCTGCCGATTCTTTTAACCATATTTGTTATAACTTGGTATTTTGTGAGAAAACCTGTGATATTATCCCGTTGCCTACACCTGCTTTGTTGATTCTATTGCCAGGAACGGGTATACCATCCTACCAGCGGACATTTTTGCCTACTGGAACAACCAGGTAGCGGCAGAGGAGGAGCCCCAGGAGTGGGACACTCAGGTGCCGCCGCCTCAACACTTTCACATGGGACCAGACGACTACTATGGATGGTGATTACCAAGCTAGGCCAAAAGCCTAAGCTTGGGGGGAGTATGTATTTCCACCGACATTACATTCATGTTCACACACTTAATTCTAGTTGTCGGTATTCACACATTTTCATCGTATTATCCATGCTAAGTTTTATTTTCTCGCTTTCTTCTTGTGTGTTTGAAAAACTTTGAGAAAACCCACAAATATTTCTTGCTTCTTTTCGGTTCTTCTTTCTAGTTTAACTTATTTGTAGTATTAAAAAGAAGACCCAAAAAGATTTCCCATTTCTTATTTTTTTTGTTGGGAGCTTTCTCATGTAAAAAGTTTTTCTTGTTTTCGTTTTTCTTTCTTTAATTTGCTTTGTAGTATTAAAAAGAAGACCCAAAAAGATTTCCCATTTCTTATTTTGTCTGTTGGGAGCTTTCTCATGTAAAAAGTTTTTCTTGTTTTCGTTTTTCTTTCTTTAATTTGCTTTCTTTAAGAAAAATAAAAAACTCCAAAACTATTTCAGTGTGTTTCTATGAAATTCTATTTTGTTTTGTTGAGTCGTACTAAGGAGAAGACCACAATGAAAATGTTGAGTGGCTCTCATATATGCCTTATTATTGATCTAAAAAAGAGCCCATATTATTCTGTCTTCTCCTACGAATAATATGTTGCAGATTCCAGCTTAGTACATGGCACTCTTGCACTATTATTATTTTCACATCATTTGGTCGTGCAAGTGAAAGGCAATAATGACGATATTTGATGAAGTGACCGTGGCAGGGAAAAGCGGGTATGAACTCAACTTGTTCTTATTTTTGTAAATATGTTTAACTTAGTATCCATTGTTCAGCATATTATGATTAAACATGCTTGCAATGACAATTCGAGATTATAGTTGTTCATGCCAAGCTTAAGTAGCTAGGAGTGGATAACAATTTATGTTGAGTGTCAACATGCATTAAAATGATTGTGATGTAGTGTGATGATATGGTATCCTCCTCAGAATGTTTCAAGTGGCTTGACTTGGCACATGTTCACGCATATAGTTGAATCAAAATCAACATAGCCTCCACGATATTTATGTTCATGGTGTTTATATCCTACTCATGCTAGTACTCAATGTTGATCATTCATAATGCATGATCATGACCGTTTTTGCTCTCTAGTTGGTCACTTCTCAACCTACTTGATAGCCTTCACATGTACTAAGCAGGAATACTGCTTGTGCATCAAAACACTTAAACCAAAGTTATTCATGATATGTCAACTATATCTACCTATATGCCGTATTACCCTGCCGTTCCAAGTAAATTTGCATGTGCCACCTCTAAAATTTTAAATGAACATCTATTTTGTGTGCCTGGACCGCTCATGGAACGACATGGGGTAGTCGGTATCTTCCATGTTAAGAGGGTTATTATCATGATGAGTGTTTATTCACTTGTCCTTGCACGAGAGGGGCTGGTAATAGGGATGCCCAGTCCCGAAATCAAAAATACAAATAATTAAACAAAACTCACCCAGACTATTGTTGGTATGGAGGGCACCCGAGGATTCAGCTAGCCATGGCTTGTGTTTGTTGGTGGAGGGGGAGTAAACTTTAATTTTATTGCTTGGGAACCGCTGCTAATTTGTTTAGCATGGAAGATATTGAAAAATCTTGGTCGTAACATTGACAGGAAGGGTATACCTCCCAAAAATTATATTGATCTCTGAGTTAAGCTTCGACCTCTAGCACCTATACAAATCTCTGCTTCCCTCTCGAAGGGACTATTATTTACTTTCTTGTTATTTTACTTTTATGTTGAGTCATCACCTTCTCAAACAAGCACCAGTCCTGAGAGCACTATTGCCATCCTCCTGCATTGTATATAGTTAATGTTGAATGCATCATGATTGCATCTCTTCTATCATGAATTACAATGTTTAGTCACTGCTTGAACTTCGGAGGTGCTCTGCATTTATGTTTTGCGGTCTCAGAAAGGGCTAGCGAGATACCATTATTATCATATTATATCATTATTATTTTGACAAAGTGTTGGTATTTGAGATATCTTATTATTGCTCACTAGTTGATTATGCCATTGATATGAGTGAATATAATTTTTAGGAGTTATCGTATGCATGGTTAGTTATGATCTTTGCTGAAAACCCGGGTGCTATTTAAGCATATATATGGACACAAGAACAAAAGAGTTCGTAAAAGTTTTTCTTTATCACTTTTAGTTTGTCAAATGAATTGCTTGAGCACAAGCAACGGGTTAAGCTTGAGGGAGTTGATATGTCCCCATCATATCTACTTTTCCTAATGCTTTTTCTCTTGTTTTGGACTCTAATTTGCATGATTTGAATGAAACTAACCCGAACTGGCGCTGTTTTCAGCATCACTACCATGGTGTTGTTTTTTGTGCAGAAATAAAATTTCCCGGAATTGGAAGAAACCTTTTGGAGAATTATTTTGGAATAAATAAAAAATACTGGAACCAAGACCCATTGGAGGGGGGGCAGCTGCTCACTAGGCACCAGGGCGTGCCATGCCCCTCTGGTGCGCCCTGGTGGGTAATGGGGCCCATGAGGCTCCGCTGACCCCAATTCTGATGCTATAAAATCCTAATTTTCAAGAAAAAATAGGAGAGGAAGTTTGATCGCGTTTTATGATACGGAGCTGCCGCCACCTCCTGGTCTTCATCGGGAGGCAAGATCCGGAGCTCGTTCGGGGCTCCGGAGAGGCGGGTCTTTGGACTTCGTCATCATCAACCATCATCCATCACCAATTTCATGATGCTCACTGCCGGGAGTGAGTAATTCCTTCGTAGGCTCGATGGTCGGTGAGGAGTTGTATGAGATTCATCATGTAATCGAGTCAATTTTGTTAGGGCATGATCCCTAGTATCCACTATGTTCCGAGATTGATGTTGCTATGACTTTATATGCTTAATGCTTGTCACTAGGGCCCGAGTGCCATGATTTTAGATTTGAACTGTTTATGTTTTCACCATTATATCTATGTTCTTGATCCAATCTTGCAAGTTATATGCACCTATTATGTGTTATGATCCGTTAACCCCAAGGCGACAATAATTGGGATACTTTCTGGTGATGACCATAGTTTGAGGACTTCACGTATTCACTATGTGTTAAGGCTTTGTTCCAGTTCTCTATTAAAAGGAGGCCTTAATATCCCTTAGTTTCCTTATGGACCCTGCTTCCACGGGAGGGTAGGACAAAAGACGTCATGCAAGTTCTTTTCCATAAGCATGTATGACTATTTACGAAATACATGCCTACATTATATTTATGAACTGGATCTAGTTCTGTATCGCCCTAGGTTATGACTGTTATATGATGAATATTGCCCAACGAAATCACCGATTCAATGCCTACAAGGTTTTCACATATTGATCTTTGTTGTGTTACTATTACTATTGTTACTGTTACAACTGCTACAAAACTACTACTGCTAGTGTTATCGTTACTATTACTATTAGTACTATTGCTATCACTATCAAACTATCATATTACAGTGCTACTGATAACTTTGTTGCAGATATTTAATCTCCACGTGTTGTTGAATTGATAACTCAACTGCTAATACTTACAAATGTTCTTTGGCTCCCCTTGTGTCGAATCAATAAATTTGGGTTGAATACTCTACCCTCGAAAACTGTTGTGATCCCCTATACTTGTGGGTTATCAAGAATAACCTCAAATGACGAATTTGAAAAGTTTGACGAGATTGCAAATGACAAAAAATCAAAAAAAATCAAATTTGATGAATGTCATAGAGAGATGGTGGTGTTACCCACCATATAGGAACTATGATGAGTTCAGACACCGTGTATAATTGTCGTAGGGTTCTGAGAGTCAAGTTCTTCATTAATTTCTTCATACTTAGAGGGTTAGTGTTCATTGATTGAAGAAAAATGTTACTTCGTGTGTTGTGCATAAAATTCATCAAATATGCATAAGCATTAGGATGTGTGTCCACTTTAGAGGACATTCGAAGATTCTAGGATGTTTAGCTCACACCGCAACTTGCAGAACCTCTTTTCATCCAAGGGCTTAGTGAAGATATCAACATGCTGGTCTTCAGTCTTCAGATGGTCAATGATGATGTCTTCCTTCAGCACATGAAGAAAATTGTGACGAATCTGAATATGGTCCGTCTTGCAATGTTGCACAGGGTTGTGGGCGATCTTGATAACACTCTCATTATCGCAGAAGTGAGGGACTTTCTTCATGTTGATGACATAGTCCTTGAGGGTTTGCTTCATCCATAGCAACTGTGAGCAGCAGGCACCAGTGGCAATGTATTCAGCCTCAACTGTGGGAAGAGCCACGCTAGTCTGCTTCTTTGAGGACCAACAGACAAGAGATCATCCAAGGAAATGGCATGTGCCTGATGTAGACTTGCGATCCACATGATCTCCCGCGTAATCAGAATCAGAAAATCTAGATAGATCAAAAGATGAGACCTAGATGCACATAGGTAAAGAAGCAAACCAATGATGGAGCGATATACCTTTTGATCGAAACCTTTACAATTTTCGTCAGTGTCGTGTTGACCATTAGTATGCATTGGAATTTTGAGGCCTTTGTAGTATTGCATGCCGAATTTCTTCAGGCAATCTTTGAAGTATTTCTCTTGAGAAATGAAGATGCCATTGGGTTGTTGATGAATTTGAAGACTAAGGACTAATTTCAATTCTCACATCATAGACATCTGATATTCTGCACGCATCATATATGCAAATTCATCATTGAAATGCTTGTTAGTGCAACCAAAGATAATATCATCAACATATATTTGGCATATGAACAGTTCACCATCATCAGACTTAGTGAAAAGAGTAGGGTCAAGTGAACCGGGTTTGAAACCCCTTTTCTCCAGGAATTCTTCCAGAGTATCATACTAAGCCCGTGGGGCTTGCTTGAGGCCATAGTGAGCCTTGTTCAGTCTGAAGACTTTATCAGGATGCTTTGGATCCTCAAAACCTGGTGGTTGAGCAACATATACTTCTTCCTCAAGCTTACCATTGAGGAATGCACTTTTCACATCCATTTGATATAAGAGATGATGGTTAGCATATGCAACACTAATGCGGGATGTTGCTGACGCGACACTACGATCAGACACCATTTGACGAAACTGTGTGCGATGCAATAATCACAAACGGTGGTGTAAAAGAACTGTCAAAAAAGGTGCAAAACGTTTGCAATAGCGGAGCCATCAAACACCGTTCTGATTTTAGTTGCGTGTGCTATGTAGGGCATACGGTTCAGTTCAATGAACTATTTGCGATGAGGCAGAACAAAAGAAATGGGCAGCCAGATGAAGGCGTGTGCGATATACATCATACGGTTCACTCAGATGAACTATTTGTGATGAGGAGGAACAATAGAAACGGGCAGCTAGATAAAGGTGTGTGCAATTGAGGGCATACACTTCCGAAGGATTAACTTTTTGTGATTAGGCAATAGAACAGAAACGGGTCTGCCAGATCAAAGTGTCTGCGATTGATGACATACACTTCACACGGATGAACTGTTTGTGATTAGGTACAACAAACTGAAAAAGTTAGGTAGATCAATGTGTGTGCGCTAGACGGGCACACCCATTCTAATTAAAAGAAGCATGCACGATGGTAATAACGAGTGCACATGGTTCTTGGAACAAGATGTGTGCTGACATTGCCTATTGCGGTGCACCCTATGGTGCAAATGCCACATACGCGGCCGAGAAGGCGTACGTGCCCACGTTACACCTTTCGGGAATAGTGTTGCACTTATAACCATCAATAAATTTTTAGCATGCGTCCCGCCACATTCCAAATTGCAAACCTGTTCACACCGATCAAAACCTAAACGGAGCGTATTAGTATTCGGTTATAAATACTACTACTTCAAGATGACTGCACATTCCTCCTCAACTCCTCATCCACAAAAACAAACAAGTCATTCATCATCATTCCCTTGCGTCTGCCATGGCCAGCGTGAGTTTTGGGTCGACAGACTGCCACCAGGGAGATGAGAGCATGGAAGCAGAAGCACGAGAGATGTCCCGCCTCACCGCGAACGCAGCCGACATGTCCCACCGTGCGGTCGTAGCGGCACAGAGGTCGCGCCGTGCCGCCGAAGCAGCATGGAGGTCCCGTCGCACCGTCGATGCAGCAGACTGGTCCGGCCGCGCCGCGGAAGAAGAAGAGATGTCCCATCGGGCCGTGAATGCAGCAGAGATTTCCTCCCGCACCGCGGCGGCCAGGGAAAATGCCTCGCGGGTAGGTGAGGACTCTTACAGGCGCATGTATGCGATCGTCCATGGTCAGATGGGTCAGATCTCTGGTTTAGCGAGGTTGCAGGATGACATGAAAGCCACTTTTGAACAGGCTACCGGTGTCATCTGGCAACTAAATGAGAGCAATGCGAAGCTCCTTGTTAAGCGTGAGCTGCTAAGGACGAATATCGTCGGAAGTGCGGAGCAGCGGGAGGAGACCACTGCCTTGTTGAAGAGGACCTGCGTCATCGTCGAGAAACTTATGGATGAGAATGCCATGCTGCGCATCGAGCACAGAAGGCTGGTGGAGGAATTTGTGGATGCTCTCAAGCAACATCTTGAGGACAAGAAAGAGCTCATCGCCGCTCACCGCGGAGACTAGTTCCCGCAGCCTACAGCAACACGTCAAGAAAGTAGAGATCAGCGAGCCAGATCGTTGTCTTCCTTCTTCTTTTGCCCTTGTGTATTTCGGGCATTGCCGCATGTGCTTTTTTAATTATGTTCTTAAATATGTAAGAAAATTATTGTCCATTGTCATCGTCCTTATATTCATCATGCTTGCTATAAGTCTTTGTCGATGCTATATAGGTTCATCGGATCTTACATCAAGATCCATGCAAAACTTTCTTTTCAGATTTTTCATTTTTCTCTCTTAAATCTCAGTCCAGCGAGACATATAGCCACGCCGTAGAATAGGGGCTCGGGTGCCATTAATGGAGACTTTGGGAGGGAGGTGTGCGGTGGGTAGATGTCAAAGGGCTCTCCACCCGATGAGCACGTGCATGGGTCTGATCACATGCCTCTCGTACTCAAATAGCTACCCCGCATGATACCTCCTAGCCAATAAAAAAAGGGACACATGGCGACACGTAATTGGTAAGTAAAACGCCAACGGTTTCAATATTGTGTTTCCGATTTGTAACGTGACAATACATGTTCCAAATGACTTTGTTGATTGTTAATGTGTGCGCCTTCGTAAATCGGACAGAAAAATTACCACAGCATGTTGGTGCCATGTCATGACACCATGCCAAGTTTCATGATTTTCAGGCATGTTTTGGATTTACAGGAATTAAAAAACCAAGTTTCTCAATCTTTCCGACCGAGCCACGATGCCCAGATGTTTGAATTTCATTCCCATTACTTGCATGGGATCTAGGAATTCACCCAAGGACACACATGTGATTTTTCAACCATAGTTCAAATTTGAATTATGCACATTAAATGCCCAAAAACTCAATTAATGTATAAAAGGCCAAATGATCCCAAAATAATTCCAAATTTTAGCACGATACTTCTATTTGATCTAATCTGCCTGTGTAAAAAAATTAAGGCGGGAGAAGGCAGTGTACATATGTCATTTCGCACACGGAGGTGCCACGTTCCCTAGCGGAACCACGAGCCTTCTTGAGGGAACCTCCAGTTTGCAAGAAGCTTACGCCAAAGCTTGTCCCAATTTGGCCAACAAAATTACCGCAACATGTTGGTGCCATGTCATGACACCATGTCAAGTTTCATGATTTTCAGGCGTGTTCTGAATTTACAGGAATTAAAAAACCAAGTTTCTCAATCTTTACGGTCGAGGCACGACGCCTAGATGCTTGAATTTCATTCTCATTTCTTGCATGGGACCTAGAAAGTAACCTCGAGGACACACATGTGATTTTTCAACCAACTTTGTTGCACTGGAGCATGTGCTTGTAGTTCAAATTTCAATTATGCACATTAAATGCCCCAAAACTCAATTAATGTATAAGAAAGGCCAAACGAATCCGGAATAATTCCAAAATTTAGCATGATACTTCTATTTTGTCTAATTTGCCCGTGTAAAAAATTAAGGCAGGAGAAGGCAGTGTACGTATGTCGTTTCGCACACGGAGGTGACACGTTCCCTCTCGGAACCACGAGCCTTCTTGAGGGAAGCTCCGGTTTGCAAGAAGCTTACACCATGGCTTGTCCCAATTCGGCCAAAAAATTTACCGCAGCATGTTGGTGCCATGTGATGACACCATGCCAAGTTTCATGATTTTCAGGCATGTTTTGGATTTACAGGAATTAAAAAACCAAGTTTCTCAATTTTTCTGGCCGAGCCACGACGCCCAGATGTTTGAATTTCATTCCGATTTCTTGCATGGGACCAAGAAATTCACCCAAGGACACACATGTGATTTTTCAACCAACTTTGGTGCACTGGAGCACGTGCTTGTAGTTCAAATTTGAATTGTGCACATTAAATGCTTAGAAACTCAATTAATGTATAAAAAAGGCCAAACGAACCCGAAATAATTCCAAAATTTAGTATGATACTTCTATTTGGTCTAATATGCCTGTGTAAACAATTAAGGCAGGAGAAGGCAGTGTACGTATGTCGTTTCGCACACGGAGGTGTCACGTTCCGTTTCAGAACCACGAACCTTCTTGAGGGAAGCTCCGGTTTACAAGAAGCTTACACCAAAAGCTTGTCCCAATTTGGCAAAAAAAACCGCAGCATGTTGGTGCCATGTCATGACACCATAAAAAGGTTCATGATTTTCACGCGTGTTTTGGATTTACAGGAATTAAAAAAACCAATTTTCTCAATCTTTCCGCCCGAGCCATGACGCCCAGATATTTGAATTTCATTCTCATTTCTTGCATGGGACCTATAAATTCACCCATAGACACACATGTGATTTTTCAACAAACTTTGGTGCACTGGAGCATGTGCTTGTAGTTCAAATTTGTATTATGCACATTAAGTGCCTAGAAACTCAATTAATGCATAAAATGCCAAACGAACCCGAAATAATTCCAAATTTAAACACGACACTCATGTACTAGTTGCATGTTCATTGTACGTAAATGTTCCAGCAATTCAAACACCATCCTTTCCCTCTGTAACACCATTTTTTTCAAAACATAATGAAATAAATCAGGTATACTACAAACAGTTTACTATAAATAATCATGTGGGATGCGATATAAAATAGCTTGGCGCACCGTCTTGTCTGACTTACACAGGAAGCTTCGTCATCTACAGTCCACTGCCCCCGCTTGAACAACACTTGCGCGTCAGTTTCTCGCGGCACTGAGCGAAATTTTTTTGCCACCGCGGAAATATCTATCTCCCTGTCCCCTCCCTCCCACCAAAAGCCACATTTCCACTGTTCCTCCTTGCTTTCCAAGTTCAAACCTTCACTGCTGCTTATTGGCAGCTCAGCCTCCTCGCCAGCGACCCTTCTTCTTGCAGCACCGCCTCCTTGCCGGCTACCCTTCTTCTTACAGCGTCGCCTCCTCGCCGGTGACCCTTCTTCTTGTAGCGCCGCCTCCTCACCAGCGACCCTTCTTCTTGTTGCGCGACCTCCTCACCGCTGACCCTTCTTCTTTATGTGCGGCCTCATCGGTATGGTCAGGTAATCCACACCCTACCCACACCATCGTCCTCCTTTCCCGTTCCACATGCCCCGACCGACGGCGCTACACCATCCTCCGAAATCATTGTCCCCTTCCTCCAATTTAGCTCCACCACAACCATTTTGCACGCAGTATAACCTGGAGCTCAGTAGCATGTGGTCACATGCGTGCACGAGGTCATTATGGCTGCCATGCATGCCGACCACTAGATCTTGGAGGAGCACCTCGTCTTTGAGGCCATCGTTGACACTGCCACACGGTTGTCTACTTTAAAATAGAGTTCGTGCTATTTTCTCGAGGCGACCGCCAGTGCCTTCTAGTGATTTGTCCTTTGTAATGTTAATATGCAATCTGATGTTCAGTTAACAGTTTGGTCCTCTGAAATGTAATGTTGAGTTAACAGTTTGGTCCAACAATTGCTACATTTCCTAGTACTGTTCTCAAGCATTCTTTATTTTGTTAAATGTCTTATCTTCTAGTACATATTTCTATTCTGCAATATCGTGCTCAGTTAACTATTTTGGTTCATTTGGTCTGCTGTCCATTTAACTATTTGGTTCAATTCTGCAATTTGATTTTCATTTGCTATGGGTACAATTTTGTATTGTTATGCATGTGACACCAATCGAATTTGGCTATACTCAATACATATTCTACTGATAGTATGGCAACTCTCAGTTAACCTGATCAAGATCTTCCTTATGTGTGTTGTACGAAAACAATGGGAGACACTGCGGTTTACCACCAAGGTTTCTTCAAGCATGGTCCTTTGGCTAACAGCACATTATTATGCAGTTGCAGGAATCATTCTAATATTTAGGTTTCTTACAATTTGGTCTTGCACATGTAGGTCCTGTTGTCAGAGGCTTAGACCCATTGTTCGACCCATTTTGCATATGGTAAAATTAGATGCCCGTGAATATCAGTCAAGTAAAGAAACTCAGAAAGATTGTTAGGATGAAGAAACTTGCAACGAATAACAGCAAGATCTTTGTTTGCACAATGAAGAAGACATCAATCAACTATAGGATGGTACTAACTCTTTTACCTTGTTTTTACCCCTTGCGCCATTTCAAAATTTATAACAGTGATTTATGCATATCTTTGTTTTCAGTAACTTTCAAAGCAGTTCACCGATGATTACCTCTCAAACCACCTGCATAGTCAAGAGGCGAGGAAGGTATTCATTCAAAACCCACGGTACAATATTGAAGTCTTGTTGAAGAGGATGAAGGTTGGGCAGGCAATTATCCATAGCCACTGGCCTGAAGTTGCAAGGACATTCAACATCACTGAAGGCTCAATATTTGCCTTCCGCTTCTGTAGTTTTCCAGATAAGATTCATCTGTCTATTTACCATGTATGATGCTACTTTCCAAAGGTTTTTGATGTTGCATGTGAAACTTGGTGCTGTTGTGTAATGGCGTAACTGAGTGCCGAAGCTATCTGATGTAATTCGATTATGACATCCTGGTTGCTGTTATACGGATATGAAATATCTGGTGTGTTTTATAAGAAATATCAATTTTATTAGTACATGGATTATCAATAATAGGCTGCTTACCCTTCTTATTGGGGTTTTCTATTGCAGATGGTTACTTAGACAACACCTTGGGCGATGAACTCAAACAACCCGCACGGTTTCTAGAAAGTAGGCATGTTCGATCAACTAACAATCACACACGGCTTCCGACAGATAACTGTTTGCGTTAGGCCAGCTTGCAGAAATGTTTCCACACAAAAAACCGTGTGTGATATACATACGAACGGAAATGATTTTCTGGGATTCACCGTGTGGGATGTAGATACGAACGGAAACAATTGGGTTTCGATGCCCCGCGAGATCCCACACGAGCTCATTTTGTGTGATAGGAGGGCCTACCCTCGATGGTTTCTGGGTCATGTGGGAAGGACCCCCCTATCGCCCACACTCACTTGGTGACGGTTCCAAATGCCGTCGCGGAAAGGGGTTAAAAACCATTTGTATAGCACGTCGATGTACTAGTGCAAGCAATATATTAATAGCTTCAAGCCTAGCAACAGGTGCAAATGTTTCACCGAAATCAATACCCTCAACCTGTGTGTACCCTTGTGCTACAGTAATTGCGTTATTTCTTACAACTTGGCCATTTTCGTCTTGCTTTTTGCAGTAGATCCACTTAGTGTTGATGATATTATGCTTGCGTGGACTAGGACGATTCACAAGCTCTCACACATTGTTGAGCTCGAATTGTTGCAATTATTCTTGCATGGCTTGAATCCACTTAGGCTCTAGAAATGCTTCATCAACCTTGGTGGGCTCTGTGATAGAGATAAATGCAAAATGAAGGAAATATGCCCTAGAGGCAATAATAAAGTTGTTATTTTATATTTCCTTATTCATGTTAAAGGTTTATTATTCATGCTAGAATTGTATTGATCGGAAACCTTGATACATGTGTGAATACATAAACAAACATTGTGTCCCTAGTGAGCCTCTACTAGACTAGCTCGTTGATCAAAGATAGTTAATTAAGGTTTCCTAACCATTGACATGAGTTGTCATTTTATAACGGGATCACATCATTAGGAGAATGATGTGATGGACAAGACCCATCCGTTAGCTTAGCATAATGATCATTCAGTTTTATTGCTATTGCTTTCTTCCTGTCAAATACATATTCCTTTGACTATGAGATAATGCAACTCCCGGATACTGGAGGAATGCCTTGTGTGCTATCGAACATCACAATGTAAATGGGTGATTATAAAGATGCTCTACAGGTATCTCCGAATGTGTTTGTTGAGTTGGCATAGATCGAGATTAGGATTTGTCACTACGAGTATCGAAGAGGTATCTCTGGGCCCTCTTGGTAATACACATCATAAGCTTGCAAGCAAACGAGTAAGGAGTTGGTCACGAGGTGATGTATTACGGAACAAGGAGTTTCGGGAACCCCGACAAAGATATGGGCCTTATGGGCCAAGAGAGGGAACACCATGGGCTGGTGCGCCCCTATACATGCCGGACCTATGAGGAGGAGAAGGAAAGAGGGGAGGGAAAGGAAAGTGTGGAGTAGGACTCCCTCTTCCTTCCCTCTCCCCCCTTCTATCCTCCCCCCTTCTTCTTACAAGGAAAGGGGGCGCAGGGCAAGGCAGCAACCCTAGAGCTGCCGCCAGGTCTCTTGGGCCGCCCTAGGGGCTGCCTCCTCCCCTCCCACCTATATATACATGGGTAGGGGGCACCACACAAGAACACACAACATGGTCTTAGCCGTGTGCGGTGCCCACCACGAGTGCACGTCTGTCCTAAATAAACAGTTTAAAACCCATTTCCGCGACGGCATTTCAAACTGTTGCCAAGTGAGTGTGCGCGATAGGGGGTCCTTCCCACACGACCCAGAAACCGCTGGGGATAGGGCCCCTACGATACTCCTACTTGTTTCTGCTTGCATTGCCATCGCAGTCGGTATTCTGTGGTGCTACGTTTATGATGCGTGGCCCATCACAAACGGTTCACTATTATAGAACGTGTATGATGCGCGGCCCATCACAAATGGTTCACCGTTAAGAAGATTAGATAATCGTCGTACGAGTGTCGGACAGGATTACGAAACGCCAGACCATCGTAACATCATCGTACACGACAACTATCGCACACGCTATTCTGTGGTGCAACGTTTACGATGCATACTTCATCAGAAATAGTTCATGGTTACGAATCTTGTACGATAAGGCAACTAACACAAACGTTTAGTTTGCCTGTGCCGTCTGTGATATTGTCTGACATCGCACATGCTTTGCAAATGGCAACTATGTGCATGCTTGCACACATTTCCTCTCTATGAACCATCTCGGATTATCGTGCATATCACAAACGTTTGTGTTTTACCAACCGTGTGTGCCGTAACAACCTGGAGAGCATAATTTCACCATAATTTAATCGCTTCTTTTCCAAATTGTACCAGATTTAGATTTGAATTTGGATGTATGCACTACAAAAAAAATACACTTCCGTGATGATACGTGTTTGTCACAGTAGGTCGCGTTTTTTGTCATGCATGTACATCCATGACGATTTTATGACAGAATCAAGATAGGCATACATGTGCTGTCATAGAAGTGTTCCATGACATTACCAAAATTATCATCACGGAAGTGTCCACTTCCATGACGATAAATCGTGCGTCACAGAAGTGCTTTCGTCTAGGGTGACCGACACATGGCATCCACCGTAACGGAACGCCGTTAAGCTATCGGGTCGGATTTTGGATCCGATAACCCGTTAACAGCCCCGACGAATGGGAAATTTCCATGTGTAAAATTCTGATTGGTAGAAGGGAACACCTGTCAGCTCGTCAGTGGGCCGGATGTCGCCCGTCCATAGGAGGAGACATGCCTATGATACGTCGACACGTGGCTGGGCCCAACAGAGGCCCATATAGGTTAAAAAGGCCGGCCCAGTCAAAGGCTCGTAGAACTTAATCAGGTACTAGTGGGCCAGTCCAATAACGGCCTGCTTAATAAAGGCCCATTTACGGCCCGAAGCCAGATCTGGCCCGTTAATTGTTCGCCCAATATTTGGGCCCATTTACGGCCTGAAGCGAGATCTGGCCCGTTAATTGTCCGCCCAATATTTGGGCCCATTTGCGGCCCGAAGCCAGATCTGGCCCGTTAATTGTTCGCCGAATATTTGGGCCCAACTACAGCCCAGTGACTTTCGGCCTATTAGAGGCCTAATGTAGACATGGGCCCATTTCAGCCCGTTGTGACTTTCGGCCTGGGAATGGCCCCTGCTGCCCATGGGCCATATATGATCCGATGGGACATCGGGCCCACTAACGGCCCATGCTAAAGGTGGCAACAGTTAAGCCCAACGTGACTTTGGGCCTGTTAAATGCTTGTCGCGTAATTCGGCCCGTTGATGCTCGTGCTAAGCTTTCGGCCTCTTAAAGGCCCATGATATCAGTGGGCCAACTAAGGCCCGAGATATGTTTTGGCCTGGTAATGGCCCGTGAGCTAACTGGGCCCAAAACGGCCCGGTCTACATTTCGTCCTGCTAAAGGCCTGTCGACGACTAGTGAAAATTGAGGCCCAACATGCATTTTGTCCCACTAAAGGCCTGTGGTTTCATCTCGGCCGTAACAGGCCAGTCCAATATTCATCTTCTTAATGGCCCAATGCTACCTGGGCCAAACTAAGCACTGGGTCAACAAAAGGCCCAACTAAAATATAGGCTGGTGTAAGTTTGGGCCTGGCGCAATGTGTGAAGGCCCCAATCATTCGGGCCCAAGAAAGACGTAGGCCGGACCAATTGTGGCCCACTAAAAACCAGGCCCGTTAGAGTCGAATGTTTCGGTCCGGTCGACTACATCTGATTTTTTTTCAGATAGCGAATGATGGCAGTAACTAGTAGGAATTAAGAACAAACCTACTCTATACAATAAAGAAATTATGGCATAGTAACTAAGAATAAACCTACACTATACAATAAAGGATTTAAGGTATATTACATCCACTGGGCAACAAAGTTCGCCACCAGTGATCATAAAGCGCAACGAAGAAGCAGATTACAAAAACTGGGCACCATTGCAGCGTAACAAAATAATACTGAACCGAGACCACTTCCAAGACAATTCAAGAAAGGTTAGCCTTGCGGAGGAACTGTCGCACAAGCTGTTGAGCAAGGCTGTGAGACCGGCCTAGCATGTCGGTCATAGCTTCCAGGTGTAGCTGTTTAGCGATGAGGTTCTCATTGGTGTTCTCCGCAATCTGTCTTAGAGATAGGACTTCAAGTCGAAGTTGAGTTGCAGAATGCCTTTCTGCTAGAACTTGCGACTGAAGAAGTCAAACTGATTCAGACAATGAATTCTGTGAGCTTGTCTGACTGTTAGTCTCAAGTAACTTGAACACTGCATCAAGACAAGACTTTGGGGTTGTCTCGCTATCTTCAAGATGTTTTGCCTTCTTTGCTGCAATATATGTTGGGTTTGTCTCATAGCCTTCAGCAGACTTGTGCATGCCATCAAGCATATCACCCTCAAACAAAGCGGAGAGATGACAGGTTTTGCACGTGTATAATCAAAGATGATAACTGTTCTGTCAATTCTATCCAATTTCAAATTAGAAAATAAAGAATAAGTTCAAAATATCAATAGCATAATTTGGCATTGTTCATAATGCGGGGAGCTTCACCACACTACTGGATTACCATGTCAACATAACAAGCATAGATGAAGGGCAAAGAAAATCATTATATCTATTTTGGATAATGTGCATGGCATGTTGTTCATATCATCAACCACATCAGTAAGATAAAACAGGAGATGACAAGGTGCAAATGTGTGCTGCTTCACCACACACTTGATTATAGATCCACAAAAACAAGCATACATATAGGGAGTATTAAGTAATGTGCATGGTATGAATAAGGAATTTGGTTTTACAAGTAAAACTTAGAACTTACGGTTCTTACGAACATGCATTTTGGTAGAAACAGCAAACTAAATAGCAGTAAACGTTAGGGAGTATGAGAAAATTAAACAACAGTTGAGGATAAAGGCTTTAGAAGGACTGACTTACATTAACAGTTAACACCGGCTTTATAATGCCCTTCTCCATGTCAAGGGAAGGATAACTCAAGAATTTCAGCACAGAATCTTCTTCATAAGCATTGCCTGTACTCTACATTTTGTAGAGAGTAATTATAGATATGATAATACTGGAAGGGATAGAGGATAATGAAGATAAGATGCAGATTGATGCTGAATAATCAACTACCAACCCCTAGAAGTACAAGCGTTACAGGACAAAATGTACTGACAAGAGCAATGGGCTACACTTCTGCACTGGCATTGTCTGTGTATTCTACTTGTTGGTAAGATTAAATATAGATCTGATCTTTTTTAGTAAATGGTGGGCGAGGGAGATAAGATGCAGAATGCTACAAAATGAACCAATCCCTCTTCCCATAATACAAGAGTGTTTTGAACACTGGTGTACTGTACAAAACGTTCTTATATTATGGGACGGAGGGAGTAGCTGTTAATGTAAGTACATTGATAGACCATGTTCAATCCTTACAAGAGGACTGCAGAGCTAAACCTCTTCAAAAGCATTGGGTTGATTCTAAATTTATGTAAGAGTCCATACGGATCTTATAATGTCCACCAAATGGAAGATTACGAGGCTAACATGTGCAGTGATGCTACATAATCAAACAACTATGAAAGTAAGTATGGTCATACAGGGCAAGAGGTACTCACAAGAGCAATGCAGTGTGCAGTTTAGTTGCGAGATTCTATGGTCCCTTGAGAACAAATGCTCTTCTGCTAATAGTTTTCATACAAGTGAGACATTAAGGCAAATGCAGAAATGTAGTTCAAATGGTGATGTGATATCATAGACAGTACCTTACACTGCAGCCGAGACCAATGTGTAACAAGATTATTCCAGTCACGTCGGATAAATGTAGCACCGGAGACTTAACAGAAAATTTGTTCAGAGGCTTGCCATCAAAGTGCGCTTGCCTCAGGTAGGAACGATACTTCATCAACGAGTGCTTGAAAAGCGCAACCAACCCTTGCTCGTCATCACAATCCAGTTTTCTCCTCGCCTATTTAAAAGAATGAAACCTTGTGTCTTCTGTCAGCAGAAATATATGTAGTAATGACCATGAATAACATTAGTACATTACTTACGCGTAAGTTGCGGAGGAAGACTGTAAATTGTTCTGTGTCTGCGATATATTCTTTCCATGAAGGAAAGATGCACACAAAGTTCCTGACAACAACATAAGCTTCATCTTCTAAACTGGGAAGAAATGGAATAGGGGTCCTATTTGCTGCAATTGGGGATCTATCAGGTTCGAAAAGGGATTTGGCAACTGGATTTGGTGTACTCTTTGCTGGAATAGGGGTTTTGCATCGTACAGCTGGTGCTATGTCAACTGGCATAATCATATTGTTTGCTGCAGTTGGGGTCTGCTTAGTTGGGGCATCAGAAATGACCAGTGTAGTAGGGCTAGAGTCTGCTAGAGTTGGGGTATTTTGTGGGTCAGGTGATATTGCAACTACACCTAATGGGCTATTTGATTTATCAGGTGCCACTACCTTTTCCAAATACTTTGCTTGTGCTCCTCCATGATCAACAATCTCCCTCTTCCTTTTGAATGTCTGATACACAAGAACAACATTTGAATGGATAAATATGGTATGATGATAGATGGAATATGTACTGAAAATGGATAGGCACGCCGTATTCACATACACGATGTGTAAACTAAGCTAATGGCAGTTCAACAAAATAGAAGCAATGCAAAGCATCAGTTGCAAGATATGTGCTAGCAATGTAACCTTGGAAAGTTAGAGCAAGTACCTTGATGGGTGAATAAGATAGGGCATCTTCCTCTCACTCCTCCACTAGGGAGCTACATTGACTTAGGTCTCCCTCTAGCTCAGAACCACTGTTAGGATCATATTCTGAGCATGAATCTGTAGGTGGAGAGCATTTGCATTGCATTGCATCCAGACTTGATTTTAGTCCCTTAATGCCAAGTTTGACAGCCGTGGCATTGTTCTTCTTTATTCTTTTCATGCGCGCAAGCTCATAATCATTATGATGCTGTTCAGAATCTGAGATTCATGAAAACATAAAAAGTAGTCAGATTATCTATGGAATGCATTGTGGATTCAACTTGGAGAGTGTCTCCGTATAAACCCCTGCATATGAAAAGTTCACCTCCCCAACCACGCTGACCAGACCACACATAGAAATACAAACCCCTTATGTCTCTATAACAGGCAGGCACACATTTCAAAACTGAAGTAGGAACATTAGAATCATATGAAATTCGTATTTGAACAAATAAACTAAGCAATTATGAGTGGCGTAATGTTTAGCTTCAAGGGTGGAGTGTTGGTAGTGCGACACAAAGCAAGTAGGCAGATTGTATTCCATGTAAAAGATCAAAACCTATGTAAAAGCTAGAAATGACACTTTCTTTCTATACAATGCAGTGTTCGTTACCCACGCATGATGGAAGAGGTCACATAGAGAAATACTATTCACTCATGTCTATGGTTCCAGTATTTAGAAACAGGGTGGTCCACCCTAAAAGAATATTGACAACAAATATGACAAGGCAAGCATAGATCTAGTGAATCAATCATTTACTTATGAGCTTACTAGGACAAGTATGCAGAATTGTAACTGCAGTAAGAGACCGTCCAAAATCTGAATGAAGAAGTTTGTCTAGCACTTATTGTTTGCAACTAATCGACGTGAATAATTGGATATTATATCGAATGAGTAAGAAAGACAACTAAAATTGTCAACAAACCTGGCTTGCAGTAGTAATCTGGGTCAATGTCACTACGACCAACAATCCAAAATGACTAGTTTCTGTTCCGAGGGCCGGAATTTTGAAAACCCTGTGAACTTTAGAGGTACTAAAGATTATCGAAATACATCTGAACCATTAAGTGTAGGTAGCACTAAGCACACAACAAACCCTAATGACAGTCCTGCCAAATGAGTAATGAATCAATTAGAAAATGGGTGATGAGGAGTGGCTGCTGAGTGTTGAGGATGTATCTCAGGATAAAGTGGGTTGGCTTGGTGGGTGCTGCACGCCTGAGCCCTGAACAGACTGGGAAGGTAGGCACAGCGGTGTGCCCGGGCAACGGTGACGCTGTTGGGCGAATGGCTCATGGCCTCCTGTTAGTCCGGCGTCTCCTCCTAGAGTCATGCCGTCCGGGGACGGCAAGTCGCGAGCGAGGCAGGCGGCTGGGGGCGAGTAGAGATCGGAAGCGCACAGCAAAACAGAGGGGAATCGGGGCCTGGGACGACCCAAAATCCCAGGGTGGGCCGGCCCACCGTGGTCACCCTATAGAGATACACACCCGAGCGGCGAACATGCATTTTTGAAACTAATTTAGGAACATTTAGCTGACCAATTAAACAACTTTGTTTTAATAATATCAGATTCGTATTTGAACAACTAAGCTTGTTTAGCTTGATGGGTGGAGCAGTGTTATTGTGACACGAAGCACGTATTCTGATCGTATAGTGATCATAAAAGGGGGAAACTCTAAGCATATTTTTTTAGCAAAAGAGGGTTTCCCCTCCGATCTCTATTACAGAAACCACCACGGAACCAACATGATCAATTAAACCCTAAGCATGATCAATTAAACCGTATTATGGCTGTGCCATGGCAGATTTGAAGCTGCAAACCGGAGAAATGATATTTAGCATCCATTGTTTGCTTCGAACTAAGAACTAAATTCTAAGAGCTGAAAAGAAAGTAGAGTAACCAAGTTAAGATCTATTTTCTAGTTGAGATCAAAAAGTTGAGGAGATATGAAGTACCAGCTCTCTTGCGGCGCAGTGTAGGCATCGGGGGTGCGATGGCTGTCGGTGGCGTTGAAGCAGATCTGCGACGGTAGACGGGTGCATCGGGGGATAAGTCCCGTTGCGGTGGAAGAGAAGGTCATGTGAGCGGCCCCGACAAAGAGGACGACGGCGCCGATGAAGCGAGAGGACGCGATGCAAGGCTATTGGTCCATCGCCGTGGATGAGAAACGTCCATCTCTAGCAGTGAACGACACGGTCTTGGTAGGCGCTCCGGCATGGTGGAGGACGGTGGCGATGGATGTGGTGGAGGACGGCGGCAATGGATGGGGTGGCAGACGGAGGCTGGTGTGGGGATGGGGTGTTCTAGCGCGGACGGTGTATGAATGGGAAAATGGAGGGAGAGGTACGGGGAACAATATTTTTGGGACGGGCCTGTCTGAAATATGGGAAATTTACGAACTTATCCACCGTTTAAAATTTGGACGTCTCATCGGTTGGGGATAGGACAGTAATCTTGCATCTCGCCAATATTTGCCCAGAGCGATTTCGGGCGAGGAGAGGGTGGTTGGCGCCCACAATGTATGAATGGGGCTGACATGTAGGGCGGTTGTGTCATGTCTGAGTGAAGTTGCAAACCTGCCCCTATTGAAAATATTTGCCTACATCGATTTCGGTCGAGTCAAGTTTGTTTTGCCGCCCACCGTGTATGAATGGGGAATGGAGGGAGAAACAAAGGTCTTTCGGACGAGCTTGAATCAAATGAGTTTTGCCGCCCATGTTTGACGTCCACCATGTCGGAATGGGCTCAGAGGCAGTCGTGTCACGTCTAATTGAAGTTACTAACCTACCCCTATTTAGAGTAGTGGAAATCGGGCCGTTGGACTGTCCGTGTAATGGGTAGACAGTAATTTCCATCTCCCAAACACTTGGCTTTGGGCAGCCGACGTGGGAGTGGACATTTTGCTGCTTCTTTCAAATTTTGGGACAATAAGCATCCATGTTTACCCTGGCAACTAAATTCGAATCCATTTTGTATTCCTATATGAATCTTTATAAATCATTCTATGTGTTTTTATATATCTTAAAAAGGAGTATATATGAGTATGGTTTACAAATGCCGATTCTCAAATATAGAAACTAGAATCCAGTTTAAGGTGAATTCGAATATTTGGAACACTTCATATCCAACTCAAATTTCACACGCAGTATAATGTGTACTCCCATTTAGATATGTACATAAGCGATGTATCAAGATTCAAATACCGAGTCAGTCAACCAAGAATGTACAGAACTAATAGACATATAAACACTTATAGAGTATATGGATCAATAATATCAACTAACATACATAAGCCAGGCCGTTGTACTTTTTGTTGCTACAACAACATCCTTTTTTTAGCCAGCATCTTGGCCCTTTCCGATGCGTGCCACTTATGGTCCATCTATACTACTACTATTGCTGAATGCACATTCAGCCCGATTGGCATATTTGTAGGTCTGGCACAGCAATCCAAATGAAATTTCTCTGAGTCTTATCAATTAATACAGACTTGTGCTCAAATAAAATTACAAACCAAAAAACAAAAAAAACAATTATTACATTATCTCTAAAACAAATGGTTTGATTGATTACATGAACAGACAACACAAAGGTTATTCAACTATGGGAAGAACATTTCACCTATGATTTACCAAGTAAGAATTTAATTTCCTTTTTTCCTTCAGGACCTTAACAATCTGGTCAGTCTCAACTTGCTTCATTTTGAAATCCACCAAATATTTAATGGTTGTCTTGAGTACTGCTTGTGATTGTGCTGTTTGCTTCCTCAACATGTCAACTTCATCTCTAAGTGCAGAAGCAGAATCTCTTTCTACCACTAGTTTAGCCTCTAGAGCATCAACAGTTGGCAATTCATAATGCACGATTGGGCCGGTGCCACTGCTGTGGGATGATGCAACGTCCATGGGGACCTCGCTCTTTGATCTTGGGCTAACCTGTTTTGCCATTAAAGTTCCGATTGGATTCCGAAAATTTGAAGTTAGCAAAACATCTCAACTGGGAGTTATAACAGCAAACCAGTTAAACAAACAAGGAATTAAAGAGTTTCAATTGGATGCTGAAAAGTAGTTATTAACATCATTGTAACCCGCTGTTGCGGCAGCAAATCAGTTAAACAAACAAGTAGATATTTAAGTTAAGGCAAACAGGTAATTCTTAACAGTAAGTATCAGACACATAGATAGGCGCAGTCTACAATATGATTAACAGGCTGTGCCATTATGTAATCGGTAGCAAACTAAATTAAGCCAAGCAACGTAATTGAACAATTTTGCAATAAGTGGCTAACTAAAATTCCGAGAAGCAGGTAACTGAACTTACGCTAGTTCTTTGTACAGGCACATTGCAACTTCTTTTTCGCTTACAAGGTTGTACAAAGGAGTCCATGGCATCAATTGCTTGGATACGCAGTCCCAATACTTCTTTCTTCCCACACTGCATGGGTAAGTCGAATGGTTAATCTGGTAAGATGGTGCGTCCTTGATATGTTATATGAGGACGTGTAGTCAGACTAGTTGTAGCCAAACACATCACACTGGCTTTTACTGTATATTTCATGCGATTACTTTTGGCATATCGAGATCTAAGCAATCTACAATAGGATGAAAAGACTGGCATCCTTCACATTATTGGCGAACTCAGTTCATAGAAACAAGCAATTCAACCATTCTATGGGTAAATCAAAAGTGCCACTCGAATATTTTTCACTATCCAATCATACACGCAAAAAGGGGCGACGCCACCATAGGGGATGGTATGGGCGGCCACCTCAGGTGGCTGGAAAGTGTGCACCTAGTTTGAGTCGTCCAGGTTGGTCCACGCTAGTTTTGTTCATCCCAACGCACAAGCAGGCAATGTAAAAAATGAAGAAAAATGTTTCAATTTGGATGGGCCAATAACATAAGTGCAAGGCAGGCCCTATAGTAGGCTCGCGGCCCAAACGAGCTCCTCCTATATCGATCGACAGCAGGAAAAATCCCAATTCATTCGCTCCAGCCTCCGGTCTGGTTCGCTCCTAAACTAGCCACCGCTGGACAAACCGACACAGCACTTCCTCACGCCCTCGTTGGAGGACGGTTGTCGGGCTTCAAGCGAACGGAAGGACAAGAAGATGAAGATCCAACCCTGGGTGTAGCCTGCGTGGGAGGCAGCGGCGGCAACATGGGCATGGCATCGAGCTTGCGCAAACGGACAGTCGCAGCTTGCAAGAGTAGCATGCGCAACGAGCAGGTACATCACATCCTTGATTATATCTAATTCAACTCTTCAATTTCTGGCCAATAGTTAAACCTGACGGTGTTGTAAAACTGCTTGTATGTAGGGAATATATGAGAAAATGAAACCAATTTCTACTTATTTTATAACTCCCCAAATCAATACTGAACTGACTAAATCTGATGTATCTAATCAAGTTGCCAGTGCAAACATACAAGCTCATGTTGTTCTTGAGCCTGAAGTGTCTAATGAACAGACTGCTAATGAAGGATTTGATGCAAACATTTTACATGCTCCTGGTGATGAACATATAGTGTCTAATGAGGGATCTAATGCAAGCATTTTGCAAGCTCATTGAAGGATTTAGTGTCTAATGATGATCTACTATGTTGAGAGAGACAAAGATTTGCAGGCATTCATGACAAGCAAATTATAGTGCATTTTCATAGCTTGAGGAAACGTCGAGGCCATCTACCAGAAAGTCCCCGTATCATGACAACATATCATAAATACTTTTCTAATCTGTTGTTTGAAACTATTGGCAGACTTGTGCAGGATAGATATATTGATATGCAGTTTGCGCAGTGGTTATACGTGCAATTACACTTCGATATTTTCAGCCAGAGAACGAATAATTCAAGCAGGTACAGACCATGTTTGTAGTCCTTGTACACCATGTTGCATTTTGTGTTTTTTGGTGCTTGCATCATTTAGTGTTTATAATTTGAACTACTTTTGATCATTAGCTGGTTTTCAAAGTGCATGTAGCTTCACATTTCTCAAGTTATGTTGATTTCCAGAGTGCAAGTGCCTTTGTATTTTTTAAGTTAAATGTTCGCCCCTGGTAACTTGAATTCATGGATCAACCACTGCACACAAATCATACACGAATACCACTACGAATTAAATGAAATGCAGGGACTTACGCTAGCTCGCTGTACAGGCTCACTGCAGCTCTGCTTGCGCTTGGGATGTTCCATGTACAAGTCCATGTTACCACTTGCTTGGATGTGCAGGCCTTGTGCTCCTTGCATCCCCCTCTGCATTTTTGACATGGCGAATGGTTGATCAAATAAGAGGAATCGACCTTGATGTTGTACCGGAGGACAGATACTTACAAGGTTATACGGGTGTGCAGGATGTGTACCAGATCCCGTAGCACCGTCATCCTTCACTAAAAAATGGATTTGCTTGTTTCAAATGATATCTCCAGAAGAAATAAGAGTTAAAGTCAGAGTTGCATAGGCGTGTAAGCTAAGAGAGCGGTGAAAGGATATCCAAACATCGTTGGAATAGTGCACAAGGGAGTGATGTGTGGATACCTAGTTTGGGCCGGCGTTTGGGCATGCTCGCCTAGCTAGAGTGCGGGTCACTTCAGAGCCGTTGAGGGTGATGCGCTGGCTGGCCGCGCACGGATGCAGATCTTGAGTGGCAGCGGAGCGCTACAGTGCGGTGGACGAGACCGTTCGTGAAGCCCCAATGGCCTTGGGGGGCGGAGGTGTGACAATGTGCTCGGTGAAGTAGCCCCGGTGAGCTGGGAGAGCTGACGACGTCGGTGAAGCGCACCTGATGCAGTGGAACTCGGTGTCTGTGAGGCACGTCGGTTGCGGCGGCCGACATTGTTGGTGGACCACCCGGTGCGGTGGACGAGGGCGTAGATGAGGTAGCTCCAGTGCGGTGGTGAAGAGCGACCATCGTCTTCGTCGTCGTCGTCCGGCACAGAGGTGGGGAACGGTGGAGAAAGAGACGAGACGGGGGGCGATTCAAGGGTTGGCGGCGAATTAGGGATGTGAGCAAAATCTGGGCGCGGAAGGGGACGGTGGAGAAGAGAGATTTTGCAGGGCTGGAATTTGGGCCGCCAGATATTTCAATCCGAAACGTGGAAGCACGAACTTATATTGTCGTCGTCCTTTTTTTGGGGGGGAGGGGGTGGCTGGGTGCTACGCGTCCGTCCAACACACGTGACCACCCCGACAGGACTATGCTTAGGTGCCTTAAGGCACCAGCCTTTGTGTCCATGACATGTGGGCCCAACAGGTGGCTGGCCCACATGTCAGTGACCCAAAGGCAGTTGCCTTTAAGGCACCGAAGCAGCGTCCACCCCGACACAACCCTGGTCTCCCTGGTGCGCCTACATTTGAGAATGCAAATGAATCTTCTTTCATTTGCAAACGGATCTGTATGTATTACCATGCCTGTGTTTTCCTTGAAATAATTAGTGATTCGAAACGAGATACTCCATCCATTCACTTTTGTAAGTCATTTCAGACAACTTAAAATGAACTGTTTTGCACATTGTCTGAAATGTCTTCAAGGTCTTATAAAAGTGAACAAAGGGAGTACTATAAATTAATTAATGAGGAGTTATTTGAAAAAAAAATCGAAACGGTACCCATGCTAACGTGGATTAGAGTGTGTGTCACATAATTAGTTATTTGAATTAGAGTGTGTGTCACGTAGTTAGTTATTTGAATTAGGGTGTGTGTCACGTAGCGATCTCCAATTCTAACGTGGATTTCACATTTCACTGTATCCACGCTACTTTTTTAATACAAATTCATATGTATATGATGAACACCATGGTAGTGAGAAAACTTTTGGATGGATTCAAACATATGACCTACAAAATAGCACAACAAACTGAGTCAATGTCAACTTTTCGAAACTTAGTATGGCACGAATTCGAAATAATTACCC
>NC_041388.1:379693062-379696458 GCF_002162155.2 Triticum dicoccoides
CAAGCACGTTGTATATCTAGGTCACTCCCTCGAGACTGTGTCATTCTTTCTTCCGCACGGCGGGCCACACTCGCTCAATCTCGCTCTCTTTATCTGAGTCTCATTTAACCTTGTTTTCTTTCACACACGAATGATATATCTCCCTGTTCGGGCCTCGATCGACACACTCTATACTCTCTCACGCAGATTGTCTATCTAGGTCAGTCCATCCAAGCCGCCGCCACTCTTTCGACCTCGTGGTGGGCCACGCTCACTCAATCTCTCTCTCTCTCTCTCTCTCTCTCTCTCTCTCCGTATGTCTCGATTGACCTCGCTCTTTCTCGGACAGAAACGATATATCACCATGTTTGAGCCCAATTCGACCTATTCAAATTGTATACTCTCTCATGCACATCGTCACTCTAGGTCACTCTCTCCAACCCGTCTCACTCTTTCGATCGCACGGTGACCCTATGTGATCGGTTGACCTTGCTTCCTCCCACGCACAAAATATATCTACACGTCTGCGACTGGATCATCTCTCAAGCTCTATCTTACAGCCCTCACCCTTTCCAAAAAGCTCAGTCCGACAATATCTCTCCAGAGCATATATATTTGTTCAATGAATGTCAGACCACACTCACTTTGTCTCTCTATCTATATGTCTCTCGATTGACCTCGCTTTCTCACACCGTATCTTCCACACATTGAAGCTACTACCTCTCCATCCCTTGCAAAGCCGGAGCTATTTACATTGCGAGGGGCACTCCAACCTTGGATTAATTTGTGTAGGCATTTATTCCGGTCGGTTTAGATTATATTTTCGTAGCATTCGGCCCACAACTACTCCAAACACCGTTGCAACCCACGCAACTCCCCTAGTTGATTTCCCTCTGGCTCGGTCATCTCTCTCTCGCACGTCCTTTCCCGCCTTCAACGTCGCACCATGGTATTATTGAAAAAACTATGTTGTTCTCTTTAATTATTATAAATAAGCTATAAAACTACACACTAATAGTCCACTTGGAATGGAACAAATTTCAACCCACAAATTAAAGTGCTACAAACTACACACCGAGGGGCCCACATGTCATGAAACAAATTTGGATGCATATACAAATTAAAAAAATAAAGGGCGAGGATCGAATATGTGACCGGGCCTTCAAGCCGCATGTCAATAGGCAACATATGTAGAATAGCAATGTTTGTTGTACCACCTTTGTTCACATAATGTTTTTATATTACCACATTCTAATTAATGGATAACATGTAATATTATTTTTAGTACTATTCGCCTTCACTTACTGGTGGGTTCCATGTGTGCTCTCTCTCTCTCCTCCCCTTCTGCGTTTAGACGCACGGGCAAACAGGAAGAACTCGCGGGCGATGTTGCCGTTAACCATATCTGGATGCGTTCACAAGTCACGACACCAGTTTCACGTACTAGCAGCACTAGTCAGTGTGTACGTGCAATGCATGTTAATTTCGAAGTATATTAAGTGCATGCGGATATTAACTACTAGGATATTATTTGCGTGTTGTCATGTGATTAGCACTATTTTTGGCATGAAATTAACTACACGCTAAACGTGTTGAGCGCTCGACATTGAAGCAGTCTAGGTCGTTAGATGACAAGGAATACATGTGGCTTGGTGACGTTTTATATTTAATTTGATACGGCTCTAGCAGAACATTCAATCGATCAAACCATACATTTCGTTCAGTCTGACTCTGACTTTAAATTAGATGACGATTGATATAAAATAAACGGAAATGATAAACATTGGGATTTTAAGCATGACAATCCAAACGTTTTTCATGGCAAATTTAGATTACGCGGCGGCGGCGGGGGCGTCTCGCAGTGGGAAGCGACTCCTCTGCCGTGCTCTGTGTGTCGTCGGGCCACTGACCGACGGCGACAGCGGCGTCTTGCACCGTTGTTGGTGTACTCCTATACGTTGGCCTAGCTTCAAGGAAGGCCAAAATGTTCTGGACTTCGGAGCGAGTCAACTGGCGGGAGGAGGCGATTGGCGTTGGTGCAAGGAAGCGGTCGACGGTGGCCATCCATGCCGCTGAGGGGGGCACTGGCACCCGCGCAGGGACAGGCGCTGTCAACGGCGCGGCAGAGACATTCGTGTGCACGGGCACCGGCACAGACGCGCACGTCAGTGCACGTGCAGGCGCATGCACTAGCAGGTGCACAGGCACCAGCACGGGTGTGCGCGTCAGTGCACGCGCAGGCGCATGCGCTGGCACGTGCACGGGCGCATGAAAGTCGGCGGGGACCTTGTGGAACCTAGTGGGATCAAGCTCGACGACAATGTGCGGCTCCCAGCCCATCAATGCCACGGGGATGGGTGCTGGTGCAGTCGGGGCGATGGGAGCCGGAACGGGAGCGGGGACAGGCACAGCATCTTCCCGCACGGACAGTTCAAGCTCGTCCCAAAGCGCCTTATGTTCTTGAGACTCCGGCTGGGAGTCTTCCTCAGGAAACTGGAACACTAAGGGCAGACCATCGTGATGCGGCAAGGCGTACGTTTAGGTCAGGCTAGTTGGAGGTAGACGACAGGAGAATCGGAGAGGAAGAGAGAGGATTGTAGCGATACCGGGTAGTGCGCAGTTGATTTTAAACTGCGGCGCCGGCGACATTAAAAGTGGGAGCAGTTGGGACGACGGTGGGCGGTGGAGCCTAGTCAAAGGGCTCGTTGTAACACCCCGGATGTAACTTTCCCAATTTGTACTCCAACTCTTGCCGTCTCCAGCGTTAAGTTATATTTATTTCCTCGGGTTCGGGTTTTGTCTCCGCGTGTTGTTGTCGTTGTCATGCATCTCATATCATGTCATCATGTGCATTGCATCTGCATACATGTTCATCTCAGGCATTCGAGCATTTTTCCCGTTGTCCGTTTTGCATTCCGGTGCTTCGTTCTCCTCCGGTGGCCATTTCTAGCTTTCTTTCGTGTGTGGAGTTTAAACATTTCCGGATTGGACCGAGACTTGCCAAGCGGCCTAGGTTTACTATCGGTAGACCGCCTGTCAAGTTTCGTACCATTTGGACTTCGTTTGATACTCCAACGGTTAACCGAGGGACCGAAAAGGCCTCGTGTGTGTTGCAGCCCAACACCCCTCCAATTTGGCCCAAAACCCACCAAACTCTGCTCCATGTCCTAGAGCGTTCAATCACGACCGCGTGGCCGAAAACCGCACCTCATTTGGACTCTCCTAGCTCCCTCTATGCCTATTTAAACACCCCCCGAGATCCGGGTCTTCTTCTCCCCTGAAACCCTAGAAATCCTCCGCACCGCACCGGACATTGTCCGTCCGGGCTGGACGAAACCACCGCCGCCGCCCGCGCCCTATCGCGCGCCGCCACGTGGCCCTGCGTCGCCGCTCACCGCGCTGGCCCGGGAGGCCCGC
>NC_041388.1:379696799-379706221 GCF_002162155.2 Triticum dicoccoides
CGAGCCGCCCGCCGTCGCCGGACCGCAACGCCGCCGCCGCTGCCGTTCTCCACCGCCGCCGCCTCCGCCCCTCGTCGCCCCGGTCATCGCCGGAAGGCTCCGGCGAGCTCCGCGTCAGCTCCGGTGGGATCCCGGCGATCCTTGATTTCCGCCCAGATCCGGATCCGGTGAACAGTGAAACCCTAGGTGGTGGTTTTTTCCCTAAGTCCCTAGAAATCTCAGTCCATATGCCCATGTTCGCGGCTCCGTAACTTTGCATCCGTAGCTCCGATTCATGCATATAGCATATCAGAATGTTCACCTCAGAGAGTACATCATTTCATTCCATTGCATCATTTTCATTTGAGTTCATCTTGATGCCCGAAATGCTGTTAGAAGAGGGCTACTTGAGTTAATTGTCAGATCTGCTACTCCCTTTAGTACTTTTGTCATTTTTGCCATGATTATTGTGTGCATGATATGCCCGTGAGTTCTACATGTTTTTGTTAAGGGTTTTGTCATCTTTCCAGAGGTGCAACCCATGTATTTTTAGGATGTGTGTGGTGACTTGTCCAAGCTTGCAAAGTGGTGCACTTGCTAAGTCTGTTTTCAGGGACTTAGTAATTTCACTAAGTCCTGGAGCTGCTTATCTCATGATGCCATATGTACGTGTTGTTTCCTAGTGATCCGTGCCTCTTTTGAGGATGATCAGTAAGGGAGTTTTGTTAATCTTGTAGTGCTCTATCCATCCATGACTTTGTTTGCAATTATGGAGCACCCTAGCTTGAGTCAATCGAGCTCTACTTTTTCTACTTTGTGAATCTGGGCAGATTGTCAACTTGTTTGCAATTTTACCGGTGATGTTGTAGTTGATCCGTGCATGCTATGCTATTGTTCTTGCCATGTCTAGCTTGCATTTTGTGCCTTCTTGATGGATGTATGCTTGTCTTGCCATGACTTGCTCTGTAGTGAGTGCATCGAGCTTGTAAACATGCCTACTTGAGTTATATTTCAGCCTGTGTCAGTTTTTCACTAAGTCTGAAACTGATTATGTTTTTGCTATGTTCACATGCTTGCAATTGTATTTTCTGATCCCTTTTGGCTCAAGGTCACTAAGGGACTTTTGTTAAGATCTTTGAGTAGCTCCATGCCATGCTTTACTTTGCCATGTTCAGGTCCTGTAGCATGTAGTTTTGTTGCTCCGAAGAGGGCTACTTGATCTGAAATTGCAGACAAGTGTTAATTTCACTAAGTCTGAGATCTGTTTGCCATTTGCATTTTTGCCATGCTTG
Source organism: Triticum dicoccoides (assembly GCF_002162155.2). Taxonomy (NCBI): domain Eukaryota; kingdom Viridiplantae; phylum Streptophyta; class Magnoliopsida; order Poales; family Poaceae; genus Triticum; species Triticum dicoccoides. Next base: position 379,698,071 of record NC_041388.1, read on the forward strand.
TTTGAACCTGTTAATGAATTATTTGGCCGTAGCTCAGCGCTAGACTTTTGTTAAACATCTTGTGTGCATCCCTGCCATGTATTTTGTTGTCATGTTTGGGTCCTGTAGCATGTTTATCTCATTGCATTTAGATGCCTACTTGTTGTAAATCGCAGACCGGTGTCATTTTTGAATTGTTTGCCATTTCCAAACCGTAACTCCGATTCCGGCGTTCTTTATATCGTTTTCAAGCGATTTCATCTCATCTTTCCAGTGGCACACTTGGATTTCCAAGTTGAGGCCAGGTTCATGCATTTCCTGTCATATCTTGCATTTGGCATCCCGCATCGCATCCCGCATAGCATATCATCATTGCATCATATTGCTTGATCCTTGCACGTGGTTGATTGTATCCTTGTTGCTTGTTTGTCTTGTTTGGGTAGAGCCGGGAGACGAGTTCGCTAATGAGGACCCCGTTGAGTTTGCTTTCGAGGATCCAGTCAACTCAGACAACTGTGCAGGCAAGATGATCATACCCTCGAAATCACTACTATCTTTGCTATGCTAGTTTGCTCGCTCTTTTGCTATGCCATTGCTACGATGCCTACCACTTGCTTGCAAGCCTACCAAATTGCCATGTCAAACCTCTAACCCACCTTTGTCCTAGCAAACCGTTGATTGGCTATGTTACCGCTTCGCTCAGCCCCTCTTATAGCGTTGCTAGTTGCAGGTGAAGATTGGAGGCCGTTCCTTGTTGGAACATTTATTTACTTGTTGGGATATCATTATATTGCCATGTTATCTTAATGCATCTATATACTTGGTAAAGGGTGGAAGGCTCGGCCTCTCTCCTAGTGTTTTGTTCCAGTCTTGCCGCCCTAGTTTCCGTCATATCGGTGTTATGTTCCCGGATTTTGCGTCCCTTACGCGGTTGGGTTATAATGGGAACCCCTTGATAGTTCGCCTTGATTAAAGCTTTTCCAGCAATGCCCAACCTTGGTTTTACCATTTGCCACCTAGCCTTTTCTTTCCCTTGGGTTCTGCAGACTCAAGGGTCATCTTTATTTTAACCCCCCCACTGGGCCAGTGCTCCTCCGAGTGTTGGTCCACCTGTCAGCTACCGGTGGCCACCAGGGGCAACTCTGGGCTGGCCTACCCGTACCTAGGACAATCTGAGTGTGCCCTGAGAAAGAGATATGTGCAGCTCCTATCGGGATTTGTCGGCACATTCGGGCGGTGTTGCTGGTCTTGTTTTAACCTGTCGAAGTGTCTTGAGTTAGTGAGATATCGAGTCTGATCGGAATGTCTTGGGAGGATGTCTATTCCTTCGTTGACCATGAGAGCTTGTCATGGGCTAAGTTGGGACTCCCCTGCAGGGATTTGAACTTTCGAAAGCCGTGCCCGCGGTTATGGGCAGATGGGAATTTATTAATGTCCGCTTGTAGATAACTTGAACCTTAATTAATTAAAATGAATCAACTGAGTGTGTTACCGTGATGGCCTCTTCTCGGCGGAGTCCGGGAAGTGGACACGGTGTTGGAGTAATGTTTGCGCAGGTTGCTCTCTAGTTTCTCGCTCGTCCTTTGCCTCCTCTTCTCGCTCTCCTTTGCGAATAAGTTAGCCACCATACTTGCTAGTCGCTTGCTGCAGCTCCACTCATATTTTACCTTGCCTTACCTATAAGCTTAAATAGTCTTGATCGCGAGGGTGCGAGATTGCTGAATCCCTGCGGCTCACAGATTACTATTACACCAGATGCAGGGCCTGATGATTCCGCTCCAGGTGACGCGTATGAGCTCAAGTGGGAGTTCGACGAAGAGTCTCAACGTTACTATGTTTCCTTTCCTGATGATCAGTAGTGGTGCCCAGTTGGGGGTGATTGGGACCGTGTCGCGTGTTGGATTCTCTTCTATTTTGGCGCCGTAGTCGGGCCATGAGTGTTTGGATGATGTAATGTTATTTATGTACTTGATTGACATGGCGAGTGTAAGCCAACTATGTTATCTCCCCTTTTATTATCATATTACATGGGATGTTGTGAAGATTGCCTAACTTGCGACATATGCCTTCAATGCGATTATGTCTCTAAGTCGTGCCTCGACACGTGGGAGCTATAGTCGCATCGAGGGTGTTACAAGTTGGTAATCAGAGCCTTCCCCGACCTTAGGAGCCCCATTGCTTGATTGTTTTTAGCGGCCGAGTTGTGTCTACAAAAAATGTTTTGAGTCATTTAGGAATTATATATCGGAGAGTTTAGGAATTCTTTTTACTTCCCAGTCTCCTCATCGCTCTGGTAAGGCATCCTGACGTAGAGTTTTGACTCTTCTCTTCTCAAATTTCACTAATTTTTTTTAGGATCACGCGGGTATCTTGGAATCATTCCGATGGTTTTATGATGAGAACATTGACTTGGTGCCTCCTGTCAGGGGTTTAGTGGAAGTGTCCCGGGGAGTTGAGCTCTGAGGTGTTGTCATCATAATTTTATCGTTGCAGTTCTGGAATACCTGAGTTTAGTACGCTGACATCGAAAATCTCTTTTATGTAGTTCGTTGGTGAGATAACCTCGACGCCACCCAGTGCTGGGGCGGGAGTTCGGGAGTATCGCCATAACTTGTATAACGGATGCTTTTCGAAGGTTGAGGTAGATGATTTCCGAAGGTTTCTTGGTTATGTGTTGAAGGATGGATACAGCTGGATGTAGGAATTGCTAGTTTGGGTGAGATATTATGCTTCCCCTGTATCCCCAACACCTGATTGCATAACCGGAAAGGTTCGGAAGTTTCATAGGTGGGAATTCTAGTAGCTCTAGTTCTTCTTCCACGGATATTGGTTTGAGATTGGGATTTCTTACCGATTATTCATTCTTGATCCGTACCTTGTTGATTTATTTCTCTACCTTAATTCTACGTGGCTTCTCAATTTATGGATATGTGACCATTTCAAGAGGAATGCATTCGTTCATTTCGTTCGGATGTGAAGACTATATGTTGCAATTTTCATTCCGTTGGATTCAGCTTCAATATTTGTCTATCAATGTGCTAATGGTGGTCAACCTCTTCAGGATGGCTCCTCCAACGCGCACGACTCCGAATCCTGATCCGCCACCACCTCCACCTCCTCCGGAGGCATGGCAAGCTGTGATGGCCACAACCAAAGCAAACACATAGTCGATCATGCAAATTCTTCAAGAGCGCAATCAAGGCAACCAGTTCCTTGCTAATGGGCCAAAGACTTTTAGCAATTGTGTTGAGGCAACCGATGCTGACGATTGGCTTGTGGATCTGTGCAAGCATTTCGAGTGCAGTAACGTCAGGCCTGAGGACTTTGTTAAGTTCGCTTCCTTCCAACTCAAAGATCAAGCTACAGAATGGTTCCAGCAGTACAAGGACTCCAGAGGTGGACGTGTTATCACTTGGGATGATTTCCGTCGAGATTTCCGAGCTCATCATATTCCTCAGAGCGTGATTGAAAGCAAGCGTGAGGAATTCCGCAACCTGAAGCAAGGCTCTTTGTCTGTCTATGACTACAACAAGTTGTTCTAGAAGCTCACCCGCTTTGCCAAGCAGGACGTCCCTGATGAGAAGAGCATGATATACCAGTTCAGGGGTGGTCTCAGAGAAGAAATCCAGCTAGCTCTTGTTCTCTTCGAGCCCTTGAGATACGATGAGTTCTACAACATGGCACTGAAGCAAGAGGCTGCTCAGTTGAGGTATGATGCTTCCAAGAAGCGAGTCAGAGATGTTACTCCTTCTTGCTCTACTCAAGTGGCCAAGCAGCAGAAGTATTGACTTCCTCCTCCTCCGTTCCGTCAGCCATATCAGCAGAAGAGTAAAGGTGGCAGTGGTTCTTCCCACCCACCCAACCCTGGCTTTCAGAAAAAGACTTCGTCTCAAGCTCTAAGATCAAGTGCTCCATATCACCGTCCGCTTTCAGAGGTCACGTGCAACAAGTGCCAACAGAAGGGTCACTATACCAACAAGTGTTTCAACCAGAGGCGTCTTCCTCCTCCTCCTCCTGTCAGATCGGCAAGTACAGCTGTGGTCAAGCATAACCCCAAGCATGCCAAGGTCAATTTGATGAATGCAGCTCAGGCAGAGGATTTGTCAGATGTGATCATGGGTAACCTTCCTGTTAATGATATTCCTGCAAAAGTTCTCTTTGACACGGGTGCATCGCATTGTTTCATCTCGAGACCGTTTACAAATAGGCATGAATTGGTTTCGCAAGTTTTGCCTAGTCCTTTAGCAGTTGTCTCTCCCGGTAAGCGCATGCAGGCTAACTCCATCGTTCCAGATGTTTCTATCACCTTGGGTGACTACAAGTTCTTGGCTTCTCCAACGGTTCTCGGTAACTCGGATATTGATCTTATTCTCGGGATGGATTGGCTTTCTAAGCACAAGGCTCAGCTTGATTGTGCAGCCAGGCAGATTCAATTGACTCATTCGTCTGAGGATGTAATTGTCTTTAACGCTCGTGATGATACTATCCGTCTATTTTCTCTCAATGAGAAGGGTGAATTGGATGCCATCTCTCAAATTCCAGTCGTTTGCGAATACCAAGACGTCTTTCCAGAAGAGCTCCCAGGAATGCCTCCGCACCGGCTAGTTGAATTCATTATTGATCTTGAGCCTGGCATGGAACTTGTGTGCAAACGTCCTTACAAGCTCGGACCTGAAGAGTTGAAGGAGCTGAAGAAGCAACTCGATATTCAAGAGAAAATGGGTCTCATCTAGCCTAGTTCTTCTCCGTGGGGTTGTGGTGTTCTTTTTGTGAAGAAGAAGGATGGAACGGACCGACTTTGTGTTGATTACCGTCTAGTGAACAAGAAGACCATCAAGAACAAATACCCACTTCCCAACATCAATGAGCTGTTCGAACAACTCAAAGGTGCCCAAGTATTCTCCAAGCTTGATCTCTGTATGGGTTATCACCAGATTCGCATTCGTGAAGAAGATATTCCCAAGACAGCATTCAGAACAAGCTTTGGTTCATATGAATACACTGTCATGTCTTTTGGCCTCGCCAACGCTCCTCCGACGTTCTCTCGCATGATGAACTTCATCTTCAACGCCTACACCAATGACTTCGTTTTGGTCTATCTCGACGACATTCTGGTTTTCTCGAAGAACAAGGAAAATCATGCCAAGCACTTGCGTTTGGTTCTTGATAAGCTCAGGGAACATCAATTCTACGCCAAGTTCTCCAAGTGTGAGTTTTGGCTCGATGAGGTTCTTTATCTTGGTCATATCATCTCTGCCAAGGGCATTGCCGTGAATCCTGAGAAGGTGTCTGCAATTGTGAATTGGGAACCTCCTCAGAATGTGAAGCAACTCCGTAGCTTCCTCGGTCTCGCAAGCTATTGCCGAAGATTCGTTGAAAACTTTTCTAAGATCGCGAAGCCTCTCTCAAATCTTCTTCAGAAGCACGTCAAGTACGTTTGGTCTCCAGAGTGTGATATTCCTTTCAACACTTTGAAAGAGAAATTGATCACTGCTCCAGTTCTGACTCCGCCTGATGAATCCAAACCGTACGAGGTCTTTTGTGATGCCTCTCTCCAAGGTCTTGGCGCGGTATTGATGCAAGAGAAGAAAGTTGTTGCTTATACATCTCGCCAGTTGAAGCCTAATGAGAAGAACTACCCCACTCATGATCTCGAGTTGGCGGCAGTTGTGCATGCTCTTTTGACTTGGAGACATCTTCTATCGGGAAGAAAAGTGGACATTTTCACTGATCACAAGAGTCTCAAGTACATCTTCACTCAGCCTAATCTCAACCTCAGGCAAACTCGATGGGTCGAAATGATTCAAGAGTATAATCCGAGTATTGAGTATACTACAGGCAAGGCCAATGTGATTGCTGACGCATTGAGCAGAAAGGCTTACTGCAACAGTCTGATTCTCAAGCCTTATCAACCCGAGCTTTGTGAAGCTTTCCGCAAACTTAATCTGCAAGTTGTTCCTCAAGGTTTTCTCGCCAACCTTCAAGTCTCTCCTACCTTAGAAGACCAGATTCGCCAAGCCCAGCTTCTTGATGCTATGGTGAAAAAGGTGAAGATTGGGATTGCCAAGAGCCAGTCCAAGTACAAGTGCTACCGCCTTGATGACAAGGACACTCTCTTCTTCGAGGATCGTATTGTTGTGCCCAAAGGTGACCTCCATAAAATGATCTTGAACGAGGCTCACAATTCTCTCCTCTCCATCCACCCTGGGAGCACGAAGATGTATCAGGACCTTAAGCAAGCTTATTGGTGGACTTGAATGAAGCGCGAGATTGCTCAATTCGTGAATGAATGTGATGTATGCAGAAGAGTGAAGGCAGAACACCAAAGGTCAGCAGGTCTCCTCCAACCTCTTGCCATTCCAGAATGGAAATTTGACCACATTGAAATGGACTTCGTGACTGGGTTTCCTAAGTCCAAGCGTGGCAATGATGCTATATTCATTGTCATTGACAAACTCACCAAAGTGGCTCACTTTCTGCCTATCAAAGAGTCGACCACTGCAGCTTAATTGGCGGAACTTTATACCTCTCGTATTGTCTCTCTGCACGGTATTCCTCAAGTGATCTTTTCAGACCGTGGTAGCATCTTTACCTCAAAGTTTTGGGATTCTTTTCAGAAGGCCATGGGCACGAACATCCGCTTCAGCACAGCTTTCCATCCTCAAACAAGCGGTCAAGTCGAGCGTGTCAACCAGATTCTTGAAGATATGCTCAGGGCTTGTGTGATCTCCTTCGGCATGAAGTGGGAGGATTGTCTTCCTTATGCTGAATTCTCCTACAACAACAGTTTTCAAGAAAGTTCGGGCAAGGCCCCATTTGAAATTCTGTATGGCAGGAAGTGCCGTACCCCTCTCAACTGGTCTGAAACCGGTGAACGTCAGCTTTTGGGTAATGACTTAATCACAGAGGCAGAAGAAATGTGCAAAGTCATTCGTGATAACCTCAAACAGCCCAATCCCGCCAGAAGAGCTACTATGATAGTAAGCACCGTGATTTGGCTTTCGAGATCGGAGATCATGTTTACCTCCGCATCTCTCCTATGAAAGGTACTCGTCGCTTCGGTATCAAAGGGAAGCTTGCCCCTAGATACGTGGGACCTTTCAAGATTGTTAGCAAGAGAGGCGACCTCGCCTATCAACTCGAGCTTCCTGCAAACATTGCAAATGTTCATGACGTGTTCCATGTCTCTCAGCTTCGAAAGTGCTTCAAGACTCCTGACCGCACCGTCAACTTCGAGGACATTGAGCTCCAAGAAGATCTCTCTTATCGTGAGCACCCAGTTGCTATTCTTGAAGAGACTGAACGCAAGACTCGCAACAAGTCAATCAAATTTCTCAAAGTCAAGTGGTCACACCATTCCGACCGTGAAGCTACCTGGGAACGCGAGGATCACCTCCGTTCTGAGTACCCGGCGTTCTTTCAGTCCTAGATCTCGGGACGAGATCCTTTCGTAGTGGTGGAGTGTTGTAACACCCCGGATGTAACTTTCCCGGGACGAGATCTCTTGACAATAAGTTATATTTATTTCCTCGTGTTCGGGTTTTGTCTCCGCGTGTTTTTGTCGTTGTCATGCATCTCATATCATGTCATCATGTGCATTGCATCTGCATACGTGTTCAGCTCAGGCATTCGAGCATTTTTCCCGTTGTCCGTTTTGCATTCCGGTGCTTCGTTCTCCTCCGGTGGCCATTTCTAGCTTTCTTTCATGTGTGGGGTTTAAACATTTCTAGATTGGACCGAGACTTGCCAAGCGGCCTTGGTTTACTACCGGTAGACCGCCTGTCAAGTTTCGTACCATTTGGACTTTGTTTGATACTCCAACGGTTAACCAAGGGACCGAAAAGGCCTCGTGTGTGTTGCAGCCCAACACCCCTCCAATTTAGCCCAAAACCCACCAAACTCTGCTCCATGTCCTAGAGCGTTCGATCACGATCACGTGGCCGAAAACCGCACCTCATTTGGACTCTCCTAGCTCCCTCTATGCCTATTTAAACACCCCCCGAGATCCGGGTCTTCTTCTCCCCCGAAACCCTAGAAATCCTCCGTGCCGCACCGGACATTGTCCATCCGGGCCGGACGAAACCGCCGCCGCCGCCCGCGCCCTATCGCACGCCGCCACGTGGCCCTGCGCCGCCGCCCACCGTGCTGGCCCGGGAGGCCCGCAGCCGGCCC
>NC_041388.1:379706863-379709224 GCF_002162155.2 Triticum dicoccoides
GCCGCCGCCAAGCCGCCTCCCATCGCCCCCCGCGCCGCCGAGCCGCCCGCCGTCGTCGGACCGCATCGCCGTCGCCGCTGCCGCTGCCGTCCTCTGCCGCCACCTCCGCCCCTCGTCACCCCGGTCGTCGCCGGAAGGCTCCGGCGAGCTCTGAGTCAGCTCCGGTGGGATCCCGGCGATCCTCGATTTCCGTGCCCAGATCCGGATCCGGTGAACAGTGAAACCCTAGGTGGTGATTTTTTCCCCAAGTCCCCAGAAATCTCAGTCCTTATGCCCATGTTCGCGGCTCCGTAACTTTGCATCCGTAGCTCCGATTCATGCATATAGCATATCAAAATGTTCATCTCAGAGAGTACATCATTTCATTCCATTGCATCATTTTCATTTGAGTTCATCTTGATGCCCTAAATGCTGTTAGAAGAGGGCTACTTGAGTTAATTGTCAGATTTGCTACTCCGTTTAGCACTTTTGTCATTTTTGCCATGATTATTGTGTGCATGATATGCCCGTGAGTTCTACATGTTTTTGTTAAGGGTTTTGTCATCTTTCCAGAGGTGCAACCCATGTATTTTTCAGATGTGTGTGGTGACTTGTGCAAGCTTGCAAAGTGGTGCACTTGCTAAGTTTGTTTTCAGGGACTTAGTAATTTCACTAAGTCCTGGAGCTGCTTATCTCATGATGCCATATGTTCGTGTTGTTTCCTAGTGATCCGTACCTCTTTTGAGGATGATCAGTAAGGGAGTTTTGTTAATCTTGTAGTGCTCTATCCATCCATGACTTTGTTTGCAATTATGGAGCAACCTAGCTTGGGTCAATCGAGCTCTACTTTTGCTACTTTGTGAATCTGGGCAGATTGTCAACTTGTTTGCAATTTTGCCGGTGATGTTGTAGTTGATCCGTGCATGCTATGCTATTGTTCTTGCCATGTATAGCTTGCATTTTGTGCCTTCCTGATGGATGTATGCTTGTCTTGCCATGACTTGCTCTGTAGTGAGTGCATCTAGCTCGTAAACATGCCTACTTGAGTTATATTTCAGCCTGTGTCAGTTTTTCACTAAGTCTGAAACTGATTATGTTTTTGCTATGTTCACATGCTTGCAATTGTATTTTCTGATCCCTTTTGGCTCAAGGTCACTAAGGGACTTTTGTTAAGCTCTTTGAGTAGCTCCATGCCATGCTTTACTTTGCCATGTTCAGGTCCTGTAGCATGTAGTTTTGTTGCTCCGAAGAGGGCTACCTGATCTGAAATTCCAGACAAGTGTTAATTTCACTAAGTCTGAGATCTGTTTGCCATTTGCATTTTTGCCATGCTTGTTTGAACCTGTTAATGAATGATTTGGCTGTATCTCAGTGCTAGACTTTTGTTAAGCATCTTGTGTGCATCCCTGCCATGTATTTTGTTGTCATGTTTGGGTGCTGTAGCATGTTCATCTCATTGCATTTAGATGCCTACTTGTTGTAAATCGCAGACCGGTGTCATTTTTGAATTGCTTGCCATTTTCAAACCGTAACTCCGATTCCGGCGTTCTTTATATCGTTTTCAAGTGATTTCATCTCATCTTTCCAGTGGCACACTTGGATTTCCAAGTTGAGGCCAGGTTCATGCATTTCCTGTCATATCTTGCATTTGGCATCCCGCATCGCATCCCGCATAGCATATCATCATTGCATCATATTACTTGATGCTTGCACGTGGTTGATTGTATCCTTGTTGCTTGTTTGTCTTGTTTGGGTAGAGCCGGAAGACGAGTTCGCTAATGAGGAGCCCGTTGAGTTTGCTTTCGAGGATCCAGTCAACTCTGACAACTGTGTAGGCAAGATGATCATACCCTCGAAATCACTACTATCTTTGCTATGCTAGTTTGCTCGCTCTTTTGCTATGCCATTGCTACGATGCCTACCAATTGCTTGCAAGCCTCCCAAATTGCCATGTCAAACCTCTAACCCACCTTTGTCCTAGCAAACCGTTGATTGGCTATGTTACCGCTTCGCTCAGCCCCTCTTATAGCGTTGCTAGTTGCAGGTGAAGATTGGAGGACGTTCTTTGTTGGAACATTTATTTACTTGTTGGGATATCATTATATTGCCATGTTATATTAATGCATCTATATACTTGGTAAAGGGTGGAAGGCTCGGCCTCTCGCCTAGTGTTTTGTTCCACTCTTGCCGCCCTAGTTTCCGTCATATCGGTGTTATGTTCCCGGATTTTGTGTCCCTTACGCGGTTGGGTTAAAATGGAACCCCTTGATAGTTCGCCTTGATTAAAGCTTTTCCAGCAATTCCCAACCTTGGTTTTACCATTTGCCACCTAGCCTTTTCTTTCCCTTGGGTTCTGCAGACTCAAGGGTCACCTTTATTTTA
>NC_041388.1:379709420-379743143 GCF_002162155.2 Triticum dicoccoides
CAATGCTCCTCCGAGTGTTGGTCCACCTGTCAGCTACCGGTGGCCGCCAGGGGCAACTCTGGGCTGGCCTACCCGTACCTAGGACAATCTGAGTGTGCCCTGAGAAAGAGATATGTGCAGCTCCTATCCGGATTTGTCGGCACATTCGGGCGGTGTTGCTGGTCTTGTTTTAACCTGTCGAAGTGTCTTGAGTTACCGAGATACCGAGTCTGATCGGAACATCTTGGGAGGAGGTCTATTCCTTCGTTGACCATGAGAGCTTGTCATGGGCTAAGTTGGGACTCCCCTGCAGGGATTTGAACTTTCGAAAGCCGTGCCCGCGGTTATGGGCAGATGGGAATTTATTAATGTCCGGTTGTAGATAACTTCAACCTTAATTAATTAAAATGAATCAACTGAGTGTGTTACCGTGATGGCCTCTTCTCGGCGGAGTCCGGGAAGTGGACACGGTGTTGGAGTAATGTTTGCGCAGGTTGCTCTCTAGTTTCTCGCTCGCGCTTTGCCTCCTCTTCTCGCTCTCCTTTGTGAATAAGTTAGCCACCATACTTGCTAGTCGCTTGCTGCAGCTCCACTCATATTTTACCTTGCCTTACCTATAAGCTTAAATAGTCTTGATCGAGAGGGTGCGAGATTGCTGAGTCCCTACGGCTCACAGATTACTATTACACCAGATGCAGGGCCTGATGATTCCGCTCCAGGTGACGCGTATGAGCTCAAGTGGGAGTTCGACGAAGACTCTCAACGTTACTATGTTTCCTTTCCTGATGATCAGTAGTGGTGCCCAATTGGGGGTGATTGGGACCGTGTCGCATGTTGGGTTCTCTTCTATTTTGGCGTCGTAGTCGGGCCATGAGTGTTTGGATGATGTAATGTTATTTATGTACTTGATTGACGTGGCGAGTGTAAGCCAACTATGTTATCTCCCCTTTTATTATCATATTACATGGGATGTTGTGAAGATTGCCTAACTTGCGACATATGCCTTCAATGCGATTATGTCTCTAAGTCGTGCCTCGACACGTGGGAGCTATAGTCGCATCGTGGGTGTTACACTCGCCTCCCGGTGAGCCTGCACAGTGGTCTGCTCGCGTGCCTCCCGGTGAGCCTGCACAGCTGTCTGCTCGCGCGCCTCCCGTCGACTGACACACTTGCTAGGACGGCACCTGCCGATGAGAAGCGGGGACTCATGGTGGCACTTAAACGCCCATGGTTTCAATAGTGAAAGCGTTCGCCTTAACGTGACAGGTCTTTGTTCCAAAATACCTTGGCTCTTCATTTGTGCAACTTGTCATAAGCAGCTTGTCTCAAATTGAAGAAAAAACTTGCGAAGTAATATTTGTGCCACATCACGTGACCATGCATAGTTTCAAGAATATATGCTCACTTTTGTATTTTCTGAAATTTAAGATCCAAGATTCGAAACAATGTCATAACCTGCATCATGCAATAAATTTTCAAGCCGTACATCTGTCCTGTTGTATTTCTTAAGAAAGGATTTGGTTAAACATTTTGCTTAGTTAGATTTCAGACAAGTTATATATGCAGAGTAAAAGGATAATCCCTCCGTACCAGTGCATTGCCTGATATATTAACTCAAGTACTAGGCACGAACAAACGGGCTCAATTCTATGCTCATCCTGGTGTAGTAGTAGTAGTAGTAGTACTAGGCAATGCAGTTGACGGGTGACCTTGACGAGCGGCGACCGAGGGAATTGAACTATGGTCAGCACGGTAGGTAACGTTGTCTAGTTACTAAAGCATCCCTCCGTTGTTCATCGGTAGTCATTATGGACCGGGGACATGAGGGGAATTTCCTAGGGCTAGAATTCTGGCCGCCAGATATTTCGACTTGAAACGCTGAGGCTCGACTGGTTGGGGTTGCCTAATGTGCGTACCACACACGCCACCGAAGGACACAAGCCCGTTTTTTTAGGATCAACACGAGCCAAGGTCTGGCTGGTACGCCGTTGGGTCCTACCATTCGAGAATATGAAAGGAACCTTTTAAATTGCCGAACGAATCTATGTGCATTACAATACCCGTATTTTCCTTGCAAATACTAATCTCAATGTGGTAATTGATCTATGACGAGTTGTTGAATTAGAGTGAGTTTGTGATATAGTGATCTCAACGTGGATTTCACATTTCATGGTATCCCTAGTGAGTTTTCCAATGCAAATTCAAATTTAAAAGATGAACAATATGGAGGTGAGAAAACTTTGTATGTATCAAGCATATGACCACACACACACACAGAGACATACACGCACAAACACAACAACAATCCAATAAGTATAGTGCATCTATTTTTCCAAACCATGCATATATGACACGAATTCAAAAATACTCCTTCTATTCCTAAATATTAGTCTTTTAGAGAGTTCAACAAGTGACTACATACGGAGAAAAATGAGTGAATCTAGACTCTAAAATATGTCTATATACATCCATATGTGCCAGTCCATTTGAAGCCTCTAAAAGACTAATATTTAGGAACGAAGGGAGTAAAATGTAAGACATCCATGGTCCTCAGTTCAATATTTAAAATGAACATGAAACTGAAACATGAATATTAAGTCTAGTACTACAGTACATGCAAATGTTGTGTTTAGGCGGAGCTATGATTGTCGGGGGTCAACCCCTCGACCTTAGATAAAATTGTGGAGCTCTGTTTAGGATTGCTTAGATTATATTTGTCCCCACCCTCCCAACCACCGATTGGTTGTGCACCCCCACCCCTCCTCCCCGGGAGAATATCATGTGCCCCCATACCTTAGATGCTATATGCCGATACTTTTGCAGGAAACCTTGATGAGTTTGAGAATTTCACACAATTTGTTCAAAAACTACTTAGATGCCCTTTGATCCCATATCCAACGACCTCGAAGATCGTATCACCGTAGCATCTAAGATGAAGGAGGACATCATATTCTCCTGTATGTAAGAATATTATGTGCTACCACACCTTAGATGCTTTGGTGATACAAGCTCTTCGGAGGCGTTGGATTTGTGACCCAACTCCTCCTCGGTGGTTCGAATGGTTTTTTGCAAAAAAGCCCCAAAATAGTTCGGCCACTGCTTACAAGCACAAAGACTGCTCAGATGCCATTGGATCTCAAATCAAATGACCTCCAAGCTCGTATCACCGTAGCATCCAAGCTACGATAGCACCTTATGTTTTCTCGCACGGGAGAGTATGAGGTGCTCCCGCACCGTAGATTCTATGGTGATACGAGTTCACTGAGATCTAATGGCCCACAGTAGGAGGTTTGAAGGTTTTGGCAATATACGGCTGATAGAGTTTGGGAAATGTGCAGAAAGTACAAGTACTATGCATGTGCCATCTGATCACTGATCATACGACCTAGATGCTCATGTCACCATAGCGGGTAATTAAGCTACGGGGAGCACCTAATATGAGCACCGGGGAGCCGTTGGATCGAATATGCAGCGGCACACACGAGGCCTGAATGTTTTATTTGCAAAAAAAACCTTTGGAGAGTTTGGAAATTGCGCATAATTACGAAGACTACTCCCAAGCCATTGGATCTCACTTCCAATGGTGTAAAAACTCGTATCACCATAGTATCTAAGCTGCAGGGTGGATGTGATATTCTATGCCGCTGTCATTTTTGTTCGTAAACTTGAAAAAAAACGTGTAATGCCGCTACTTGTCTAACCGTGCAAAGTGTTTGTTCAAAAAAACCATCCTACACTGAAATATAGGAACAACACACAGGGGTCCCACTTGTCATTAATCAAATTTGGACCTAAAACTAACAAATCTGAAAGACAAGATTCGAACTGGCAACCTAGACTACAAAGCGTAAGTCGATAGCCTAAAAAAACAAATGGTTGTTGGCTTTGTCCCATAATTTGATTTTATACAGTACTTGCCTTGAGTAGAGTAGAGGGAGTGCCTCGTCAACACGTGCATGACCGTTGTCTCACTTACTGGTGGGTCCCAGGTCTGCGATCTCAATCTCTCTTCTCTCAATCGTCTAACCTTTGCACGGGCACACACGAAGAGCGGCGCTAGCTTGCCGTGGTGTTATTACAACTAAAAAAAGCTTGGAAAATAGAAGAATCGCCTAGAACAAGAGACGTTGTGGCTGGTCGAGACGGAGCTAACCACATCTATCCTCCATGCCACATTTGCATGATGAAGCTGTGTGGCTAGTGGGGTGTTTTCGACTGACTGGCTAGGTCCCGAGGTCGAACCATAGGTACTACGTCTGATACAGTATATTTTTACACGCACATTTTTCCTCCGTGCCGAGACGTGGCACACCCTACCGCGCGGTTTCGGGGTCCTCCCGGGTGGTGCACGCATATATTCTTCCTGGCGTGGGACGCCCTACCGCGCGTTTTTGGGTCCTCCTCGGTCGTAGCACCGAAGCAAGTAAATGAGTCGTCAAATAACGAAATACCACCTTTCCCGCCAAGTACATTAGTCAAGCACGGTGGCTAGCTAGTTGGGCTAGTTCGACCGATTAGCTAGGCCGCCGCCACATTTGTTTTTCCACCCCTTTTTTTATCTACTTGCCGGCAGGTAAATTTAAATATACACCGCGGCGTTGCTCTAGTGTTTGGGTGCGGCATGATTTTTAATTTTTTGATTGACGGGAGCAGGCGCGGCAGCAATTAGTCACGATGACTCCGGCTATAAAAACCCACTGCTCCCTGATGTGAGAAGTCGTCGACTGGTGTTTTACCGTGGTGAAAACCAAAAGATTCCCCGCTCCCTCCGCCTTCCCGTAGATTGCATTGCCTTTTAGCCGTTTCGCCCCCTTTGCTTCCTCTCCCCATTGCTTGTACCTGGTGCCATGGCGGCGCAGCAGATCACGGAGTCCGAGGTGAGGCGCCTGACACTGGCTCCCGTCGACTGGGAGCGGGCTCTGCGGGCGGTTGCACCTTGCATCACCAATGTCGTGTGCCTCGAGAAGCAGAGGGACTTCGATGGTGTTTAGGCGCCCTCTGCATGGGCATGTCCATGTCTCGGCGCAACATGATCGTTGGATCAAACTCAGACGGTGCAGATCAGTCACTGTAGCACAAAGCGTGTGGCTGTGTTTGGTTGCATTCTCATATCAATATAGTTGTTTCCTCTTCGTGTATTTTTGTCAACCTACTAGTGTGGACTCATGCACCCTTCATGCACTCTGCCAAACCCCCAAAAGTTGGTCGAGAAGGGAACTTTTTCTCCCATCCCGTGCACCCTTCATACACCCTGCCTAACACTATTCGTGCTTCATATGGTTCATGTTTCGTGGAGTACTATAGCACCGTACTCTCCGTGCGCTGTGGACCTAGTCCTGTTAACATTGATCTCACCGTTCATTCTCGACCGCACAGTCAAAAAAGTGGTACTATGTTACATATAGGAGTAGTTGACATGTGCACAACATCATTTGTTATCGTCATATCTTACTACACTAGCAACAAGATTGTGTAGTACTGACGTATGAACCACTGGACATGCCTAGTAGTAGGAGCACTGTGTATGTTCAAGTGGCTGTCGTGTTTCGCACTCCTCCGTCGTAAGAGTGGAAACACTTGATGTAATCATTTTTTTCTTTAGAAAAACAGTGGACGCGCTCTACCGTGCGGATCCTCCTCCAGCCATGCACTAAATTACTCACTTTCGCCGACGTGTGGGACAGCCAGCACCTGGGTCCACCAGCCATGCACTAAATTACTCCGTAGTAGAGTGATGCTAGAGTACCCCGATCGAACTGCCGCAGTAATGCCCAATGAGTCGTCAAATCACAAAACCCCCTCCTTTCCAGCAGTAAGTTGGACGGACGAAGCAACCATCATTTCACTCTTCTCTCTCAGCTTCCTCCCTTGAAGAAAACCCCCACTCGCTTCACTTCTCCCTCATCTCGTTCCTCCTTTCACTCTTCTCTCTCAGCTTCCTCTCTTGGATGGATGCCGGAGCACCGGCCGACGTGATGTCTATGGCTCTGGCGAAAACCGTCGAGGCTCATGGTACGAAGAAGCGCAAGCACCCCGCCGAGACTACCACAGACAAGCTCAAAGCCATCGCCCTGTCCAAGCCCCCCTCTCCGGGATCCCTCATTAAGCAAGTCCAGGTAATGTCTCTTGTTGACGATCTTTTTCTCGATCTTGATCGTGTTTTTTCATCTAACACGCAGTACTAGTACTGGTAGTACAACTTTCTGGGTGATCTTGCATGTGATTTTAGTGTGCCAAATGACGGTTCTAAATTCCTCTTTTGACCAAAACATGGGAGAGGTTGACACTGATTTCTTATAGATTACTTTCAACTACTCCCTCTGTCCCAAATTTCTTGTCTTACATTTGTCTAGATACGGATGTATCTAATACTAAAATGTGACTTGATACATCTGTATCTAGACAAATCTAAAACAAGAATTTTGGGATGGAGGGAGTACTTTATGAACATCAATGCTACCTTTTAAGAGGGTATATTTGCCTCAGTAACTTGTGTTATGGATATTTCATGTAATCCCTCTGCTCTTGTGGCTTTGAACACATGTTCTAGTATCTTTCTTCACTCATTTCTGTGTGTATATGTAGTCATATATGGAGTATAATATCAAAAATCATCTTATATTTCTGAACGGAGGTAGTAATAAAATATGATTTCTGTTTGAATTAGAACCAGGTCCGCGGTGGAGATGAAGTTCTCAAAGTCATGCCATGTGAACTAGAAGACCTGATGATGAGTTCTACTGTTGAACTATCCAGCTGTTGTGTCCTTATCGCCACGTGTCCTGAACTAGTGTTTTCCTGTAGCAGTGTTGTCAGGCGTGTTCTCGAGGCTGTACTTGACCACAACAATTTCCTGGTTGTGCCTTCGATTACGAAGGGTGTGGTTCTTGTAAAGCTTCCCAACAAATCTGATGCGGCATGTCTTCATCATCATGTTTATGAGTGGAAAGACCACTCTATTAGCTTCTCCAAGGTTGACAAGATGGTGATGGTGCATGTAGACATCTCACACGAAGTCCATGGCCTAGTCAGTTATGTGGGGTTCATCCCGTAGGTCGGTGGCAAGAAATAGTCTGCAGAGTTTAGTTAGTACAACTTTGCTTGTCTGTAGTAAGTACTATTGTTCAGTACTTGATTTGTGTTTGTGAACCCTGTATTGTTTATTAGTATTGTCGCTTTTGGTGTGTGGTCAGTCCTGAGAATGGTCTATGTTAATGTCTGTCCACTCAATTCAGTCTGGATATTTTGAAGTATCCAGATCATATTTTTTGTGAGAACGGTTTATCAATTATGGTTACACTCCAATATCTGTATGCATTGCAGGGTTTATCGCACCCACCAGGATTTCCAGTCCCATGGATGTTTGGTCCATACGATTTGTCACGACCTTTGGACTGTCCTGCTTCTGGGAGTAGGCGGGGCCCCTGTCAAATTTCGGGTTCCGGCAGACCCTTGAGGTCCGAACACTGGGGTGCGCGCGAAGATCTCTCCCCTACCGATCTACGTCCAATCTCCTCGCATGATTTAAGCTGGAAACAACGAACAACACAAAGGACACGAGGTTTATACTGGTTCGGGCCACCATTGTGGTGTAATACCCTACTCCGGTGTGTGGTGTGGTGGATTTCCTCAGGGGCTGATGATGAACAGTACAAGGGAAGAACAGCCTCGCGAGAGGTGTTCTTGAGCTGGTGCGATGAACTGCTAGGGTGAGTTCAGTCGCCTCTCTCTCTCTCTCTGCTAGGACTCTACCAGATTTCTCTCTCCCTCTTCCCTCTGTGGTGGCTAGTCCTACTTATAGAGGCCCTGGGCCTCTCCCCAAATAATGAGCGGGAAGGGCGCCAACACTTGGCCATTTTGAAGGGGAACATATAGTACACGTTATCCTGACCAAAGGTGGTCTTCGGCTGACAAAAGCTCTGGTGATGACACCGCCTTGGGCTCCACGGTGACCTCTGTCCTGCCGCTCTGCTCGTCTTGGTCTCGTTGCATCGGAATGGCAACCTTTGCCCGATGCCTTGGCATGTGCTTGCCTCCTTTGCACCAAAGGGGAAACAAGGACACTACGCAGGCCGGCGCCCGCCTGGCGCCCGCCTGGTCTTGATCATCATGGCTTGCGTCACGGGTTCCTCGCGAGGTACCCCTGCCTTGATCTCTCCACCTCCTCGCGAGCCTGCCTGATGAGGCTGCTTCTGAGGAAGCTTCCTGTCGTCCGCCCCGCGAGGCTTGGCCCCTCGTGAGGGTCTTGAGCTTGAGCTGATGAAGATGGGCCGCGCTGGGCCCCCACTTGAGCCACGCCACAGGCCGCAGGCAGGCAAGTCTGGGGACCCCCGTTCCCAGAATGCCGACAGTAGCCCCCGGGCCCGAGGCGCGCCCGGGCTTGGCCTAGCAGGGAAGTGGAGGGGCAAGCGCGAAGCGCCGTGGGCCCCAACAGCCTACGGCCTTGGGCGCCGCGTGGCGATTAATTAGACGTGGGCGTATGCACATCCCCACGATGCCTCGGCGACCGCATGACTTGACAAGTCCCTGCATGCAGAGAAACCATTCATGATTACCTGCGATCGTGGTGCTCGGCGGTTGGTCTCCTCCAGATATAAGTACGGGGCTGCATGAGCCCCTTCAGCCCGTCCCTTCGTGCTGCTCCTTTTCTTCTTCTTGGCTACTCGCCGTCCCCATGGCCCCAAATAGATTCTCGGCCGTGGAGAAAGGAAAGGCCCCCCAGGCAGGGCCTGACTCCCCCCCTCCCCGACCAAGCGCGGCCGAGGCCGCCCTCGTAAGCACACCGCGGTCCTCGTGGTGGCCTCCCGCGGCCATGGAGGCGGTTCCCTGCGTGGTGGTGAGCGCCCGGTTGCCGGCAGGGGGCACACCATGGGTGTGCGCCCCCTAGGCACTGCTTTCACTCTGCGAAGGTGCTGCCGGAGTTCGTCATGTGGTTGGCGGACCCATCCAGCACCCGGCTGCAGCTCCCCCGTTTCTTCGTAGATGAACTGCTGGCCAGCGCTCGGTGCGGCTTCTGGCTCCAGGCAGATGGCTGCTGTAGGAGGGCCTCCTGGGCTTCGCTAGAGGTCTCCGTTTCTGGGAATGGGGCTCTGACACGCAGCTAGCAAACGTTTGCCCACACGTGCGGCCTGGGCCGGTGGTGTACCCTGTACTTCAAGTTTGATGGCGACGCCACCCTCTACGTGAGGGTGTTCGGGGAAGATGGTCGCCGTGCCGGGTGCTGCCCTGAAGACGACGACCGCGACCGCTTGCCCAGCCCCGGCACTGACTAGGATGAAGATGGCGACTGGCGTACAGGCGGTGGTGGTCGGGGTTCGCAGAGCTTCGGCAACCCCCTCTCAGGCAGCAGCTCCTCCAGCGGTGGCCGCCACCAGCCCCCGCGCCGTCGCACCCGCCTGGGTGAAGGTAGCGGGTCAGCCCGCCGTCGTGCCCCGGTGAAGCGAGAGGAGGGATCCGCCTGAGCCCCAGGAGCAGCTCGAGCCTTCACTATGGGTTGGCGCAGGATGAATCGCGCCCGTTTTGTTTTCTTTCTTATCCTGCGCAGAAATAGAATGTAATGTAGGGCCCCTCGGGGGCATGTTAGAATTGCTGTTGTTTAACCATCACGCTGTTTCCGCTATTTCCGCGCATTGTTTCCGCGCCACGCACCCATGTGCGGGAACTATTTTAGCTCGGTGGGGCTTGGCGCGGTCCTCGCCTCCCGTGGTTGTGGCCTCGTTGTGCGCTTCACGCCCTGCAAGGATTAGTAGGAGGGGTAGCTTGCGGTCTTGGTTATGGGGGCGATTGGCCCAGGTCCTACGCTTGTGTCGCGATGCCCGTGGGGCATGGACTAGGAGGGGTGCTCCCGCAGAGGACTCAGACAGGAAAGCTCCAAACGATCGGGGCAGAAAACACTCGCGAGGGCGCCCGCGAACCTCCCTCACGAGATTTGTGCGAGAGAAAACGAGGCAAGCGAGCGAGAAAGACAAAGTGTCACAAGCTAGGAACGTCGGCAACTCCAATAAAACTTCAAACGGGAATAAACAAGCCAACTGCAGAAAGCAAATGGGAAAGTCGTGTCCGGCACCTATTCTAGTCTTCGACGTCTTCTCACCAGCGCGGAGCTAAGTGCTGCCACTGGGCGTGGGCAGGAGCCCCCGAGGCCCGAGGGAGGCACTCCGGAGACTCTGGGGCGTGTACAGCCCCACTCATTATTACGTGAGAGTGTCATGGGCAGCGAGCTTCACATGCATTTGCCTTCTTCATAGGCACCGGGCCTTTCCCAAAATGCAGCAGCTTCACACGCATTTGCCTTCTTCACAGACACCGGGCCTTTCCCAAAACGCAGCAGCTTCATAGGCATTCGCCTTCTTCACAGGCACCAGGCCTTTCCCAAAATGCAGCAGCTTCGCAGGCATTCGCCTTGTTCACAGGCACCGGGCCTTTCCCAAAACGCAGCATCTCCACAGGCATTCACCTTCTTCACAGGCACTGGGCCTTTTCCAAAACGCACCAGCTTCACAGGCACTGGGCCTTTCCCAGGCGCTAGGCCTCGCTCAGGGATAGAACCTCCGGAGATGTTGAATGTTCCACGCGTTCTGGATGGGTACCCCCTCCGTGGTCTCAAGCACGTGGAGCCAGGCCTGGAAACATGAACAACCTTGAATGGGCCCTCCCACATGGGAGAGAGCTTGTGCAGCCCTTCCCTGGAGAGAACCCGTCTGAGCACGAGATCTCCTACCTCAAGGGTTCTGGGGCGGATGTTGCGGCAGTGGTATCGTCACAGCGCCTGTTGATACCTTGCCGCTCGCAGCGCGGCTTCTCGATGGTGTTCCTCCGCCAGCACGAGTTCCGTCACCCGCATGGCGTCTTGCTGCATCTCGTCGAACGCCAGGACCCATGCAGAGCGACGCCTGACCTCGTGAGGGAGAACAACCTCTGCTCCGTAAACGAGGAAGAACGGGGTCTCGCCAGTCGGATTGGTTGCAGTTGTGCGAATTGACCACAGCACGGACTGGTGCTCGTCGTACCAGCCCCTGCCGCAGGCTTCCAGCTTCTTCTTGAAGGTCCTGGCTTTGAGGCCCCTCAGGACCTCCGTGTTGGCCTGCTCGGCCTGGCCGTTGCTCCGTGGGTGTGCTACCGAAGCGTAACATATCTGCGTTCCAAGGTTAGCACAATACGTTTTGAAGAGATTACTAGTGAATTGCGAACTGTTGTCGGTGATGATGCGGTTGGGCACCCCAAATCGGCTCACGAGGCCCTTGATGAATTTAACCGCCGAGCTTGCTGGGATTGTGCGGACGGCTTCCACCTCAGCCCACTTGGTGAATTTTTCCACGGCGACGTAGAGGTAGCGATAGCCCCCTGGCGCCTGAGGAAACGGGCCCAGAATGTCCAGCCCCCAAACTGCGAACGGCCATGAGAGGGGTATAGTTTGTAGACCCCCCCGCAGGCTGATGGATCTGCTTAGCGTGAAACTGGCAGGCCTCGCAAGCCTTCACAAGCTTAACAGCGTCGTTGAGCGCTGTGGGCCAATAGAATCCACTACGGAATGCCTTGCTGACGAGGGTCCGTGACGACGAGTGGTGCCCGCAGTCTCCGCCGTGTATGTCCGCCAGTAGCTCCTTCCCTTGCTCTCGGGAGATGCAACGTAGGGACACATCATTTGGTTGCTTCCTGTAGAGCTCTCCATCCCTGATGCAATAAGCCGTGGCCTGCCGCGCCACACGCTCTGCTTCCTCCTCATTCTCCGGTAGATTCCCTTGCATCAGGTAGTTCTTGAGCTCCTGGATCCAACACCCTTCCCGAGGCTCTAACGCCAGGAGCAGGCGTGCCCCTGAGGCTGGGCTGCAGACCGGGGCTCCTGAGGCAGGCGGCTGAGGGAGCTCCTCCCTTGGTTGCGCCGTGCTCGACAGTGACGACACCGCTGAGGGTTTGAAGAGCCGCTCCTCGAAGACGCCAGGCTCCTGAGGCAGCCGCCTAGATGCCCTCTTGGCAATGTCATTAGCCTCCTGATTGGTGCCGCGAGGAACATGCTGCAACTCCAGCCCCTAGAACTGTTTCTCCATCTTGCGAACCTCGGCGAGGTAGGCTTCCATGTGCTCGTCCTTTGGCTCGTATATCTTGTTGGAGAAGTTGACGAGGAGCTGCGAATCACCCTTGATGATGAGGTGCTTCACCCCTAAGGCAATTGCGGCCTTCAAGCCTGCTATTAGGCCTTCGCACTCCGCTATGTTGTTGGAGACCTTTCCCCCGTGCTGGAAGCAAAGTTGTACGACGTAGTAGAGTTTGTCCTGGGTAGGGGATACGAGCACTGTGCCTGCTCCCGCACCGTGTCGGGAGAACGCCCCATTGTCGGTGTAAAAACCGGCGGATCTCGGGTAGGGGGTCCCAAACTGTGCGTTTAGGCCGGATGGTAACAGGAGACAAGGGACACAAAGTTTTGCCCAGGTTCGGGACCTCTCGATGGAGGTAAAACCCTACGGCAATGGGGCGTTGATTAATATTGATGATATGGGTAGTACAAGAGTAGATCTAGCATGAGATCGAGGAGGCTAAACCCTAGAAGCTAGCATATGGTATGATTGTTGATGTGTACGTTGTCCTACGGACTAAAACCCTCCGGTTTATATAGACACCGGAGAGGGTTAGGGTTACATAAAGTCGGTTACAATGGTAGGAGATCTTCATATCCGTATCGCCAAGCTTGCCTTCCACGCCAAGGAAAGTCCCTTCCGGACACGGGACGGAGTCTTCAATCTTGTATCTTCATAGTCCAGGAGTCCGGCTGAAGGTATAGTCCAGCCATCCGGACACCCCCTAATCCAAGACTCCCTCAGTAGCCCCTGAACCAGGCTTCAATGACGACGAGTCCGGCGCGCAGATTGTCTTTGGCATTGCAAGGAGGGTTCCTCCTCCAAGTACTTCATAGAAGATTTTGAACACAAAGATAGTGTCCGGCTTTGCAAAATAAGTTTCCACATATTGCCATAGAGAGAATAATATTTACACCAATCTAATCTGCTGACGTATTCCGTAGCGTGTCACACCACGGCCAAGCCTTTATCCGAGTCGTTTCATTATCCCACCTCAGCGCGTCATGCGAGGCGGTTTCCTTGGCACGTCTTGTTAAAGCAGAGATCGTGTCCCCTTATCCCGGGATTCTCATCAATACGGGTGTGGGTAACCCAACCGCTTCTAGGACTCCTAGAATATAGGCAAGTCCAAACAGACACGGAGAGGATGCTTGATATTCCCCCACTTTATAAAGGCAACAAGGCTTTTATTTTTCCCTCCGGTGCTAAATCGAATCCTTCCCCCACCTCAAGCTCAAACACCCGAAGTTCAGGTTAGGCGCCCCGAACCTTCAGTCATGTCCGGATCTAGCCTTCAAGGCCGATGGATGCCTTCCACCGTCACGGAACAAGACTTCAAGAAGTTGAGGGAGGCCAGATATCTGACCGCCGAGATTTTGCATCGGCTGCCTCCCCGAGGGCAGGCCGTCCCCACCCCCGAACCCAACGAGATGCTCCAGACCGCACCTTGCCCGGAGCCCTTGAAGGAAGATACTGTGGAGGATAATGCAGGCGGACGCGGGCCCCCAACGCAGCCCATTCTAGCCGAGGGAGCGAGCGTCTCCATGAGGGAAGGCGACCAGAAGAGGAAGAGGACTGCGCCCGGGGATTCGGAAGTCGAAGCTTCCAAACGGGAGAAGAAGTCTCCCACAGAGGGTCCCACCTTGGGGGGCGCTGTTGCCGCACAAAGTCCGCGGGGGGATCAATTCTCCCACGAGTCGTAAGTGACTCGAAATACCTTTAATAGTACAGATATGTCATTTTTTCCTTCTAAGAAGATAATCACCGCATATATTTTGCAGTTCGGGCCTTAGCCCCTCTCAAATGAGCTCATCTTTGGGGGATCTTCTTCCAGAGATGATGGAGAGCGAAATGCCTCCTCCGGACTCCTCCGCTCCAAAAGTGGGTGACCCTGAAGTGTCGTCGCGGAGGGCCTCTCCGAGTCCGGTGAGGCCAGAAGATAATCCCATTGACCCCTGAAGCTCCCAGTGTCCGGCTCCCGAAGGGATGAGACAAAAGAGTCCGGCCCCGTCTAGTGTGCGATCGGATGTTCTGAGGGAGTTGGTGGGGCGAGCGGCAATCTCAGATGAACACTGTGTGATGATGAATACGGTGATCGAGAGAATATCATCCACCGAAAGCGGATTGCATGAAGCTTTTATGAGTCTACTGACAGGCTTTGAGGTACGTAAAAGAATGTATGATAATCCTGCACATGCTAGGTGTGCCCTGTGTAGGTAGTAGCCCCTGAGACTCTGGTTGTCGTCGGAAATGACGACCAACAGAGGATCATATTTCCAGGAAATAACCATACTGCCTTTATGTGCAGGTGATGGAAGCTCCGGTGTCTAGCCGGACTAGCGAGTTTGCCCATTTAGAATGGCAGTTGGATGCGGCAGACGCCGACATCGAGCTTGTTAACAAAAGGCTTGACGAGGCACAAGGTAAGTGTCAATATCTGGTAAACGCCACATAGGAAGAGCAGCATGATGCCAGTATCTAAAATATGTTGTGACTGCAGATGGAGCTGCCACTGTTGAAGCCTTGCGGGCAGGACTTGCCCGAGCCAAGGAACAAGCGAGGTAGGTAATGCGGCTGCTGTGAAGGCGGCCGAAGAGTTGCAAGCCGAGAAGGCCACGTATGGCGAGACCCGAGACAAGATAGCAAAGATGGCTATAGAATTAAAAGCCGCCGCCGACCGTTGTCGGGTTCTTGAAAAGGAAAACCAAGCGAAGGCATCGGACCTTGAGAAGGCTACTGCGACAAAAAAGGATCTCCGCTCTGCTATGAGGGCAAAGAAGGAGGAGCTGCGGGAAGCCGGGGATATTGTAGCTGGGAAATCCTTTATGTTATGGAGGAAATTCGGAGACCCACGGTATGCCCCTCTAGATCGGCTGTGGAGTTCGGAGGATGTGTATATGGATTTGGCGGCGAGCGCTGCCGATGCGGCCAAGTACTTCCAGGGTCAGACGGACCATGGAGTAGACCAGCTGTTTCAGAGACAATTCCATTCTCCCGAGCATCCACTTTCATTGACTGACCAATTAGCCGAATGGGCTGAACTAAATAGGTTGTCCGGACTCTCTATGAGGTCTGTTGTGGATCGGCTATGGCCGGGAAGGCAAAAACCGAACAGCTATTTCAGCTTGGTGCAGCAGGTCCTTGACGTGATGCCGCCATTGATGCGATGAGGAGGTCGGCGTGCATAGAGGGCGCACGGATGGCCTTTGCCCGTGTTAAGGCATATTGGGTAGAGATGGATGCTACCAATGTTGCAGCGTGGGATTCGGCTATAGGTCGAAAGGCTGCCGAGCACTACTTTGAAGAAGTTCTTGAGGGTGCCCGTTTGATAGAGACCCAGTGCTCAAAAAATATTATATTTGAGTGATATGTAATCTCACTGTAAGCGAAATGCTTTTATAAATTTTTTATAAGGCTATTTTTATACTTTTGCCTGAAAGTAATATGATGCCTCCTGGGCGGCCGTTTATGTATACATGTGTATAACCTGAAAGATTGCAGTCGTCGGCTTTAACCCTCACACATATAATGCGGAGGTGCTCGCAAAAACACGCATTCACACTTAACCCAACGTCTTGGTCCTATTAAGGAGGTGATAGCGGAGCGAGCGAGGCAACCGGACTATAATGCTTTAGCACTTTCACTTAGCCATAGGAGTTTGACAGTGGGGCTACTAGATAGCCCCTGGTGGCTCCGCACTCTCCTGATCTCGGGGTACGTACATGCCTGGCCGGGAAACGGCCCATCGTTAAGGCAGAGGAATTCTAACATTCCCACAGGTCATCGAGTGGTTGACCAGTCTCACGCTATATCATGACAGTCAGTTTTCGTCTTTCTCTACTGAGGTGCTCGTCCGGATGAACCAGGGCACAATCGCAGTAGTTCTCCTGGTGCTACCTTAGCCGGCAAGGCGGAACGTAAGGCACCAAAACACAGGAGCCGGGCAAACCCAACATTTGACCAAAGACAATGATTCGGAGCTGATGCATATAGGGCCAAACTCACGACGCCGGATACTCCCTAAGGTATTCGGTCTTTGTGGTATAAACCGGGCCTAAATACTGGCCTTTGTAAGAAGCCCCGTGTGTCCAGGTACGTGCATTGTTCTGGCGTGGCCACATGCCAAGACGTCGGCATCCTTCTCGACGGTGGATATGTATCAACAAGAGACAGTAAAAAAGGTTTGCGCAGGGTCTTAATCTAAAAAGAATCCTTGGAGCGGGTCCCTGCTGCACGTCTGCGCCTATGTCTCCGTTGTGCCGTATCCTGGACGGGTGTAGCACGATGATCGTCTGTAAAAGAGAGGAAGTTAAGTGAAAAAGTTATCGTGCAAAAGGATGGTTTTTAAACAAACCATGTATAATTCAAGATGATAAGAAATTGCCACTTGTCTGCGCGCGTTGAGCCCCTTGTATTGACAAATAGGGGTGTGACCACTTATTTCCGTATAAATAGCGGTGCCGGACTTGATTAGTTGTATCTGAGGTCTTGACGACCTATTGGATGCTTTCGTTTGTCCGGGCGCCTTTAGTGTGCGGCGGCCAAGGCAGCCTCACTCTCTTCGGCACACAGAGATCGCTTGATATGTCTGTGCACTGTAATGATGCCACGTGGACCGGGCATCTTGAGTGTGAGGGAGGCGTAGTGTGGTATTGCATTAAAGCGAGCGAAAGCTTCGCGTCCGAGCAGTGCTTGATAGCCACTTTGAAACGAAGCGATGTGGAAAGTTAAATGCTCGCGACGGAAGTTATCGGGGGAGCCGAATGTAACTTGTAGTAGGAGGGAGCCCGTACAACGAGCCCCTGGGCCTGGCGTTACTCCTTTAAAGGTAGTATTGCTATGGCAAATTGGTGTTGGGTCTAGCCCCATCCCGCGGATTGTATCCTGATATATTAGGTTTAGGCTACTGCCGCCGTCCATCAAGACCTTTGTGAAGTGATATCCGCCAATTACTGGGTCTAATACCAGGGCAGCCCATCCTGCGTGTTGGATACTTGCTGAGTAATCGCGATGGTCGAAAGTGATCGGTTGATATGACCAGTGGCAGGACTTCGTGGTGATAGGCACTTGGGTATACTTTCCTGGGAGTGCCGCATTGTTTTTTTCCCTTGATTACGTGTAACACGTATATTGTTTTGACTTCTGGTGGAAATTGCTTTTGTCCCCCCGTGTCTTGGTTGGGGGGCTCATCCTCGTCTTCACTTGGTGTATCCTCCCCCTTGTGTACGGCGTTGAGCTTGCCGGACTGCTTGAAGACCCAACATTCTATGTGGGTATGATTAGTAGGTTTACCAGGGGTGCTATGAATCTGACATATTTGGTCCAAAATTTTATTGAGGCTGGACAGTTCGTCCCTGGTGCCTTTAGGGGGCGGCTTTTGGCCTGGCCAAGAGCTTTTGAATCCGGCATTTACTGTCGTGCCCTTCGTGTTTTCTTCTTTATTCCGGCGTTTGTTATTGCTGTTGCGCCGTGATTTCCCGTTTCCATCTCTAACTTCAGATGTACTGGGGTCGCTGGTGCTGCATCTGGCTAGCCAGCTGTCCTCCCCCGCGCAAAAGCGGGTCATGAGGTTTGTTAATGCGGCCATCGTTCTTGGTTTATTTTGGCCGAGGTGTCTGGTGAGCCATTCGTCACGGACGCTATGCTTGAAAGCTGCTAAGGCTTCGGCGTCCGGACAGTCGACAATCTGGTTCTTTTTAGTAAGAAACCTGTTCCAAAGCTTTCGGACTGACTCTCCGGGCTGTTGAGTTATATGACTTAAATGGTCCGCATCCAGAGGTCGGACGTACGTCCCTTGAAAATTTGCCTGAAAGGCGTCTTCGAGCTCTTCCCAACTTCCAATGGAGCTTTCGGGGAGGCCTTTGAGCCAGTGACGAGCTGGCCCTTTGAGCTTGAGGGGTAGGTACTTGATGGCATGGAGATCATCTCCTCGAGCCATATGGATATGAAGGATGTAGTCCTCAATCCAGACCCCAGGGTATGTTGTTCCGTTGTATGCCTCTATGTTTACGGGCTTGAATCCCTCTGTAAATTCGTGGTCCAGCACCTCATCGGTGAAACATAGGGGGTGTGCGGCGCCCCTGTAGCTGGGTGTACCGCGCTGTTCGGATGTTTGTTGTGCTGCATTGTATGCTGGGGCGCGCTTGCGTGGTCCATAGATGGATCTTGTTGCACCATTCTTTGGGTGCGAGCCCTCGCATTGGTTGCGTGTTGTATGGTGAGCGACATTGTATGTCGCTCTGTGTTGGTAGAGGGGTCGTCCATCCGACCAGGTGGCTTCTTTGATATTTGGTTGTGGGGGGTTTGAGGCCTCCTCATCGAATTCGGGTAGCAGCTTCCGCTTTGGGTAGCTCTTGTAGGGGCGATTGTCGCCGTACCTTGTTGCTGTGTTGAGTATTTTACTCCATCTGATTTGGAGTGTGTCTTGAGCGGCCTTGAGCCTTTGCTTCTGCTTTCTCAGACTCCTCGCGGTGGCAACAAGCCTTTTACGGGTAGTCTGCTGCTCCAGGTGCCTGTCCGGCGTTATGTCGTCCGGACCATGATCCTTGATAGGATTTGTTTGTTCGGTTTGATTATCCGGATTGCCGTTGTCCGGCAGCGGTTCGCCCTGCTCCAGCGCTGGGTCTGTGTGATCGCTATTTCTGTCAGGGCGGGATTTGGGGCGGTGCTTACGTCGCCGCTTTGACTGCTTTTCGAGGGAACAAGCCTTCGGTGCGTCCTTCCGCTCCTCGTCGTCATCTTTTGGTGCGTCCACCATGTATATGTCATGTGACGAGGTGGCGTTCCAGGGCCCAATAGGCGCTGGTTCTTCATCGTCTCCTTCATCGGCGTCCATACCGTCGATGTCTTCGGAGTCGAGGTCGAGCATGTCGGTTAAGTCGTCCACAGTGGCTATGAAGTGGGTGGTGGGTGGGATTTGAATTTCTTCATCGTCCGTACCCCAACCTTGTTGACCGTAGTCTGGCCAGGGCTCTCCTGATAAAGAGAGAGACTTCAGTGACTTCAGGATATCGCCGAGAGGCGAGTGCTGAAAGATGTCCGCGGTAGTGAACTCAATGATCGGCGCCCAATCGGATTCGATCGGCAGGGGCAACGGAGGGTTCGGAGTCTGGAGAGGAGTCTGGCTCCTTGGAGTCACGAGTCTCGCAGAGTACGGGGCTGGTGTTTGGCTCAATCGCCGTTGGGGTCGTAGCCCCCGAGGTGGCGTCTAACCGCCCATCCTCGATCAGCGCAGTTGGCTCCGAATTAAGGGACGGAGCCGATGCGGGTGCGGCCTCTAGGGCACTGTTCGGTGGCAGAGCTAGATCATGCTCGTCGTGACAGTGCGGCGCGCTCGGTAGTGGCTCGAATCAGTCGAAGATCAAGTCCTCGCGGATGTCAGCCATGTAGTTTAAACTTCCAAATTTGACCTGACGGCCAGGGGCATAGCTTTCAATCTGCTCTAGACGGCCAAGCGAATTGGCCCGCAGTGCGAAGCCGCCGAAGACAAAGATCTGTCCGGGGAGGAAGGTCTCACCCTGGACTGGATCGCTATTGATGATCGTAGGAGCCATCGAGCCTGATGGCGATGACACATAGGAACTCTCAATGGAAGCACCAATGTCGGTGTCAAAACCGGCGGATCTCGGGTAGGGGGTCCCGAACTGTGCGTCTAGGCCGGATGGTAACAGGAGACAAGGGACACGAAGTTTTACCCAGGTTCGGGCCCTCTCGATGGAGGTAAAACCCTACGTCCTGCTAGATTAATATTGATGATATGGGTAGTACAAGAGTAGATCTACCACGAGATCGAGGAGGCTAAACCCTAGAAGCTAGCCTATGGTATGATTGTTGATGTGTACGTTATCCTACGGACTAAAACCCTCCGGTTTATATAGACACCGGAGAGGGTTAGGGTTACGCAAAGTCGGTTACAATGGTAGGAGATCTTCATATCCGTATCGCCAAGCTTGCCTTCCATGCCAAGGAATGTCCCTTCCGGACACGGGACGGAGTCTTCAATCTTGTATCTTCATAGTCCAGGAGTCCGGCTGAAGGTATAGTCCGGCCATCCGGACACCCCCTAATCCAGGACTCCCTCACCCATCAAAGTACATGACCCATCCATCCAGTGCTTCACTTCCCGGGGAAAGTGATCGGTCTTCGCCTGTCTCGAGACCTGGCGCTTCTGCCCATTCTGCCACGAATTCCACAAGTGCGGTAGTTGTTGCACTGCCCGACGGTGACCGGAAGGCGAACCTGCCCTATTGGAACAGTGGAACCATCAGTGACTCCTGAGAATGGCTTGGTTGGCTGAAGCTGATCGTACGGCACTTGGAGATTGTCGAACGTCTCGACGGACAGGACGTTGAGTCCTGCTCCGCTGACAATGAGGGTCCTGGTGACTTGCACGTTGCTGATGACTCGGGATCAAAGCGTAGGGAGGACTCCGGCCGTTGCCGCGCACTTGAGCTAATCCGCTGAGCTGAACGTGATAGCGCACGCAGACCACCTGAGAGGGCGCGTGACCTCAAGCTTGGGAAGGACTGCATTCACCTCGCGAGCAAACTGCTTGAAGATGCGCTGTGAGGCTGGGGCCTGCGCGCCACCCAAGATGCAAGCGATTCCGCGCGGTTCCTGGAAGCCCCCAGCCCCCTCATCTTGATGTTGGTCTTCGTTCCTCCTTGGCGGTGATGGCAGAGGAGGAAGGCCTGCATTGCCGTGCGGGCGATCCTCACGAGGCTGACCTCTCCAGCCTCCCTCGCGATGCTGGTCCTGCCAGTGATCCTCGCGAGGTCGGTCACGCCACCCTTGGCGAGGGCCACGGTCTTCCCATCGTCCGCCACCTCTTCCTCCTCCTCGGCCATAGCCCCTGTCGTTGCGCTCGGGGTGTCGGCCGACATGCCCGTCTCTGATGGCCTGGAGCTCTTGACATTCGTTGGTGTTGTGGGTGTGGAGGTTGTGGTACACGCAGTACCGGCTGCCCTTGGATGACTCTGGCTGATCCCTGCCTCGATTGGTGTCTGGCTCCGCTGCAAGCACGACAGCCCCCTTGCGCTTCACGTCCTTGGCCTTGGGCTTTTCCTCTTCTGGGTCGGCAGCCAGGAGTTCGAGGAGGGAAAGGCGTCCTTCCTTAGCCCTGGCGCACTTGGTCACCTAGTTGAATAGCTCCAGGGATGTGCACAGGTCTTCATGGATTGCTAGCTCCTCCTTCATCTTGATGTCGCATACGCCATCGAAGAAGGCCGAGATGATGGCTTCTTCAGTCACCTTGGGGTTCTTGAGGCAAGCGTTGTTGAAGCGCTAGATGTATTTCTGCAGGGTTTCCCCTTGCTACTGCTTGATGCAGCGCAGATCGCTCACGGCCGAGGGCCGATCGCGAGTGCCCTGGAAGTTGGCGATGAAGTGAGTGCGCATCTCGTCCCAGGAGGAGATTGTGCCGGGAGCCAGGTTCAGGAGCCAGGTGCGGGCCCCGTCCTTGAGTGCCATGAGAAACCAGTTCGCCATGACCCTTTCGTCTCCGTTGGCGGCTTCGATGCACAACTCGTAGAGCTGTAGGAACTCCGCGGGGTCCGCCGTGCCATCGTAGCGAGGGGGCAGGTCAGGCTTGAACTTCCCTGGCCACGCGACACTGCGTAGCTCGGGGGTGAGAGCACGACAGCCTGTTGTGGCCACCGGTGCCTTTTGCTGGTACCGGGCTTGTTCCTGGGGATTACCATGTGCCGCCGCTTGGAGCAGCGTGGGGTCTTGGCGCGGAGGTGCAGGGACGCGATCTTGGCGCGCCGGCGCTGGGAGCGTGCGAGCACCTTCTTGGGGACGAGGGATCTCTTGGCAGCTCCTTTCTTGCTGCGCAGGCGTCGGACGCGGAGGGTCTCGCCTTGGGGCTGCACGCCTTGGAGCCAGGGCGCCTTCTTGGGGAGGAGGCGGTGGAGGCACCTCCTGATCCTCGCCTCCTGCGCGGAATGGAGGGCGAGGCTGCGAGAAGGACGGCAAGGGGGAGCCCCCTGCGGCGCTGACGAGC
Source organism: Triticum dicoccoides (assembly GCF_002162155.2). Classification (NCBI taxonomy): domain Eukaryota; kingdom Viridiplantae; phylum Streptophyta; class Magnoliopsida; order Poales; family Poaceae; genus Triticum; species Triticum dicoccoides. Next base: position 379,731,474 of record NC_041388.1, read on the forward strand.
TCAGTGATGCGAGCAAGCCAGTCTTCGTAGAGGTCGTCGACGGGGCGGTAGTGCAAGTATTCTCTTGCCAGGAGCAGCGCGGCGTGCGCGTCCGTGGGGGCGGATGGGCGTGGGATGACGAAGCGGCTGGAATCAGCGACGGTGTGGCGGTGCGGCCCTCCCGCCGTACCGAAGGATGCTGGGACGAGGCCTGCTGCTTGTTCCCCGCCAGGCCGGTGGCGGCGTTGGCGGCAGGCGACGGGGAACGACGAGGGCGTCTGCCGACGGGCGCCGTATGGGCGACGCGGGTGGCGAGAGCAGCCCGGCGCGGGTGACGAGCATCAGCCATGGACACGACGGAAGATCACACGCGAACAGTGGAAGAAAGATTCCGGCGCACCCCTACCTAGCGCGCCAAATGTCGGATTTCGGGTTCCGGCAGACCCTTGAGGTTCGAACACTGGGGAGCGCGCGAAGATCTCTCCCCTACCGATCTACGTCCAATCTCCTCACGTGATTTAAGCTGGAAACAACGAACAACACGAAGGACACGAGGTTTATACTGGTTCGGGCCACCGTTGTGGTGTAATACCCTACTCCAGTGTGTGGTGTGGTGGATTTCCTCAGGGGCTGATGATGAATAGTACAAGGGAAGAACAGCCTCGCGAGAGGTGTTCTTGAGCTGGTGCGATGAACTGCTAGGGTTAGTTCAGTCGCCTCTCTCTCTCTCTCTCTCTCTCTGCTAGGACTCTACCAGATTTCTCTCTCCCTCTTCCCTCTGTGGTGGCTAGTCCTACTTATAGAGGCCCTGGGCCTCTCCCCAAATAATGAGCGGGAAGGGCGCCAACACTTGGCCATTTTGAAGGGGAACATATAGTACAAGTTATCCTGACCAAAGGTGGTCTTCGGCTGCCAAAAGCTCTAGTGATGACGCCGTCTTGGGCTCCACGGTGACCTCCGTCGTGCCGCTCTGCTTGTCTTGGTCTCATTGCACCGGAATGGCAACCTTTGCCCGATGCCTTGGCCTGTGCTTGCCCCCTTTGCACCAAAGGGGAAACAAGGAAACTGCGCAGGCCGGCGCCCGCCTGGCTCCCGCCTGGTCTTAATCGTCATGGCTTGCATCACGGGTTCCTCGCGAGGTACCCCTGCCTTGATCTCTCCGCCTCCTCGCGAGCCTGCCTGATGAGGCTGCTTCTGAGGAAGCTTCCTGTCGTCTGCCCCGCGAGGCTTGGCCCCTCGCGAGGGTCTTGAGCTTGAGCTGATGAAGATGGGCCATGCCGGGCCCCCACTTGAGCCACGCCGCAGGCCGCAGGCAGGCAAGTCTGGGGACCCCCGTTCCTGGAACGCCGACAGCCCCTGCATGCCATGCGTAGTTGGACGATCAATCTTCTGTTTAGTACTTCAACATAGTGATTTCCTAGTAAGGATTCACTCGTGTCACATCAAGTAAATCTTATTGATTTACTGTCTAAATCTTATTGATTTAATGTCATGTTTTCTTTCTTTTCCTGCAATTTTACGGTGCAGGTTTTGCCATGTGACATTCATCACAGAATAAACCGTTTGGTTTGCTCTACGATGGCTATTTTTGCAGGTTTCACTTCTTATGTCATGTCAGTAACGAAGGCACTCTACATCACTTATATTACTGGAAAAAATTGGATCAGTCTGTTGTCTGAGTACAAGCTGAATCCCTATTATGAACTGCAGTTTGGTTTAACAAAAACGCCACAATTAGTCCTTCTCGCGTTTAAAAGAAATGAAGAAAAAACTGGATCACGGTCACGGATCCTAGTCAAGTTAGAAAGCTGATCATAGCAGACCAGACACGATCGCCGCTGTCTCGCACAGATCAAGCACCGACAGTTGCTCTAGCACTGACAGCAACAGCAGCTTAGTCTGATCCAGCTGAGGATTGGGCACCGACCGCATCAGCGGATCAGTCTGATCTACCGGAGGATCGGGCATCAACACTGGCACCTGCTCCGACACCGGCACCAGCTCTACAAGGAGCACCATCTCCAGCAGCAGCGGCGGCTGCGGCACCTGCACCAACACTTGCACTTGCATCTGCTCCGGCCCGTGCAGTTGCACCGGCAACAGACTGGGCTGCAGTTCGCACTTCATATACCAAAGTCCTTACAAAAACCGACATGTCCACCTTCTTGGTAAGCATTGGCCGCCCCAAGTGCTTCATTCTTTTTTCTTTCCATGTTGTTTCACATGATTCACTGTGTTGATCTAACTATTTGGCTATGTCTTCTTGTTTGCAAACAGAGAATTCCTCGAGCAACGAGGGAGTCGTTCAACAATCCGGGTGACCGCGGCCAATTTTCTCTTACCATGCGTAGCCTTGGTGTGAATGAACCTGCTCAATATACCATAAGTACAAAGGATGGTCGCATGATGATTGATGCTAAAGGATGGTCAAGGTTTAAATCTAAATCATATCTTGCAGTAGGGGATGATGTCAAAATCGAACTTTCTCGGCAAGGAGAGCTAGTCCAAATCAACTTTGAAATTCTTCAGTAGCAGCACGCAACTTCCGGACTATCCCCCGAGAGATTTTGATGTAATAATCTGGCATGGTGAAACAAGTGTTCTGTGTGTATAAGTAGTACGACAGTATTATTTATCACATGGTATATCGTTGATAGAATTGCAACTCTGATTGTTGGTTAGGAACTGTCGTTCGATTTCATTCCAACAGTTGTCGTGCTTTACTCAATTTTGTGTATTCGCCTTGCGACAACATCTAAAACCAGCGCCGTGCCGATCAATTGCAATATGAAAAGCGCTAAGGTAGAACACATGGGCCCCCAAACATGCAGGGTCGGCCTGCGGCCCAAAGTCCAGAACCGTGAGCCTATCTGAGTATTATATTCTTAGCTGAACCCCCATAAAAAAGCTCAACTCCCATAATTCCCGTGCGTTGCAGAGGGAGTATATTTCTCGGCAAGGTGAGCCTGTGATATAAAAGATTTGTATATTTCTTTACAGAGGGAGTATATCTCTGTCAAAATATATATTTATCTGTAACTAGTTACTCCTGTCTTTCTACTTCCTTCCGCTGATATGTGGGGAAACCGGCAATGGGGTCCATGTGCCATATGCACAAATTGGAGTGCACAACTTCACGGTAGACACACCCCGGTCGTAGCGCCGCAGTAATGCCCAATGAGCCGTCAAATCACAACCCCCCCTTTCCAGCTTTAGCAGTAAGCTGGACGGACGAAGCAGCAATATTTCACTGGGCCTGAATCCCCTTCTCCCTCGCCTGCTTGTTCAGAGAAAACCCCCTCTCGGCGATTGCATAGGGTTTTCTCATGGAGAACCAGGTACGAATTCTTCATCCATCCCCGATAAATCCAAGTCCCTTGGTCGCAGGTAATGCTAGGATGGCAGTCGCCGCCGTTGATGCATTTTTCTTCCTACTAAATCTAGTGTGTTTCATTTGCAGTGCCCAAAGTGCGAGTACCCTACAGGTTTCTGCGCCCTCGGCGAAAACGCCACACTTGTTCCTTCTCATCCTAACACAACATTTTGAAACGCGCACAATATGTTCCTAGAATCCTCTTTTCTATCCGGGAGGGTGGGTTTTTTTGAACATGTTGTGTTCTCATATTATTTTTCCCGCAGTGTATTATTTGCTCTGCTAGAACACATGTACTCAAGATGCTCGGCCTTGCCATAACTGTATACACTAGTTTAATGGTCACAGTGAAGACAAGCCATGGATATAAGTTCCGAGTTGGGTTCATGAACCAAGAAGATCGCTCCTTTTTTATGGCCAAACTTGGATAAACTTTCTCAAGTGTTACGGACTGAAAGTTGGCGCACGAATGTTGTTGGAAATAGTAGAACCTGGTCTCATCTTCACTGTGATCTTCCACCCCGACGTCGTTCCAATTGTTCATCCATGTTAGTTTTGTATCTGGTTCTTGCTTGTTGCCTCGATTACTTCTTAATCCACCTATTCTGTCTAACTAATCACAATTTAACTTTAGAAGTAGCAACGAATCTCTCACGCAGATGCTACTTCTAACTAATATTTTCTTATAATTGGTGGCACGTGTAGGTTTTTTCAGAGTTAAGCAGTCTGCTCGTTTGTTACTCTGTAATAACTCGGCTGTTACTAATGGCACTGAAGTTGACTGGATCCACATCCACAAGTTCCTACACTTTATTGATCATCTTGAGGTCCTTGTGGGGCGTTTCAATGGTGGAAGGCCACGTGGGATATGTGTGCCACTGCTGCACTCATTGAACAGGTCCAACTGTGTCGAGAAACTTATGGTACGAGCTATTTTCTGTTATATATGTTGTTCATAAACTATTGCTTATACACAGTTTTACAGCTGTGATCTTCTTGAAACAGGAACTGCCGAGTTCTATTGTTCCTATATAGATGCCTGACCATGGTCAGGTCAGACTTGAGCGTGGTCACAACATGATGTTTATGTCGACCTACTCAATTCCCCTTGGAGGTGAAAAGATACTTATTCATTGGTGGTCTCAAATAATGAAGGCTCGTCCATCTTGGAGAATAGGACAGAAGATTATGTTCATGTTTTTCCATGGCTCTAAAGTGAATATCCTGTTTATTGACCACGTTGCGAGATGAAGCCGCTTTCAGAAGGTTGTGGGTGCGCGGGGTGGCGCCTGGGCCTTGTCCTGGGGCTTGGCGGCCTCACCCTTGTTTAACTGTGCGCAAAGTAGCACTGTTCGAGGCATGCTTTGTACGGTTGAACCTGTATAAGTACTCATACTTCTTCCGGCTTTGGTTGTTAAGTGCCCCTCCTAGTTTCAGTTAAGGTTGTTAAGTAATCCTGCTGATTTTACAGTCTGTCATGTTTCTTCAGTCCTGTCTTCCTCCAGCCGCCAAAACCAAACCAGCGCCGGTGGGGCCGCCTACTTCCGCCTCCCACGGCTGGCTACGCCTCAGCGCACGCATCACCGCCCCACCGTCTCCTAAATCGTTAACGCCGACGTCCTCTGCGCGCTTTGTTGCGCTCATCGCGGTGCTGCCCTCTTGCGTTGTCAACATGGTCAAAAAACAACAGGAATCGGCAGAAGTACGTGGAGAGGATGACAGTAGGGGCCCACCATGTCAGCATATGGAAAAATAAAATGCTTCCTCCTAGTGTTTTCCTAACATCTGGGACCCACGACATTGTGAGCGTATATAGTCAATAGACAAGAGAACAACACAAGATCGGCTGACACCTGGGACGTAGCTACTCGAGCAGTATTTTTTTTGTTTGGTATTGTTGAGACGGAGCAGGGTTTGAACTGGGTTGTGGCCCGTCTAGCCCAGGCTTATATTTTATGTTCACCATGTGACCAGCCCCGCTATTTTTTCTTTGTGAAAATGAGCCCAGTTTATTTTTTTCTGAAGAATACCCAATCCAGGCCTACTTATTTTTCTACGCCCTGATGGGCTGCAACTCTTTCAAGATGCCTGCAAATCTTGAAAGTAATATGAAATGGGTTGTAAATATAAAAACAGATGACAAATTGGCAATTACTTTATAATTTCTGATTTTTTTTTCACATTTTCAGATTCCTATTTCACTGGGCATTAACCTAATTTAAATATATCTTCAAAGTACTTTAAATCTGGCTCGACATTTCGGTATTAAAAATAGTTTGGAACCCACAGAAATATGCGAAATTGGCCCTGGCGTGGGCATCCACTGCCGCGTCTTCCCCGGCTCTGTGTCGTCCCCTTCCTAGGCCTCACCGTCGTCCACCACCCTGGTGCTCTCGGCGCGGCGTGGTCAACGTGGTCAAGGAATGGCTTCCATCGGACATGGACTGTATGTGGAGAGGCTGGCAGCTGGGTCCACGGTCGCAGCAAGGAAGTGCCTCCTTATTACGCGCAAAATAATTATTCCTCCACCTAACAGCAGGGACCCACCGGACAGGCCACCGTATTTCATGAAAAAAACGTTTCCCCCTGACTACTAGGACCCACCAGCTACATCTTCGCACGCAAGGAAGTGGGTCCAAAAAAACGATTCGCCCCCCTGACTGCTGGGACCCACCAACTACATCTTCGCACACAAGGAAGTGCGTCCGAAAAAACGATTCACCCTCCTGACTGCTGGGACCCACCAGCTACATCTTCACACGAAAGGAAGTGCGTCCGGGCAAAAAAAATGATTCCCCCCTGACTGCTGGGACCCAGCAGCTACACCTTCGCACGCAAGGAAGTGCATCCGGGAAAAACAAAAACAAAAACAAAACGATTTGCCCCCCTGACTTCTGGGACCCACCAGCTACATCTTCACAGGCAAGGAAGTGCCTGACTGTCGGGACCCACCTGGTCGAAGCGTACGTAGCGTTGTCATTCTGGTCGCGAATGTGTACATACATATATACTGGTCGATGTAGAGGCGCGCACGTGTCTTAGTAGAGGCGCGTACATGTCGTAGTAGAGGCGCGCACGTAGCATGTACACGTATGTACAGCGACCAGAGTGCAAGAAAGAAAATGCAGCCACGTACATACATACGGGTAGGGTCTCGAACGCCTACTCGCGTATACGTACGGCCAGGGCTCGTGTACGTGGCTGGGTCGGAACAGAGAAAGAACGTCGTCGTTGTGTTCATGGGGAGGCAACGTAATACGTCGTGTTCATGGGGAGGCAACGGAATGCGTCGTGTTCATGGGGAGGCAACGGAATGTGTCGTGTTCATTGGGAGGCAACAGAACGCGTAGGGGCCAACCGTCTAGGTCGGAACACGGGACCCTGTTCATCGGGAGGGCTTGGACGAAACAGGCGATGGAAATGAGGCATGGCGTACCGCAAAACGGAGGAAACGACCTTGTGTTCTACCGGCCACGTTCAAAACGGGACCCTGTTCATTGGGAGGGGTCTGGCGTACCGCTAAACAGAGGAAACGGATCTCCTATGGTCGAAATGGGGGTCCTGTTGATCAGGAGGGGTATGGCATACCGCAAAACAGAGGAAACGGACTTGTGTTGGAGCGCTACGGTCAAAACGGGGGTCCTGTTGATCGGGAGGGGTGTGGCGTACCGCAAAACAGGACTCCACGGGATACTATTCATCTCCACCGTCGACCTCCTCCAGTATCCACGGGCAACCATCGACCTCCTCCAGCCTCCACGGGCTACCATCGACCTCCTCCAGCCTCCACGGGCTCCTGTTCATCGAGCCTCCACCGCGCGCTACTCCACCGGCTACTGTTCAACCACCCCTCCACGGGCACCCCTCCATCATCTACTATTCATCCAGCCCTCCACACCACGGGGTCCTGTTCATCCAGAGGCAACGCCACCGCTCACTGTTCATCCACCCCCCCCCACAATGCTCACTGTTCATCCAATCGGTCGGCTTTAGTTAGCAGCAGTACCAAAGCAATAGCTCGATCGGGTTCAGTTAACAGCCATTGATAGATTGCTCGGGCTCAGTAACGCGTAGCCTACAGTGCAATCGCTCGGGTTCAGTTAGAGCCCAACGCCTCTCTCGGGTTCAGCTAGAGCCAACGCCTCGCACACACGCGCGTACGTGTATGAGAGAAACGTGCATCGCTCGGCCCCCGACCACCCACCATAACCGGGAACTCCCCAAAATTTTCCTCCCCCTCGCTTCTACCATGGTTTTTTCTGTCATGGACGGCCCAAAGAATGTCATGCAGCTGCGTCTCCGGCCCGCCCAGGACGAAAAGCCCATTTTCTGTCATGATTTTTTGTCATAGAAGTAGGAGCCCACGACATCTATGATGATACAGGGTTTTTTCACAATTATCGTCATAGAAGTGTCATATGTATGACAGAAAAAAATTCGTTCGACCCAAAATGTCACGGATGTGTCTTATTTTGTAGTGATGCTACAACTTTATTCATATCCATCAGGTTCAAACAACCAATGCATTATTCAATTCATAGGTACATATGAACCAAATAAAGAATGATGAACCATAGTTGTATACTTGTACTATTAATGACGGTAAAGCAAGAGGCAAAATATATTCTGGTTGTTAAACAAGGTGAAGCGGAATGCCCATATTGTGCCCTCCTCCATGCAGAAGGCACGCACAACTCTAGTCCAACCCCTTGTGATGGCCGACCACCCATCCTTCACAGTTTTCATGAAAACATCTAGATAATCATCGTGTTCTAGTAGAAATACTGTAACCTTTGCATGCGCCCACCAATCCTGTAGTTTGAGAGGTAACCTTGAGTAAACTGCTTTGGCAACCACTGCAAAGGAATAAGATTTCAGACATTGTCATCTAACACAACTCATTATGGGCAGTAAACAGAAGGCTGCGGAGTTCTTACTTGCCATCCTATAGTTCGCTATTGTCTTAGATAAAGTGTAAACAAATAGTTTAATTGCCATCTTCGGGCCCATTTTACTAACAATCTTTATCAGCTTCCTCACTTGATGTTGGTTCATCGATATCTCATTGCCCCATACGTAGAAAGGGTCGAAGCGTGGATCTTTACCAATGACATGTGTACCTAAAAGCACCAAGTTAATATTAGAAGCTAAATAGCAATGGCACAATGAGGTAGTACAACACTCTTTTATAATATGTCTATATACATCCGTATGTGGTAGTCCATTTGAAATCTCTAAAAAGAACAAATATTTAGGAACGGAGGGAGTATCTTATAACATCCAATATACTCACATATTAGATGAATTAACATCTTATATTATGGGCCGAAAGGAGTTTAGTTTGTTCTTAAAAATTATCTGCTGTTGTATCCACGGGTTATAGTTAGTTTGAGCTAGTTCGGGCTCAAATAGCCCTAAAGTATATCTAAACATGAGGGCTAGTTTGAGCTAGTTGCATCTATAACTCACCCAAAAAACTAGTATCCAACCCAAGAGGTGCTAATTGGAGCTAGTTCTTCCGGTGCATTTATTGTCAATCTAACCCTGCCATCCAAACAACTCTTTGGATGGAGTTAGTTTAGGGTTAGTAATGAGCTAGAAACTAACTCTATCCTCTAGCTAAGTTGAGTATCCAAACAGGGTTGTGTTGTTGCTATTGCTGCTGCTGCTCTTCTACGTATATCTAGACATTGTTAGAACATTAATGTAACACTCTTCCTTGTTGCTATGTAGCCTAGGATTGCATATTTAGACATTAAGTATAGTGCATGTTGCTATGTAGCCTCAGATATATTGCATATGGCCCTAGTTAAGCTAAGGAAAAATGGGTTGCAAATATATTCAGTTAAAAGTCCAATTCACCAATTAGTCCCTTATCAGCCGCCGGCCTATATGGTACCCGCTATGGATATCCCTAACAGTGAGCAGATATAAGCCATGGGATGAAACTAACATCGATGGAAAACAACAGTCGTTCCCCAAATTGTCCTGTGTAGGTGCATCAAGAAGCATGTTAAGCGCAATAGGCTAAACATCAACCAAAATTACACATGGCAGACAAAATAATCTCCAAAAGATAGCTTCAGTGTGCAGGTTTAAGCATGCCAATAAAGCAAAACAAGTGGAAAGGTGTGCTAACCGCAACAGGCCTAACATTTAACAGCAAGCAAACATGTTCATTCAAACTGGTATTGTGCCGGTCTAAGTACACTAGTTATGGTTAAATAAAAATGGAAAGGCATGTTAACTACAAGATGCAGCAACCAAATGTAGTCATTCATAATGGTATTGTTGAAACTGGTACTGATGAAATTGAACTGCACAGTTCATACTTGCACATATAGAACATCATGTTGTGAATAACTGGAATAAACAACGCATACTACGAACAACCAAAGATAGCATTTGACACTGAACATATGCTAACTACAAACAACCGAACAATCAAAAAACTTTAAAAGAGGCATATGCTAGCTATAACAGGCTTAACAACAAGCAAATATATGCATTCCTATCGGTATGTTTAAAACTGGATTGATGAAATGTACTGCACAGTAAATAATTGCACATATAGAGCATCACATTGTGAACAACTGAAATAAACAAATCATGGGTTTCCTCACTTGTCACAGATGGGCTCGTTCCCGTGGGAAGAGCATGGACCCTGGATGCACTCCATGTTGTCGCAGATGGGCTCCTTCCCCTTGGAAGATCACGGCTGTAGGGTGCCCTCCCTGATGTCGTAGACGGACGCTTTCCCCTTGGAAGAGTAGATGGGCTCTTTCCCCTTGGAAGAGCCGGAGAGGGTGCCCTCCTCGTGGTCGCCATCGATGAGGTCTGACTTGGAAGCTGTGGATCCCAAGCCAGCGTCGCAGAATGTGTCCTTCAAAAATGACAAAAGGGGCTTGATGGCGATGTAGGATGGCAAATCGTTGACAGCGAGACAGAGAAGATCAGTGGCGGGGCCATGGATGAGATCGACGACGGTTGAACCTGAGGGGTTGGGGGTGGGTCACTTAACCTGTGACACAGCCTGCCTCAGGGCGTCGCTGTCGATGACCTCGATGTTGTAGCCGGCGGATGAGACATGCCCGCATACTCTAGCCCGATGCTTGAGTGCCTACCGCCAGTAATGGTCATCAGCTTCCTCAGCAATGTCGGGCAAAGAGGCCGCTATACACCTCTTTTGGGCCAGTCGCTCCTCGAGCTCCACGGGAAGCGTAGCCGGGCTTAGGCTGCGACGCTCTGGACTAGGGGATGGGGATGGGGATCTATGGGAAAGGGGGCGTTTAGCAGGCGTCATCTAAGAAACTCAGGGCGGGCTGGGTATGGAGATCGGTGGGTAAGCTGCACGGGCAAACCGGCAGATGTTGACAATGGAGGCCTTGCGGCGGCGATGGCGGGGACTTTGGTAGGGTTTTGAGTGAGGGAGGGTGTGTGTGTGCGCGCGCGCGCGTACGCCTGAGGAGGTTTTGGTGTGTGTGTGTGTGTGTGGAGGGGGCACGGGTTGTTTGAGGAAATGACACGGGTACTGAAAATTTTACTATGCGGGAGTCAAACGCGGGAGTGAAATGCTGGGCTATTGAAAATTTTGATGATACTGCATCGCACACGGTCCGGAGATAACAACCGTGTGTTATGAAAAAGAAAAACCCGCGAGGCGGGCAGATATTTTTGATGCAGGCGGGATTGGGAACAAGAAACATCGCACATGGTCCGGAGATAACAACCGTGTGTTATGAAACATCGCACATGGTCCGAAGAGGGCAGAAATTTTGAGAGGGGGGGCCTCGTGGAGCCCAATGTACCGTGCGGATGTGTGCGTGACAGGTGCACCGGCGTGGCACATGGTTAGTTCGAGTGAACCGTGTCTGTTGCGTCATCCGACTTATCTAATGTTCATAAATTTGGCGAAAAATGACACGGGAGAGGGTCAGAACACAAACACACTTGCATGTGGACCAAATTTATGTATCAAAAGGGTGGTTTGATTTTCAAATACCAAATGCAACTTCGATGTGGGACCTCTCTCGCAAAGCGCACAGTATTGCTTGCTCCCACCCTCTCATGTCGGCACGAAGGGAATCCTAACCTATGAATGCATGCCCCCTCCCCTCAACCGAGGTTCACCTAGCAAAGTGTGAAAGTAGCTAGCAGCCCTCCTCCTCCCTCATATCGGCATGAAGGGAATCCTAAGCTATATATGAATGCATGCCCCTCCCCCTCAACCGATGTTCACCTAGCAAACTGAGAAGTACCTAGCAGCCCCCCTCCTCCCTCATGTCGGTACGAAGGGAATCCTAAGCTATATATGAATG
>NC_041388.1:379743712-379781395 GCF_002162155.2 Triticum dicoccoides
CGAGGTTCACCTAGCAAAGTATGAAGTAGCTAGCAGCCCCCGCCCCCCCTCGTGTCACTGCGGAGGGAATCCTAATTAAGCTATGAATGCATGCCCCGCAACCAAGGTTCACCTAGCAAAGTGCGATGTAGCACCCACGCACACACTTTCAGTCGGCGGGCCAGAGAGGCATATATCTCACCAAGATGGATCATAAAATGGACCAAGAATAATCCACCTTGGTCGTACAACCTCTCTCTTGTTGTTGGTCAAAGTGATGGCCATCCATGCGACCCCGGAGATGGGCTAGCTCGCCAATAATCACGCAAGTATCTAGTCCCCAAAGACAACCACTGCATGCGTGTGGCCCAAACATATGTATGGAGAGGTGTGTTTTTGAGTAATAATGAACAACTTTGATGTGGCACCGTGATTTCGAACTAGAAATCCCCACGTTGAGTGAGGGTTATGTATGTTACACCACACTTCAAGCCAACAACGGGGATTCATTTATGCATGCATGCGTGCATAGCATATGCGCTCAAACTTAATTAGGTCTGAATCTCACCATGACCTATACTACGATAACACCAACCAAATGAAGAATCTGCCATGGTAATCTATCTTTTTGTTGGTCAAGGTGATCATGGATGTCCACGCGGGACCATGAATATATAGGCTTGTCACCGATAACCACGCGAGGGAGTGTATCGTTCGAAGGCAACCACTACATACATATGTATGGAGGTGGTGCATGCATGCATGTTTGAATACACAACATTGATCTGGCGTGTGTGTCAAAAATCGTACACTAGCTCCCCACACAGAGCGAGATCGGTTCATGATGGTGTCGTTGTACTAGCCACTTAATTTTGATGGGAGGGATTCATGCATACACATGCATATGTGTGTGCTCAATGTGTATCATGCATGTCATCCCAGAGCAAAAATAATAATCCCCTCCTAAGTCAAATTAACCTCTCTTGTTGTCAGGCAAAAAGAAGTGATGGACCAAGCGGGCCCACAGATGGAAAGCATCAATGTCGCTGATAACCGCTTAAGTGGGTGCGAGAGGACAACCACCACCGCTTTGCATGTGGGCCAAACATATATATGTTGAATACCTAAAATGCACAACTTCGATGTGCCACATGCCTCAAAAACCGTAAACCATGCACCTACACAGAGTGAGGTTCATATCAAGCATACTACATATGATGGTCCCCTTCCCCCCTCTTCACCGCATACTATATGCTCTTGCCGTAATATATGTACAACCCAAAAGAATCCTCATCTATGGTGAAATTAATTAACCTCTCCCAATGTAGGTCAAAGTGATGCATGCATGCATAGACGATGGCCTCATGGGCCCACAGATGGAAGCGTCACACATGAGTGTCCTAGCTAGGATATATATGCATGTGGCCCAAAAAGGTATTGTGTGATATTTGAACAACCAATTTCACAATTTTGATATGGCACGTGCCTCGGTAACCAAAAAGTCCCGACACTGGCTGAGGTGTACTTGTTCAGGATGCATACATATAGTAAATATGCTAGTCCCCTCCCACCTCTTCGACGCGTACTATATACCATCATAACACAAACAAAAAAGATTATACCTTGCTGGTCAAATTAACCTCACTGCCGGTTGTTCGTCAAAGTGATGGACGACGACCTCGCGGGCCCACAGAAAGCGTCACACGCGAGTATCGAGTGTCGTGTAGGACAACCATCGACTGCATGTGGCCAAAACATTTATGTATCAAAGGGTTATGTAATGTTTTAAATAACGATTTCACGACTCTGATGTGGCACCAGCCTGCCTAACAAAACGGCCAACCCACATGGTGGCTCACAACTCGTAGTGTACTGTGAGCCACCCGCCACCCCAGACGCACATAGCCACACACACACACCGTGAATCCACCGCAACTACGATGCATGTTACATTAATTATCCCGCGGTGAACATACATGTTACCAAAGGAGGGACTTTTAATTTCAAAAAATTCACAGAGATCATTAAGATGTTTTAGTACATTGATTGACTGATTTTCTATGGGTATAATGTGCAAAAATCAAATTTGAGCTACATGCACACGTGATAGTGCACCTAAATGGATTGCAAAAACACATGTGTCTCACTGGGTGCATGTTTACTCCCCATGCAACAAATTTCAAACATTGAGAATCTTGATTTTTAAATTCTAGTACATCCAAAACTTATTTGAAGTTCATGAAACTTATCATGTTGTCATATGGACACCAATACAAAGTGGCATTGTACTTTTTATTTGTCAAATTTGAGACCAGTTTTGATGTAATCTTTATCTAATTACATATGGGAGATTATTAATAATTGGGAACCAATATCCCAAATGGATTATTTATTCGAACCATGAGCGTTAGACCAACAATGGATACGTGCCATGCTTCGGTTTAGCAATAAAATGGCAGCATTAATCATCCAAATAGAAAAACAATATATGTGTCGCTGCGCGACCCGTGTGGCGTGCGAGCAGGCGTGAGTTGATGGGACGCATGCGCGCAGTCCGCCGCGCAGGCAGACGGGGAGGCGTGCATGCAGGTGTGTGAATTGACGGAGGTGCACTCGCTGCGCAGTGTCATTGGGAGGCGGGCGAGTAGCTATGTGAAACTTTGGTAGGCATGCCAGCAATCCGGTGCGCAGGCTCACCGGGAGGCGAGCCATCGGTTTGACCGCAGCCCGCCTCTCTCCCACAACTCCCACTACTCCAAATTAATGGTGCGCCCGAGCGGCCGCACCTCCCATCCTCGCTCTTCGCTTGCAACCCGACGCCGCTCTCAGTCCTCAAAGTCGTCAGTGTATGAGGATGCCGCCGAAGCGCCTCATCAAAGGGAGTGGCAACGTCGGGGCTGCTAAAGCACTGGAGCACGGCGTGGAGATGGAGACAGAGGTTGCCGTCACTGCCGGCGAGTTATCGCTGCACCCTGACGTCGTCGACGGCGTCGAGCTTCCACATCCGGAGGCGGAGTTCCACACCAACTCTGACGACCACTCCGGCGATGACTCCAACGACCACTCCGGTGACGACTCCGACGACCACTCCGGTGACGACTTTGACAACGACGGGCAGATGGTTAGTCATCTATACCCATTTATGTGTCAAATAGATCATATGGTTTCTCTGGTTACTCCTACCTCCCCCTTTTTGGAATAGAAATCATGTGGTTATGTTCCCCCAATCCATGAGATCTGAGTAAGTTTCGTTAGATCTGTTTAGTGTATTGATTGTTTGAATGGTACAGGTGATAAGCGATTAGTTGTTTCATCTGTGCAAATGATTTCTGCTAGTAATCCGAGTAGGGTTAGTGTTCGTGCTAATAATTCCTAGCCAGGACTTTACAATTGATTTTGAATGACCTACCTATGTTTGTGCCATTATTTTCTTCAAGATTAGTATGTACATAGACGACGGTGCTTAAAAATCGAACCATAATCTCTAGATATGTATAAATAAATAGACATAAATTCCTAATCCTACTTCACGGCATGTAATCAATGATTTGATGCCAAATTTGTTTTACTATTTGTATAGGTGTTGTCTGACAATGCGGACAGCGAGGATGAAGATGTCCAGAGGAGGTACAACAGGAAAATCCTGAGGGAGCTTTATGCGGGAACGCCTAACAGGCGTATTAGGACCTGGAACGGCGGCTATGGATGCCCATTTTGCAACCAGAAGCTTCATGACGCGTATCCAAGTGTTCTGGCGCATGCAAGAGGACGGGCCATTGGCTCCTTCAAGCAGAAGTATTCTCGCAGGGTGGCGCACGACGCGTATGCCGAGTACCTGGAGAAGCTTCAGGATTGTGCCGGCCTGTGAGATGAGATGTGGGATGGATGGAACTATATATGTATGTTGGAGTATGCTTAATATTGTTGAACTATGTACTACTTATGGTTGAACTATGCTTATCTACGTGTACGCTTATTATCTATGTCTGAGTATGTTAATTATTTCGCCAAATTTTGGTAAAAATTACAACGGGGGACCAATAAACCATGAGGGAGGTAGTACGTCAATCGCACACGGTTCCCAAAATTGGAACCGTGTGCAATGACTTTCATTTTTCCTGCTACGTCAATCACACATGGTTCGCTCTAGCAAACCGTCGCCCCCAAAATTCTTTGTGGGACAGAAAACCCTCACCACCCAATTCAAAAAAGAAAAAATAAAACCCTCACCATCCCCACGTCACAAAAACCCTCACCCCGCCCGCCACCCACCTCGGCCCCTCTGGTACATTCCCCATTCACACCTGCACAAGCTCCTCCTCATCTATGCCATGGCACCACCTATCGTGGCGGTAAACACTTAGCTCGACGCCTGCCGCCGCCGCCAGGCTACCGGCAAAGCCCACCGCATTTCACCACTTCCGCTTGTCGCCGCCGATCGCCATCGACTTTCTCGATGCTGCTCACGGTCGACCCATGTTGGTGTACATAAGTAGGGGCTCACCTTTTGACCCCGTTTACTTGTGCACGGGCGATCAGAGCCACATGTCGCGGACGCACTTAGCAGGGCCGAGGAGGGAAGCCGGAGAGAAGCCGAAGCACCAAGGCAAACAAGGCAACGCCAAGGCCGAGAGCACAAAGAGCAGAGGGACGAAGCAGGCTCCCCCGGCAAGACCCTTGTCGGGGCAGCTCGCCCAACGCCAGCGAAGCGCACCACCCTTGAGCCCATGGTTGCCAACACCATCAACCATGTTGGGCCAGGGCTCGGGAGGCACCTCCATGGTGGTATGCAGATCTTTTTGAAGATAGAGAAACACTCAGGATCAGATGAGGACCAGAAGACGGCGACCCTCAGCGGGATCCTAGCCGAGGAAGTCCACAAGACCCCTAGCAAGACCCTTGCCGGGGATGACAGCAAGGCCCCTGACAAGACACTTGCCGGGGATGATGGCAGCGCTGCGGCAAGACCCTTGCCGGGCCCCCGGCAAGGCCCCTGCCGAGGGCATCAGCAGGGCCACTGCCAGATCCGTACCAGCCAAGACTACCACCACCGTTCGCATGCAGCTGCCAGCCCAACCAGCTGGGCAGGCACCTGTGTGGCAACATACAACTTCCAGGCCAAATCAGCAGGCACCTGTGTGGCGGCGTGCAGACCTTCATGATGGCCCTACCACCGCACCACCTCAGCTGCCTGCCTATCTACATGGCACTGCATGCATCGCTAGCCTGGGCGCTTGTCGAAGCGAGGAGGAGCAACGACGGAGGGGGCGAGCCTCGTTCCCGTCCCCGATAAAGCTAAGGGACACCTAAGCGATGCCTTTAATGCGTCTTGTCCTATAGTACTGGCGATAAGCTCGTAGTATTGTAGGCCTTTCCACCTCCTGTGTGCCACTGTGGCAGCCCCTTTCGACTATAAAAGGAGGCCCATGGCGTACTAGAGGGTGATTCGACTCTTTTGAACTACACGGCCACCGTAGCTAGTTTGAAAGCCCAAGAACACTGAATACATCCACCAAAGCAGGACTAGGGTGTGGCGCCCCGATCCGCATGGAGCAGGGGGCCTTCGCACGTCAGCCCAGGATAACACCTAATGCACGACAGGTCCATAATACAGCATTCCAGGTACACTAATATTCATCAAATACATGTGCATAAGCTTACATCATTGATGAATACAATCATCTGGCTTAGCCCAATGACTATTTAAATGGCAGCGGAAGTCTATTAAAATGGCGGCGGAAGTCTTGGTTTGGCAGCATAACAACTCTGGCTGGGCTCCACAACTCACAGGACTGGCAAGATTACGGCCTAGCACGACGGATCAAGCGAACAATACGGGTACGACCTACAAAACTGGCATGACACGCTAGGTTAGTACATTGAATGTACTTGCAAGACAACCAAATACATAGCATCCAAACAAGCAGAAGACAAAGCGAGAACCGAGCGCATGCAACAGCCTATCTCATATCAATTACTAGACATGGCATGATAAAGATCAACTAAGCATGAACAAAATCATGGCAATAACATGGCCTAACAAAACATGCTTATAACATGGTAATAGCAAAACATAGCATATTACCTCAATCATGGCATAACTTAACATGACAATCAAAGCATGGCATGGCATCATGAAACTACGCTGAAAATAAACTACCGATTATATCTAATGCAGACATAGCATGTTAACTTTATGCAATCATCTTCTGTTCTGCCTAGGTTTTTAAATGCAACATATTACTCATGCAATGCAACCAACCTTGTGCACCGAGTCCCTCGGACCCTCTTACCAACGGGTTGCCTCGCAACTGAACGGTGATCTTTCCGGCGATCACAACCATGACCAACACTTGGTCTCCAACACTTACCGAGACCTCATCTCATGATCATATCAAAACATTTCCGTGACTTCTCACGACTATCTCATAGTCCACATCACCACATTCTTATTGTCACATTAATTTACTTAATTTTTTTAGGTTTATCATCCATTTCGACCAAGACCTGATAGTGTGACCTACTACGAACTGTGTTGCTATCGATAGACTTTATATACACTCTGCAGAGATAGCACACTGTACCCACACCACGGGACCCATGGCCTCGTCATCCCATTTGGGTGGACCAACGGCATTCTAACTAAACCGACCTACTGCCATGACACTCTCCCGGCCACTGCGACCCATTCCGAACTGGGCTAGTCCTGGGTGGCCCCGTGTCTATCAAAGACATAATGACCACCGTCGTGGCCAAAACGTCCCTCACGGGGACCGGTACCAAAAAAATTAATAACAGGCACACAAGGTTATGTCCGCCTACCTGATCAGGGTAAGCATGCCCATAACCTTCCCTAGTTGGAGGCACCGGCGAGAGGCATGCCAATAGATCGCATTAAGGCCTTCCCATAAAGGCAAATGTGGCTGCACTGAAAAAGTTTGATTTGGTGGCACCATGACTCGATCCCATCGATTACGGAGGAGGTTTGTTATTATTAACTCATATTAATTCCTTCTCCATCATCATGAACATGAATGCAACAATGAGCATGCAATATACAAATGCGTGAACAAAATATTGAACTTCTCAAGTGCACAACTATAGCATAAAGAACATGACCATACCAAGTAATAGCATATCAACGGTGCATTACAATCCTCATAACATTTTATAACAATGACATGCAAATAAAGTAGAGTAGTGACATGGCATTGTCAATAACAACATTCTAGCTAGCATGGCAAATGATATCGTGCAAACACAAGCATGCATGACAGGCATAATGGAATAACTGCAGACGAAAATGATATGAAACAACTGCAACTACACACACACAAGGTGCAAGAAAAGTCAACATGCAAGTTCAGGGCTCATGATAAGAGGTTGGCTTGCCTGGGGGTTGACAAATACTCCGGGAAAAAGTGCGGAAGGATCGCGGAAAGGTTTGCCGAAAACAGTTCTCTTTCGGAGGGGGCTGTTTACGGGAAAGGGAAAAAGGTCATTTTCACTGTGTGAAAACATTATGAAACTGATACCAACAAAACGGGCTCGACGAAATGAAGACGTGAGCTCTGGAATCACCTGATTTGGAGCTACGGGTAAAAAGATATGATTGTTTAACTACTAGGGACCTATCTGTAAAGAACATCATTACAAACTGGCCCCTAGCAGAAAAACAAGTCACGCCTTTCTCAGAAATATGCTTTCCAGAGAGGAAAGCGCATTCTGGCCCAAAGAAGTGGAGGAATACGCTTTCGGCTTAGGGAAAGCGCACTCTCCGGAATACGCCTCCGGGGCCCCAAAAATGGAAAACTGCCCGAGGCGCCGCCACTTAACTAACGTGGCGAAGCGGGGTCAACGCGGGCTCACTGACGAGGGGGACCCGCGAGGGGTGGGGCCCGCCTGGCTGGCTTCTTCTTCCTCCCGCTCGACGCGCGCCTGGCTGAGGGGAGACGCCCGCCCCGACGGCACTTGCCGGCGCGTCCGGCCATGGCAGCGGACAGGCAACCTACCAAAATGCTCGGGACGGCGAGGGGCACCTCGGGGTGGTGCTAGCTTCCTCTGAGGAACACCAGGGAGGGAGCTGCACGGCCCATGGCGGAGAGTGGGTTCGGCCATCGGTGGACACAGTGCTACGGTGGGGAAGGAAAGGGGGCGAGCCATGGGGCGGCTCGCCAGACCTTGGGGAATGCTCTGGTGGTGGAGGAACTGAGGGGGAAAGCACGAGGTCGCTGGATTCAAGATGGACAAAGGCGGCGGCCATGGCGGCGATGGAGATCAGAGAGGGGCTCCGAGCTCGGGAAGAGGCCTAGGGAAGGATGGTGGACCGCGAGAGAGCTCGGGGCGCTATTTATAGCCGCAGGGAGAGCTCGGGAAGGAGGGGAGGAGGTGGCACGCGGCAGGCGACGTGTCCGCGCACCGGCGAGGGCACAGTGTCGGCAGGCGCGGCCAAAGGTCATGGGAGGCGGTGGGAAGGCGACGAGGAGGAAGCAGACGCGGCGCAGAGGCTCACAGAGATGAGCAACGCTCGCGGACGAACGGAGGAAGAGGACATCGGGGAGGAAGGATACGACGCACATGAGCGCATTGTTTCGATCGTTGGCACGGTTCACCAGAGAAGAAAACGAAGGGGGCCAGAGGTCCAGCGGGAAGACGACGTCGAGGGGGAGCTGTAGGACATTAATGGCGAGGCCAGAGCTTGTCGGAGCAGCACTGCCGGCGAAAATAGTGGCTAGACCACCATTTTGGCTGGCTAGACTCGTGGTCACCATGGACAATGCGCGCTCCGGAGTTTTTACTGAATCCAGCTTATGTCTACCGCATAGTCCTTCCAGAGTGGAGTATTACCATGGTAAAGAAACGGGCAGAGACAAATTGAGCTGAGTACACCAAGCTCCACAAGTTTGATGTTGCAAATTTGGCAACATCTTAGAGATAAAACTAGAGAGGTTAAATGTTAGAATGGATGTCTGGTAGGCTTAGGGTAACAAGGACTATGGTCCTGGTAATTTTGAGGTCATTTGGTCAAGTATTTAGCATAGTTACTATACAACTGCTAAATCTGACCCAGAAATTAAATCATGAAGGAGCACTCACTAGGGGTGATAAATTAAGCTAAAACTTGGCAAAGCCTGATGATTTTGGAATACAATGATGCTGTAAAAATTTCATACCAATTGGACTTGCCAAAATGGTACTTCCTTCACAGCTACCATTTCTGCCCAAAAACTTCAGAAAAATCCTTAGGGCAAATGGCTTGATGAAATGAGCCAAAATCTTGTGGAGATAGGTTATATGGATATGAGAAGTCCTGGAAATATTTTCAGACATAATGGAGCAAGATAAAATGCACTTGCTTCACAAAATGAAAATTTGGGCAGGAAACAAGAATTGCTCCTGTGCTCACATAGTTCAATGAAATGAACTGAATTTCGGTGGAGGCTAATGATTTCAGATACTTGAGATGATGGAAAAGTTTCATCCTAATTGGAAACCCTATGAAGGTACTTCCTTCACAAAGTTGTATTCTGGTCAGAAACTTTGAAACATTGCATAGGGAGCTAGGTTGAATGGATTGCGCTCATATTTGGCATCCATGGGTTATTTATCCATGTTAATCACCCTGCCAAATTGCAGCTCCATTGGAATTAGGAATAAAGCACTTCCTTTGCAAAAGTTGAGAGAAGGCAGAAACTTGCATTGGATCATGTGCCAAATTTTTGAACTGAGGAACATGAGATTAGGATGGAACTAGTGATTATATAGCAAGGACAAGCTCCCCAATTTATGTGGGAATTTTCTCAGCTATAAAAATGGTAGTTCCTTTGGAAAATGGCAGGAATGCAATATTGGCATTAAATAGGAAAAGGCAATTTTCCTGATTTAATTATGGCCAATATACTTGCCAGAGCTTGGATTAGGCATAAGTATCAAATCCACCAATTCTCATGAATTTAGGAGATGGCTAGCTATGCCTTTGGATTTTATTCCTCAGAAAGGCAAGAAAAGGAATAAATCACAATTCAAAAAAATTGCATGGGACTTAGCAATATTTTTGCATATCCAAGGTTCAGAAAGATAGGAGGATCTCTGGGAACAATTGGGAGGATCAACAAATGAAGGAAAATGATGGCTCCTTTGTAAGAACAAAGGACATATCCAAATTCCAAAAATTTGGAATTAGGGTTTGAAAGGATTTGAGCTGATGCAAATGAGGTCTTGCCCACTGAAAAAGACATGAGCAAGGTTTTGACAGGTTGAAAATGAAAAGCATCATCAGAGTCAACCAACAAACTTAGGAGAAAGATTTTGAAAATGAGTGCCACAAAAATTGATAACCCAATTTTGGGGCTATTACATAGGGTTTTACGCATCCTCACGGCCCGAACCTGGGTAAACAATCCTCGTGCTGACCGCTAATCCTGCTCTTCTCACGACCCCGCACCCCGACAACCATAGTAGGGATTCTTGTGATCCCATAGGTGTCATTTCCCACTGACATCTTTGGCACGCCAGGTAGGGGGTGTAGTTGTGAGAATCTGGTCTGGCTGTTAGCCTAGCAGTTCTTCATCGCCATGGCTCCCAAGAATAAGGCAGCTACGGTGGTCGGCTCATCGGGGGCCAGACGCCCCGTACCAGTGAGGGCGAGTAGCGGGCCGATCGAGCCTAGGACCCGAGGCGCGGCCCACGAGCACCAGCATCGCTTTGGCAGTCAGAGCCTAGCGAGCGGCGTCATTCGTACGCAAGACGGCGGGCCGCATGCCACAAAATCCAGAGATGGAGCTGGGCCCCCTGCAGGCGGCGGGGGACCTCCAGGGTCGCCGCCGTACCACCCACGGGCAGCGCGACGCCCTCCAGGATGCGCACTCCAGCACCCACAGTGCGCTCTTCCCATGGTGTGTGCGATGAGCAGCGTCACCATGCCGGTGACCCTGAGCACCACCACGGGAAGAGCCCTGTGCATCACCTGTGGGACGAAGGAGGCCAGCATGCCTGCCGAAGTGCTGGCGATAATGGCACACAACCGCCGGCCCGTGGTAGAACTCCTTCTAACGTGGTTAGAAGTCGAAGCGCGCCACGGTCCACGCACCTCTCGCCATCACCCACGCCAGCAGAAGCCTTGGCGCGCGCGCAGCTGCTCCTCGACTTTCCTCCTGCTGAGGAGAAGCTCGATGAGTGGAGAGCCACCATCTGGAGCCTCGTCGCTATCGCCAACAAAGATGATCTGTGACCGGCAGGGCCCTCGGGCCGGCGCTCCACTGAGCCACCACAGGACGGCGGTGAAAGGACCGGAGGTGCTCCAGTCACAGTGCACTCTCCTCCTCCGTGCCAACCACCGCGGGTGTCAGCCCGTCGTGACGACGCTTGTGATAACATCTCCATAGCATCGTCCGACCTGCGGACCCACCACGACCAGCGCCAAGTTCTTCGGGAGAGAGCCCATGAAGACACTCGAACCACCATCGAGTGCCAGCGCGATACGCGCCACTAGTCGGACAAGCGGGCAGGGCCCACTGCGGACCGCCCGGCCCCGGGAGGTTCCGACGGTCTACCTTACGAGGTTGGTTGCCCAGCCTTCACCCGGGAGCTGCGGCAGTTCCAGTGGCCGTCCCACCGCATGTTCAAGCCCGGCGTCAGCGAGAAGTACAATGGCAAGACCCATCCGTCGGAGTTCCTCAGCATCTACACCATTGCGATGCAAGCCGCTGGGGCTCATGATGACAAGGTGCTTGCCAATTACTTCCCGTTGGCCCTAAAACCCAATGTCATGTCTTTGTTGATGCACCTGCCGGCAGACTCCATTTCTTCTTGGTCAGATCTGTGCCATGAGTTCGTTGGTGCCTTCACCGGAGGCCACCAAGCTCATGGCCAAGTGAGTGATTTGCATATCATTCCCCAGAAGGAAGGAGAAAACATGCGCAAGTACATACAGAGGTTCAGCCGGGTGCAGTACAACATCCCCGACGTTCACCCCGCGGCCGTGATTAGCGCGTTCCATCAGAACGTGCGCAATCGCAAGATGCGTGAGGAGCTGGCGATGAACAAGGTTAAGGATGTGGCCAAACTTTATGTTCTGGCCGATAGGTGCGCCCGGGTTGAAGAGGGAAGGAAGTACCCCGGCGAGGACGCCGGCGCGGAAACCAACTCTAGTGACGAAGCCACCGCCGCCCCGATGAAGAAGGGCCGGCGTTGCAACAGGAAACGCAAGGGCAAGGCCGTGCTTTCTGTCGAGGGATCTGACGATACCGGCGCTGCCAAGAGGGCCAAGGCAGATGACCACGGCGAGGAGATTTTTGGGTGCGACGCTTGCCGGGCCTTAGCAGCTGCCGACAAGCCAGGGGGCTCCGACAAGCAGTACTGCAAGATCCACCGCACCAAGGGACACAACCTCCAGAACTGCCAGCAAGTCGAGCTTCTTGCTGAGAAGAAAAAGGCCGAGTATGAAAGGCGGGACAAGGAGAAGGGTCAGGATGGTGCCAAAGGATCCGGCAAGAAGCGTGGCGGCCAGGGAAGTCGCCGCGGCAAGGATAACCAGCAAGAGAGGCCCGCTCGGGGCCGCAACAAGAAGCAAGATGACGACGATCATGACGAGGACGACGAGTCCGGCGAGCATGAGTTTTAGAAGGCTACGGAGGCCATGTGTGTCGATGATGGTGCCTCGCTGCATGCCTCTCACTGCCACCTCAAGCGGTGGGCGCGTGAAATTACAGCGGTGGAGCCATTGTTCGATGCTCAGAAGCCGCTGAAGTGGTCCAGCACACCCCTAATCTTTGACGCCGAGGACCACCCTGACCACACAACTGTGGTCGGGTGTTTGCCATTGTTGGTTTCACCAACGATACGCAACCTCAAGGTGAACAAGATGTTAGTTGACGGTGGGGCCGGTCTAAACTTGATCTCGCCTATTGTGATCAAAATACTGCAAATTCCTAATGGAGACCTCTAGGAAACGAGCACGTTTCAAGGGGTCAACCCGGGAAGGAGCCAGCCGAAAGGGAAGGTCACATTGCCTGTGACGTTTGGAGGCGAGTTGAATTACAGGACGAAGAAGATTGTCTTCTATGTAGCCGAGATCCCCTTGCCCTACAACGGGATCCTCGGCCGCCCGGCGCTAGCCAAGTTCATGGCGGCGTCGCACTACGCCTACAACACGCTGAAGATGCCTGGGCCGATGAACATCATCACCGTCCCCTCCAACAAGAAAGACACACTAATCTGCACCGACCTACTCTACCAGGAGGCAGTTGCAGCAGCTGCCGCCAAGGCACTTGCTCCTGCCGCTGAAGCCCCGAGAGGGAATAAGAGGACCGGCAAGACCTCTCGCACCCACTCCGACAAGCGCACTTCTTCGGGGTGTTGTGCTATCGTCGAGGACGTGCCAGAGAGCTCCACCGGCAAGAGCAAGAAATCCAGAGCTGCGCCGCTAGAGACCAAGAGGGTGTCCGTCAAGGAAGATGGCATGGGATGGGCTTTCACCATAAGCTCCACCCTCGACGGCAAACAGGAAGGCGCGCTCGTCGCTTTCCTGCGGGCGAATGTCAATGTGTTTGCGTGGCAAGCATCCGACATCCCCGGCGCTCCTAGGGAAGTGATTGAGCACCACCTTGCTGTTTGTCCCCATGCATGACCCTTTCAAGCAGAAGGTCAGGAAGCAAGCTTTGGAACGGCAGGAGTTCATCATAGAGGAGATCAGGAAATTGGAAGTAGTAGGTTTGGTGAGAGGAGTGCTCCATCCAACGTGGTTGGCCAATCCGGTGGTGGTGCGCAAGGCAAATGGGAAGTGGAGGCTGTGTATTGACTGTAGAGATATCAATAAGGCTTGTCCTAAAGACCCCTTCCCTTTGACGTGCATCGACCAGATTGTTGACTGCACGGCCGGGTGTGATCTGTTGTTATTCCTCGACGCCTACTCGGGCTACCACCAGATCTTCATGACAAAAGAAGATGAGGAGAAGACAACATTTATCACCCCATGTGGTACGTATTGCTTTTTACGGATGCCTTTCGGGTTGAAGAGTGCTGGTTCAACATTTGCAAGAGCAGTCCAAATTGGTTTTGAACCCCAGCTACATAGAAATATGGAAGCCTATATGGATGACATAGTAGTCAAAACCAAGGATAGGGCCACTCTTGTACAAGACTTAGAAGAGACGTTTGCCAACCTACGCAAGATCAACCTCAAGCTGAACCCTGAGAAGTGTCTCTTCAGTGTTCCGTCCGGCAAACTTCTCGGGTTCTTTGTGTCACAGCATGGGATCGAGGCAAACCCAGACAAGAACAAGGCTATCGAGCGGATTGAGGCGTCCAAGCGGATCAAGGATGTGCGTCGACTCGCTAGCTGCGTTGCCGCCATGAGCCGATTCATCTCCAAGTCTGCCGAGCGCGCCCTTCCCTTTTTCAAGATTTTGAAGAAGGCGGGCCCAATGGAATGGACCCCAGAAGCCGAGGCGGCATTGCAAGACCTGAAGGGATACCTTTCCTCTACACCGATACTAGTTGCGCCTAGACCACCAGAGCCGTTGCTGCTGTATCTGGCGGCGACATATCAAGTGGTCAGTACAGCGCTGGTGGCGCAGAGGGAGGTTGACGAAGGGGCAATGGTTGCGGCAGGACCGGCAGATGGAAAATCAGAGACTCCCCGGCAGGGCCTGGTGCCGGCAAGGCAAGGCTCCCGGCAGAGTCTGACGCCATCGGGATAGAGCCCGCGCCGTCAAGTGGAGTAGTGCAGAAGAAGAAGATGATGTAGCACCCGGTTTACTTTGTTAGCTCCCTCTTGCACGGGGCTAGATCAAGATATTCCGGTGTGCTGAAATTGCTCTTCGGCCTCCTTATGGCCTCGAGGAAGCTGCGTCATTACTTCCAAGCCCACGAGATCACTGTCGTCACCCGCCTCTCGTTGCAATGGATACTGCACAACCCAGATGCAACCGGAAGGATTATGGAGTGGGCCTTGCAGTTATCTAGCTTTGGGTTGAGGTTTGAAAGTACTTCGACAATCCAGAGTAGTGTCCTTGCGGAGTTCATTGCGGAATGGACCTCGACGCCTGATGAAGAGATCCAGGAGACCACTCTCCCCAGCAACGAAACAGCTCGTGACTGGATTAAGTACTTTGACAGAGCCTTCTCGTTGCAAGGTGCCGATGCTGGTGTGCTGCTCGTCGCACCCACCGGAGAGCACCTCAAGTATGTAATCTAGATGCACTTTCCTAGGGAGATGTCTACCAACAATACTGCTGAGTACGAGGGATTGCTCGGCGGTCTCTGGATCGCGGCAGACCTCGGGGTTAAAAAGCTCATTGTCAGGGGTGATTCGCAGCTTGTCGTCAAACAAGTCAACAAAGATTATCAAAGCCCGTTGATGGAGGCCTACGTAGATGAGGTGAGGAAGCTGGAGGAGCGCTTTGACGGTATACAAGCGGAGCACGTTCCCTGAGCGGAGAATGACATCGCTGATTACCTGTCAAAGCGTGTTGCATTCAAGTTACCTGTGGAACCAGGTACCTTTTTGCGTCGGCTAACTCAACCATCCGCCGAACCGTCAACGGCGCCGAACAAGCGGAGGAAATCAGGCCCCGGCAAGTACTTGTAACACCCACAATGCGGCCATATCTCCCACGTTTCGGGGCACGACTTAGATGCATAGCCGCATGGTAGGCATGTCGCAAGAGGGGCAATCTTTACACATCCCATCTGAAAAAGAAAGGGATAAAGAGTCGGCTTACAATCGCCACTTCACACAATACATAAATATTTCATACATCATCCAAGGTACAAACAAAGGTCCGACTACGGAACCAAAATAAAGAAAGACAACCCCAAATGCTAGATCCTCGATCGTCCCAACTGGGCTCCTCTACTGATCATCCGGAAAAGAAACATAGTAACGGCCCAAATCCTCGTCGAACTCCCACTTGAGTTCGGTAGCATCCCCTGCACTGGCGTCATCGGCACCTGCATCTGTTTGGAAGTATCTGTGAGTCACGGGGACTTAGCAATCTCACACCCGCGAGATCAAGACTATTTAAGCTTAAGGGTAGGAAA
Organism: Triticum dicoccoides; assembly: GCF_002162155.2. Taxonomy (NCBI): domain Eukaryota; kingdom Viridiplantae; phylum Streptophyta; class Magnoliopsida; order Poales; family Poaceae; genus Triticum; species Triticum dicoccoides. Next base: position 379,759,733 of record NC_041388.1, read on the forward strand.
GGGTAGTGAGGTGGAGCTGCAGCAAAGCACTAAGCATATATGGTGGCTAACTTATGCAAAAGGGAGCGAGAAGAGAAGCAACACACGGTAGAGCATCTAATAGTGATCAAGAAGTGATCCTAAAGCTACTTACGTTCAAACATATCACGAGACCGTGTTCTCTTACCGGACTCCGCCGAAAAGAGACCATCACGGCTACACACACGGTTGATTCATTTTAATTAAGTGTCGAGTTTTCTACAACTGGATATTAACAAATTCCCATCTGCCACATAACTACGGGCATGGCTTTCAAAAGTTCAAACCCTGCAGGGGTTTCCCAACTTAGCCCATCACAAGCTCTCACGGTCAATGAAGGATATTCCTTCTCTCAGGAAGACCCGATCAGACTCGGAATCCCGGTTACAAGACATTTTGACAATGGTAAAACAAGACCAGCAAAGCCGCCCAATGTGCTGACAAATCCCGATAGTAGTCGCACGTATCTCGTTCTCAGGGCACACCGGATAGGTCAAGCTACGAGTAAAACCAACCCTCGAGTTGCCCCGAGGTGGCCCCGCAGGCTGCCCATTTCGGACCAACACTCAGAGGAGCACTGGCCCGGGGGTGTTTGGGATATTACTACTGGATGTAAACCGGCCAGGAGTAGCAGGATTAACTTTATGAAGATTAGAATCCCATGAAGATGTAAGAACAAAGGCACTTTATGAAGGCCCAAGGCCTAAAGGCGAGTTAAGGCATGTAGATGTAAACCGACTCTCTTATGTAAACTTGTATTGTAAGTTAGAAGGAACAGAGACCAAGCCGGACACGTTTGTGATCCGGCCTCGGGACTCTGTAAACCGGCGGGCGTCAACCTATGTATATAAAGGGATGACCCGGCAGCGGTTTAGGGACAAGACACAACAACTCGAGAGTCGGGCAAAGCGGATTCGCTCCCTGGTCATCAAACCCTAGTAGTACCAACACAACTAGACGTAGGCTTTTACCTTCATCAAAGGGGCGGAACTAGTATAAAAATCCTCATGTCCCTTGTCCGATTTAACCCCTTTAAGCTAACCCGTAGCGATGGCTCCACGACTAAGTCCTTTCACGAGGACATCTGCCGTGACAAATCCACGACAGTTGGCGCCCACCGTGGGGCTATCGCACGATGGATTCGAGTTCTTGAAGGGCAGCTTCCATGGACTCAAGGGATATGCTATGGGCCGGATGATGAAGAGACGTCGCGGCAAGCTCTACATCGACGACGCGGGATGGAGTCCCGAGGCCGGTTCAATTGAATAGGGGTACGGGGTTCCCTTTGGCGGGATTCACGTCTTCATCGGCAAGATCAGCGAACCGGGCCCTGAGCTAGACACCTGCAACAACATCATTGAGACGGCTCAACGTGCAAGCCCTGCCCAGGTTCAGCCTGCAGCAAAGCATGTCTTTGTAGGTGTCATCCGCGGAGCGGAATATGAGGATGGACCGGCATCTAATGGGGAAACTGTTATCTGTTCTGATGACGAGTCTTCAACCGGAGAGACCGAGTCACTGTATCAGCTGCAGGACGGCCGGATTAGTGGAGGTTCCGATGGCAACAGTATTCCAGACCCCCTCGATGTGCCAAACCGGGTCGCTGTCTTCATGGCTGATACACAACCAACGTAGCACTCTTCTACCGCCGCGGCAATGCTCTCGGTTCAGCAACAGCAACGCCAGTGGGAGCAGGGGGCTCTGCGCCGCCTCCGGCACATGTTTTGTCTGATTTGTTCGACGCTTTGGCAATGTTGATGGCAACAGAAGTGGACGTCGCAGCCCGAGATCAGCACAATGCGGAGGTTGCAAAGGTGAAGGATCAGATAACTCAGGCTAAAGTGGACCTGACAGGGGAGAACGCCAGGATGGCTACAGAACGGGCCGAGTTGGAAGCTCGGGCCTACCGGCTTAGGCTGGATCAGAGTGCCTCAGATGATGTCATGAGGAAGAGATACCGGTCGCACCTCCCACCGGGTTATGTGCGAAGAAATCTCTTCAACACGCCAGGAGCAGGAACCCGTAACCAGCCGGTCGGCAACCGGACTGAGGCACCGGGAACAGGAGCGCCGGTTCAGCCGCGCACGATGGACCCCCTTGTCAGAACAACATTGTGCCACAGTACATTCCGACGCCTCCAGGGCATTACTCCAACCCGTTGGATAACATTGTGGCTGCCGCTTCACGATTGGCAGCCCTCCCAATGGACGGCGAGTCACCAGTGGCGATTGAGACACGACGGGCCAGAGAGCTCCTTCAAACAGCTTTAAACCAGCAGCAGGCTTATTGGCATAGTCGCAAGAGGATTCATTCCACCCCCCGCCCGAGTTGGAGCTACAGCAGGCACGTTGAGGATGAGCCGACCGTGTCAAGCAGTGCATGTCACCGTAACTCGCCGCGAGGGCATAACCCGGCAGGTGGTGGTGCTAATGCGCAGGATGTGGTGGATCATGGTCGTGCATGTCGAGAAGCCGAATTGGCAGCTCAGCACGCAGCTCGTCAACCCACTTCGGTTCGTCCTACCGCTTCAGTGGAGCCAGGCGTGGTCTTCAGTTCCGTAGGGGTGCCATGTCTTACCCCCACGTTGCGTAATGTACGACTGCCCAAGGATTTTAAAGGCCCTCATAAGGTACCCAATTACATCGCCGATTTACAACCAGAGTCATGGGTTGAAAGTTATGCGATGGCAATGGAGATGCTGGATGTGGACGAAGCGGTGTGTGATAAATACTTCACCATGATGTTGGAGGGGACAGCTCGTACTTGGTTAAAGAGCTTACCGGCTAACTCTGTCGGGTCATGGGCCGAGGTAAAACACTAGTTTATCCAGAATTTTAAAGATACTTGTAAGCAGCCTATGTCGATTGTGGACCTATCCTCTTGTGTTCAAGAGGATGGGGAGTCTACAACCCATTGGGTGAAGCGGGTCTCAGCTATTCTGCACTCATCGGATCGTATCAACGCGAATACATCAGTTTTGACGTTGGAGGGCAATTGCCGGTTTCTACCGTTTAAACTGAAGTTAGGAAGGCTCAAACATCACTGCAATGACATGTCAACGCATATGGCCGCTTTGATTAAATATGCTGATTCAGATAATACCAAGGACCCTGACTCAGAGGAGGACAAACTGGGGAAAGGGAAGAAGAACGGCAACACCAAGGGACAGCAGCATAACCCGGCAGGTCATGGGAACAATGGTAAGCGCAAAGCAGACAATAGATTGAACTTTGTAGCTAACAGCAATGCTCAAGATAACGGTCAGCATCGTAAGGGCAAACAGCCCCAGAGGGGCTGAGGGTCAGGCCCCAATCTGGAGCGCCTGTCAAATCAACCTTGTCCAAAGCATGGATCGAAGGAGAGGCCAGCTTCACATCTTTGGAAGGATTGTTACATCATGCGAGAGTTCAAGAACTCCAATATGTTTCAATACAACAATGGCCCGCCCGGCGGTTCAGGAGGTGGTTTTCATGGGCCAGGTTATGGAGGCAGCAGCTCCGGTTCAGGATTTCAAGGCAATCAAACCGGACATGGCAATCAAGGGAACCAGGGCAATCAGGGAGGTTATAACCATCAGGGGAATCAGCAGCAGTAGCAGTCGGGTTATCAGAGCAATCCGAAGCAGTTGAATAGTGGGTCATATCATGTCTTCACCACTAGCTTGTGCAAGCGTGATTAGAAGCTTCACAAGAGGGTTGTGCACTCTGTTGAACCGGTAGTGCCTCAGTATTTGCGCTGGTCTAAGCAACCAATTTTATGGAGTCGAGAGGATCACCCACCCCGGGTTGATAATCCGGGCCATCTGGCCTTAGTGGTAGCACCTCAAGTTGGGGGGTATAAGTTCACCAAGGTGCTTATGGATGGTGGAAGTAGTATCAATATCCTTTACTATGATACCTTCCGCCGTATGGGATTGACCGATAAGAATCTTAAACCGTCGAACACCGTTTTTCACGGTGTGGTGCCTGGTAAGTCTGCGTATCCAGTGGGCAAGATAGCCCTAGAGGTGGCTTTTGGAGACAATCATGACTCAAGATCAGAGACGTTGACTTTTGAGGTGGTGAAAATTAAGAGTCCGTATCACGCCCTATTTGGACAGCCGGATTATGCCAAGTTCATGGCGAGGCCATGTTATGTTTATCTATAGCTTAAGATGTTGGGTCATAAAGGGACCATCATGACACATGGGAGCAGGAAGATTGCTTTGGAACATGAAGAAGGTGATGCGGCTTATGCTGAGTCGGTTTGTGCCACAGAGGAGCTGAAGTTTTATATGGACAAGGTTGATCCGGCAGACATGACTTCTTTGAAAAACCAACTACGGAGCACAATCTGGCGTTGAAGTTTAAATCGGCTACAGACACTAACATGGTTGACTTTGTTCCTGGCGATTCATCCAAGCAGTTCAGCATCAGCGCTAAGCTGGATCCCAAATAGGATAGCACGCTCATTGAGTTCATCCGTAAGAATCAGGACATCTTTGCATGGAAGCCTTCTGACATGCCAGGTGTACCAAGGGAACTCGTTGAGCACACACTTAATATTGATCCTAAGTTTAAACCGGTCAGGTAGTTTCTCCGCCGCTTTAACGAAGAAAGGCATAAGGCTATTGGTGAGGAGGTAGCTCGGCTGTTGGCCGCAGGGTTTATCGTGGAGGTCTTTCACCTCGAGTGGTTGGCTAATCCGGTGCTGGTTCTTATGAAAAACAGCACTTGGCGTATGTGTGTGGACTACACAGATTTAAACAAGGCTTTCCCGGCAGATCCCTTAGCCCTCCCTCGTATGATCAGATTATTGATGCTACGGCAGGTTGTGACCGTTTGTATTTTCTGGATGCTTATTCCGGTTATCATTAGATCAAAATGGCAGTTAAGGACCAGGAGAAGACAACTTTTATAACTCCCTTTGGAGCCTTCTGCTATGTCTCTATGCCCTTTGGGCTCAAGAGTGCCCAGGCGACTTATTAGCGCTGTGTTCAGAATTGTCTTCATAAGAAGATTGGGTGCAATGTTCATGCATATGTGGATGATATTGTGGTGAAGTCCAGGAAGGAGGAAACATTGCTAGATGACTTGAGACAAACTCTTGACAACCTCCGGGTTTATAAGATGATGCTTAATCCGGACAAATGTGTCTTTGGTGTTCCAGCAGGTAAGCTCCTGGGTTTTCTGGTGTCTAATAGGGGCATTGAGGCTAACCCAGAGAAGATCACGGCTATCACTTCTCTGGCTAAACCGGCGTGTATCAATGATGCTCGGTGTCTGGCGGGCCGGATTGCAGCTTTGAGCCGGTTTATCAGTCGTCTTGGGGAGAAGGCTATCCCTTTATATCAGATGCTAAAGAAAATGGATGACTTTGTCTGGAGCGATGCGTCTGATAAAAGTATTTGAGGATTTGAAGAGGCAGTTAGCTGAACCGCCTATCCTTGCGGCTCCAGTCGATAAAGAGCCTTTACTGCTATATGTGGCTGCTAACGCCCGGGCTGTTAGTGTGGCTATTATTGTGGAGCGCAAGGAGGCTGGAAAGGAGTATCCAGTTCAACGGTCGGTTTATTATATCAGTGAGGTGCTTATCGAATCAAAGCAGAGGTATCCGCATTGGCAGAAGCTAGTGTATGGGGTGTTTATGGCAAGCCGGAAGCTCAAGCATTATTTTCAGGGTCATCCTATCACAGTGGTCAGTTCAGCCCCTCTGGGAGATATCATTCAAAACAGAGAAGCAACTGGCCGGATTGCTAAGTGGGCTATTGAGCTTGTACCTCACGGACTCAAATATACACCTCGCACAACAATCAAATCTCAAGCACTCGTGGACTTCATCAATGATTGGACTGAGTTGCAGGCGCCAGAGGAAAAGCCAGACAACACTTATTGGACTATTCACTTTGATGGGTCCAGGCAATTGGAGGGCTCGGGGGCTGGAGTCATATTAACTTCCCCACGAGGTGACAAGTTTTGTTATGTTCTTCGCTTACCGTTCCCTTGCACTAACAATGCAGCTGAGTGTGAGGCCTTACTCCATGGTCTTCGGATGGCTAAGGAGATGAACTTAAGCCGGGTTAAGTGCTTCGGTGACTCGGACCTGGTGGCTCAACAGGTATCTGGCACTTGGGATTCTAAGGACCCACTCATGGTTGCATATCGACAAGAGGTGGACATAGTGGCTGGTTATTTCAAGGGCTACCAAGTTGACCATATAGACCGGCAAAAGAATGAAGTGGCGGACGCTTTAAGTCGTCTAGGCTCTCAGCGTAAATCGGTGCCACCTAATGTCTTCCTTGACGTACTGCATAATCCGTCGGTCAAGATACCAACAGAGGAGGAGTTGGCTATTCCTAACCCGGAGGCCCAGTTGGTGGCGGCTTTGCATGTTATACCGGATTGGACAGTCCCGTACTTGGCTTACATGAACCGGTGCGAGTTACCGGAGGATGAAACCTTGGCCCGGCAGATAATCCAGCGGTCCAAGTAAATGACCATTATCAATGGGGAGTTACATCATTACAGCGTCATAGGAGCAATTCAGTGTTGTGTGTCTCCTCAAGAGGGTTGTGAAATTTTGCGAGAAATCCACGAAGGAGATTGTGGTCACCATGCCGGTTCAAAATCCTTGGTGGCTAAGGCTTTTCGTCACGGCTTCTATTGGTTGACGGCTCATGCTGATGCTGAGGATTTAGTCAAAAGGTGTGACGGTTGTCAGAAATTTGCACACCGCGCTCATGTTCCAGCTCAGGAGTTGAGAATGATTCCAATTACTTGGCCATTTGTAACTTGGGGGCTCAATATGGTTGGACCCTTTAAGAGATCCAAGGACAAAAAGACCCACATGTTAGTGGCGGTTGACAAGTTTACCAAGTGGGTAGAGGCAGAGCCAGTCAGTAAGTGTGATGCAACCACGGCGGTTTAGTTCATTAAAAAGGTGATATTCCGGTTTGGTTTTCCACATAGCATTATAACTGATAATGGTACTAATCTGTCCAAAGGAGATATGGAGGAATTTTGTTAATGTGAGCACATCCGACTTGATGTAGCATCAGTGGCTCACCCCTAGTCTAATGGTCAAGAAGAGAGGGAAAATCAAGAAATTTTGAGAGGTATCAAACCCTGGCTTATGGTTCCTTTAAAGCGGATGCCGGGTTGATGGGTAGAGGAGTTACCTTCCGTTTTATGGAGTATCAACACCACACCAAGCAGGTCTACGGGTTACACGCCTTTCTTCATGGTCTACGGAGCAGAGGCAGTTCTCCCTAGTGACATCCGTCATGACTCACCCCGTGTGGAGGCTTACGTTGAAGCTGAGAATGAGAAAGCACTTTAGGACTCAGTGGACATGTTAGATGAGGAGCGTGATTTAGCAGCAGCACGTTCGATGATTTATCAGCAAGATCTCCAACGTTATCACAGCCGCCGGGTTAAGACCAGAACTTTTCAAGAAGGCGATCTGGTGCTCCGGCTCATCCAGGATCAGACTGATATGCACAAGTTATCCCACCTTGGGAAGGACCTTTTGTGGTCAGCAAAAATCTGCACAATGGGTCATACTACCTCATAGATGTTCGAGAGCACAAAGACTCGTGGAAATTAGAGGAGGAGACCCAGCGGCCGTGGAATATAGCTCTTCTTTGGCCTTACTATACTTGAGCCACAGGCTCTTCTTATGTACATAATTATGACAATGTATATATTATATAATAAACCGGAGCCTCAGCTAAAGCGGGGTCTCTATTCTTTTTTACATCATGTGTGGTTCCATGGGGGCTTCTACTTACAAAGCGGAGTTTTATTAGCCCAGCTTATAAAGCCACATAGGTATAAAGGAAATCAGTAAGGGGCTTGGTCGTATCCGAACCATAGCTACACCTCTTGATCGGTTTAAAAACCAAAAAAAGGGAAATCACTAGGTGGCTTGGTTGTATTTACACCATAGCTACACCTTTTGATAGTCTTAAAGGAAATTATGTGGAACCAAAGAGAGTCTGTTGCATAAGGCACAACTCAAACATAGGTAACCACTGAGCATAGCTCAAGTATTACTTGGGGGCTCCTTGCTTCTCAAGGAACAACGAGCTTGCACCCTTGTAGTAGGCTATCAAGACAGGCTTGGAAGCCAGGTGTATTCACCTAAAACCCTGGGTTATCCTGCCTCTTTAAGTAAGACACTCCATCCAGGTAAACTTGGTATGACCCATCGAATGTTTGACAAGTCAATCTCATAGACCCTGAACTTGTCAAAATTAAAACGGTGATTGGTTAAAGATTGAGGTCCATCTTAAAAGTCTTTGCAAAATGGTTTAACTCAGCGGCCTGGCAGCCCATGAAAAGCCTCGATTTAGGGCCTGGCAGCCCATGAAAAGCCTTGCATATTTCTTTTGTCTTTGTTGTTTTACAATATTTTGTTAAGGGATTTATGAATATTTTCTGATAAACCGGTGTTTATTACAACCCGGCGTGGCTTTCAATGCTCAGTTGACAGTACATGATCAGTTCTAACCCGACAGTATGTTGCTCCGGTCTGGTTTTTGACTAGATGTCACCAGCATTATACGAACAAGTCAGTGGCTATTATAACCCGGTATGGTTTTTATATGAACCGGCAAGAGGGCAAGGAGTCATCAACACTCCAGATTGGTCTTTTTCACCCTTATTGTACAACAGTTGGTTAGCCAACGAGGTATGTCACATGTATCATCTATTTTATATTTGGCTATTACAATCTTGGTTATCCATCCAAGTTATGTATATATTTTTGGGCATTGTGACCCGTCCAGTGGTAAACCACTAGGACATTTTTAAGTTTTTATATGCAGGAACAAAAGCCATAATGGACTGTGCATATCATAACTCCCAACGGCATGTCCAAGTTTTACGTCACAAGCAAAACAAACATGCTCGATGGCATGGTAGATAAAGGTGTTCACGCTATCGTATTACAAGGCGCTTTAAACAGCCCAAATTGAATAATTGTTTTTAAGACTGGAAGACCGCAACTGATAAACTGGACTCCGGTTTATGATTCCTCATCTAGACGGCTTGACGATTGAGGGTCATCTTCAGTGGTCACATTCTCCTCATCTCTACCTAGTCGCCGGAAGTCAACCATTGACCAATCGATTCCAGTTAATGCTTGAAAAACAGCTTCTTCATGAATAAGGGTGGAAGGGTCGATGTCAGGAGCGTAAGTGTGCTTACGGATTGGTGGCACAAGATCTTCCACATTGTGGATCAGCGCGGGTTGTCTTTTTTCCTTCAGCATCGTAAACCGGTTGAAAATGTGACCGATCTGTGTCCTCCGCCAGTTTGCTTGCTTATAGGCCGCATCTCCTTTGTTAGCCTTCGGAGATCGTCATTATTGAAGTCTGAGCCATCTTCTTTCACCAGGATAGCCTTGGATGATATCTACCGGTTCAAGATCTGGAATCCACACCTTGGCCCTGATTAGCACTGTCAGTGCACCTGACCTTGCGGCTGATCTCTTCAGTTCATCCAACCGGGCAGGTAGCATGGCCAGCTTTTCGATGGTTTCTTTGATCAACGTTGGCAGAGGCTTGTTATAAGCTGCAGTGCAAATGGCTCGCTGGGATCCAGAATACAGCTATTCTATCAAAGTATAGGCCGCTTTAAGCTTCATCCGCATATCGGAGCCCAGATGAGTAATGCGAGTCCCAGTTATGGTAAAGCATCAGTAAACCGGTTTTTTGAAAAGATGTTATGGATTGGAAAAACTTCATATGTAGATACTTACCAAAGACAGCAGAGGTCATGGCGTTAATCTACCGTTTTAACCAGGTCAGTTCTTCAACCACCGGTTTCAGGGCTGCTTCTGCGTCTTTAGCCTTCTTTGTTAAACCGGTTTTTTCCGTCTCCCAGTCTGCACGCTCTTTATTAAAGGTCTCTTTCAGCCTTTCCATGGCTGATAAGGCATTTGTCAACTCCTCCTTGGCTTTGGAAGCCTCTGCTTGCTGAGATTTGACGTTCTCCTAAAGTTCAGCGATTTGAGCATCCCTTTTACCCAGCTCGGCCTGCAAAGGCAAGATATATCAACAATGAGATATGTATATTTGAAGTACCAAGTGTATAACAAGGTATGCACTTTATACTTGGGGGCTAATGCCTATTTGCTCTATCATCAAAATTTTATTTGCAAGTCTCAAGTACAATGCAAGCATTATCCTTGACACTTGGGGGCTAATGTACATCTGTTCAAATGGATACATGGATTAAAGACCTGGTTCACCTTGGAAAGATAAACCGGCCCTTGGGGACTACACAGGCGAAAACAGGAATACAATAATCACGTCTGGTTTACTTCAACAGATCAGTTGGTATATGGAGGACAGTTTTGCAAGAGTTAAAGTATTATAAAGTCCCGGTTTATGAATGCCATCATAAACCGACCCTTGGGGGCTACTTGGGTTGATACTTGTACTTTGGATTTAAGAAAGGAAAAGTGATGAAAATACCTCATAGAGTTCCTTCATCAGGTTCACCAAACTGGCTTCATAATCACAGTTTGAGTGCAGACGGTTTAGAAAACCAGAGTGGAGTTCTTGAGCACTGAGATGGGCGTAGCTTGACAAGTCGGTGCTCCATTTGCCTTTTACCATGGCAGCATGCTCTTCCTTGGCACTATGTTTCGCCAAGATTCCAGGATGGCCAGGAGAGGTGTGACGAATACCAGTAATGATAACCCCGCCTTCTTTGTCTCTAGCAGCCTTTTCTGGGGTTGATGGAGTGTCAGTAGACCTCACCGGACTAGAAGATCTGTCACCAGTCTGGATTGGATTTGCTGGTTCATCATCAGGCACAGCAGTGTCAGCTTCTGTTTGTTCATCAGTGTTGTGATCTTGAGGGGGTGGTTCATCAAAGGTAGCTTCAGGATTTGGACCCTCCGGTTCAGTAACCACCTGGTCTTCGGGCGGGTTATTCACCTGAGCCTTTTTACTGGGTCTAGCTTTGGCTCTAAACAGAACAAGATGCAAAGGTTAGCACAGCATATAAAGTATGAAACATCAAAAGAAAGGGTTGAAGTGCTTACCCAGCTACGGTTTTGAGAGGAGAGAGTTGGGTCGTTGACTCGCCAGAGGATGAAGGAGGTGTCACTTGATAATTCGAATCAGACGGATTAAGAGGTTGTTGGAAATAGCCTTCCTTGGGATAAGAAGTGTCAGAAGTGGGTGAGACCTCAAATCGGCCCTTTCGAACCGGGGTGTCTGGAAAACCGTTCGAAGTGACCTTTTGGCCGTTGTGCCGGGTTGTGCGGCGAACCTCATGTTGTTGCTTCTTCAAAATAAATGTTGGATCCAAGTGAGCAAGAGGATGTGAAAAGCTTACTTTCCGGACCGCTTGACGGATTTTTTTTGTTGGCAGAGAGTCTGAACCGGAGGAAAGGATAATTACCTCTACATCGTCAGCTTGGTTGCCCTCCACGTCCTCCTGATAAGTATCATTGTCAATGAGATGCATGAAAAGGGAACCAAGTGAATCAAGTTCTACCTCAACTTCCGGTTCATCCGGGTCGTCGTCCGATTCCATACTGATGCGTTCAGGTGCCTTCCGCTTTGTGGTTTTCTTGACGGCTTTAGTTTTAGGGCAGGAAGGTTTTGCCGCTTTCTCTTGAGGTTTCTTCTTCCAGAACGGATCATCACTGTATTTAAAAATAGGCAGAAGAGTATTCAAAGATTGGACAGTCTAAAGATATCAGGTGTAAAGCGGAAGAACAATTCTTACAGCAGGAGGTTTGTTTTGCGTGTAAAAAGGTTCTAAACCGGTTTGGCGACAGACAGCTTCCGATTTGTTCAATATCTTCTTGACAGCCTCAGTGACTTCTTCATCTGTTAGTTCAATACTGACATGACATTGGGAGTCTTCTGCTTCCCCAGTGTACTCGCACATTAATCGGGAGCAGCGACTTAGTGGCAAGATACTCTAGGATATCCAGCAATGGACAAAGTCTACACCTGTTAAACCGTTGGCCAAGAAGGCTCTCAGCTTGGCGAGTTGAGGTGCATACTGGGCCCGTTCCTGGGCACTTAGACGTTGTGGAAGTGGATGAGTATTGGCAAGTCGGTGGGCACGGTAACCCGGCAGAGGATTCTCATCTTCAGGGGAGGTGTCTTTACAGTAGAACCAGGTTTGATTCCACTCTTTGGGTGATTGTGCAGCTTGGCATGGGGAAATTCAACCTCTTTTCTTTTCTGAATGGAGACGCCACCAAGTTCAGTATTGGGTCCGTCTACAAATTTAGTGTGCCGGTTCAGATGAAAGAAATCCTGGAACAGCTCAACAGTTGGCTCTTCTTATAGGTACACTTCACAGAAAACTTGAAAGTTGCATATATTGGATACCGAGTTGGGTACAATATCTTGAGGGTGGAGTTGAAAGCTGGCAAGTACATCCCGAAAAAACTTTGATCCGGGCAGTTTGAAACCATGGCCTATGTGATCAACGACCACCACTACCTCACCTTGCTTAGGGGTGGAGGATTTTCCGGTCCAGGAACTCGCCACCGGATCTCATTCTCCTTTGGTAAGGTTCCGATCTTGACCATTCCGTTCAGTTGCTCCTCGGTAACCTGGGAGGAAGCCCAGTTGTAGGAATAAAACTACTTGGCCATTGCAAGTGAAAAGCTGAAAAGAAATGCTGGTTTGCAATTCATTCATGGTAGTGCATAAGGTACAACGGGATAAAGAAATCCAAGTATGTAAATTTCGTAAACCGGAGGCTGATATAATGATGAATGACAAAGCGATAAATAGAACAAAGGTATACACATACTGTTAAACCGGAGTATGACAATGGAGATAAAGGGATTTCCGGTTTACAAGGGGACTAATGGTATATAATAGATTACTTTTTACAAAGGTAAACCGTCTATGTGATGCAAGGCAAGAATTACTAAGTAAGGTAAAACAGGTTTCACAAGACTGCGTTGAAATTTTGGATCTACCGTAAGCCAGGAAAAGGAAAAATATTGAGACTCAAAAACTTGGTCCCAAGGCAGTTCACGAAAGGTTCAGATCAAGTTATAATGTACTTAAAGATTGGATCAAATGGTTGAGTTAAGGAGTTTCATGGCTACTATGAAGAATATATCAAGATCAAGTTCTACTGGCTATGGGTTGACAAAGAACACGGATAGAGCAATAGGAACCCATATGAACCCTAACGGATCTACAGGGAAAAGAGGGGAAGCTTACCACAATGGTTGAGGTAGTGGTGATGCGCCGCGCTTTTCTGATGCAACCATGTCGATGCAGCGGCCAACAGAGAGGCAGAGGCGGAGTTCGATGACGGCGGCGGCGCTCGGGTGCAGGGGCGTCGCGAGGAGGAAGAAGAAGTGAAAGAGATGAAGGAGGAAAAGAGAATGACCCTTGGTCCTATTTATAGGGTGAACCGATAAGCGACAAGTGCGTGAATCGAGGAGCCTAAAATGGATAGTTAATAAGGATGTCACCTCGATGGTTGGATACTCATTAATGAAGGGTATCTTCGGCTTCAACGAAAAGATGACATCATGGCGGTTTACTACGGATCCAAAGGATGACATCACGGCAGTTTACCAGATCCATTCGAAGGTGCCAGGGCAAGAATTTCTCTAAGTGTTGAAAATTGATATGAACAAGTTCAAACCAATCTGGGGCCTAATGTTGGGGATATTACTACTGGACGTAAACCGGCCAGGAGTAGTAGGATTAACTTTATGAAGATTAGAAGCCCATGAAGATGTAAGAACGATGGCGCTTTATGAAGGCCCAAGTCCCGAAGTCGAGTTAAGGCATGTAGATGCAAACCGACTCCCTTATGTAAACTTGTATTGAAAGTTAGAAGGAATAGAGACCAAGCCGAACACATTTGTGATCCGGCCTCGGGACTCTGTAAACCGGCGGGAGTCAACCTATGTATATAAAGGGACGACCCGGCAGTGGTTTAGGGACAAGACACAACAACTCAAGAGCCAGGCAAAGCGGATTCGCTCCCTGGTCATCGAAACCCTAGCAATACCAACACAACTAGACGTAGGCTTTTACCTTCATGAAAGGGGCCGAACTAGTATAAAAATCCTCGTGTCCCTTGTCTGGTTTAACCCCTTTAAGCTAACCCATAGCGATGGCTCCGCGACTAAGTCCTTTCACGAGGACATCTGCCGTGACAAATCCAAGACAGGGGGGTTTAAAATAAAGATGACCCTTGAGTCTGCTGAACCCAAAGGAAATGTATATGGTGGTAGGTAGGCAAATGGTAAAACCAAGGTTGGGCCTTGCTGGAGGAGTTTTATTCAAGGCGAACTATCAAGGGGTTCCCATAACACCCAACCGCGTAAGGAACGCAAAATCAAGGAACATAACACCGGTATGACGGAAACTAAGGCGACAAGAGTGGAACAAAACACCGGGAAAAAGGCCAAGCCTTCCACCCTTTACCAAGTATATAGATGCATTAAATTAAATAAGAGATAATAATGATATCCCAACAATATCCATGTTCCTACACGGAAACAAACTTCATCTTCACCTGCAACTAGCAACGCTATAAGAGGGGCTGAGCAAAAGCGGTAACATAGCCAAACAATGGTTTGCTAGGAAAGGTGGGTTAGAGGCTTGACATGGCAATATGGGAGGCATTATATAGCAAGTGGTAGGTAGCGCGGCATAGCAATAGAGCGAACAACTAGCAAGCAAAGATAGAAGTGATTTCGAGGGTATGATCATCTTGCCTGCAAAGTTCTCAGAGTTGTCAAAAGCTTGATCCTCGTTAGCGTACTCAACAGGTTCCTCGATCATGTACTCATCTATCGGCTCTACCCAAAGCAAGAACACAAGCAAAGGACCAACAATCAATCATGGTGCAATGCACAAGCAACATGATACAAAACATGGCATGACATGCGAGATGTGATATGCAATGCATATGCGTGCACCGGGAGGGAAATGATGAACAAGGCATCAACTTGGCAAACCAAGTGTGCCGCTAGAAAGATGAGATGATTTCCGTCGAAATCGATATAAAGATCACCGGAAATGGATGCACGATTTGCAAATGGCAAGCAAAACAAGAATGGCACAATTCTGTGATTAACAGCACGATGCCATCTAGAATGCAACAAGAGACTAAGCTACTGCACCCCAACATAGCAACAAAGCATATGGCAGTGATGTACTCAAGATGCTTGACAAAACATGAACACTGAGCTACGGCTAAATCACATAAGAGAAGGTCAAAAAAGCATGGCAAAAGTGCAAAAGATATCAGCATCACAAACTTTGTGAAAATACTAACATGCTAGAAATAACATCAGGAAGCCATCTTTAGAGCTAGCAAACAACATGCTTCAGGAACATATCATAGAAAACAAAGGCATGGCGTGAATCTACTAAATGCATAGATAAAAAGTCATGTACTGACCATGATCTAAAAAGGCACAAAAGATATGATGGCACCCATGTAAACATAGCAAGTTCTATTAACAGTTTCGGACTTAGCAGAAAACAGAGCATGGCGAAAACAGAATTATGAAGGCATCTTTGCGAGCTCAAATCACTCACCACAAAGCGTTGCAAGACAAAACAAGCATAGAAACAGCAAGATGACATGTTCATGAAGCTAACCATGGCAAGATCAAGGTCATAGCATGCATGGATCACTAACAACAACCATGGAAAAATTGATTAACATGTTAACATTCTGCCAGGAACATTGTATAGCAAAAGTAGAGCAAGATTAAGACATGCTAGGGCACTCCATAATTGAAAATAGGGGCATGGATGGATAGAGCATAACCATATGTTCAAAACATCCTTACTGAAGCAACTCAAAACAAGCATGGATCTCACTGTAGCATCAAGTTTATAAGGCATAAAAATAACAGCAGGCAAAAGACAGCGAAATCCTAAGTCCCTGAAAACAGCAATATCACGAAGGCTACTTTGCATGCTTGTGCTGGTCACCACATTGATCACAAAAATACATGGCAAGTACCCCTGTAAAGATGGTATGGCGTAGTTCAAAACACATGTAGAGCTCATGCCCATATGAAGCACACATCTAATGTGGCAAAAATGACAAAACATCATAATCTGATAAGTATCAGCAGTAAACATTTTATAGCACTCTTGCATCAATGATTAGGGCATCAAGATGAACTCAAACAAGCATGCCGCGATGTAATGAAATGAAGAGCATCTCACAGTGACCATTTTGATATCTGATATACATGAAACGGAGCTACGGTCACCTAGATATGATGCAGTGAACAAGGGCATAGAATGTTAGGGACTTGGAAGAAATTGACCTCCTAGAAAACAGATCTAGGGTTTGACTTCGGCACAGAAATCGAGGATCGTCGGAGAAGCTTGAACTCGCCGGAGTAGATGACAATGGTGGTCGGAGATGGATGGAGAGGCCGGATCCGGGCGCGGGGTCCTCGCCAGAGGAGGCCGGAGTGAGGGCGGCGACCGAAGCGGCGAGCTTGGCGGGGCGCGTTGAGGCGGCAGAGCAGGCAGTCGGCGACGTGGCAGGCGAGCGGGCGACGGCGGCCGGGCGAGGCTGGCGGTGGTGCGAACGAGTGAGGTGGGCGGCAGCTGAGCGTAGTCACGGAGCGGCGATGACCGGGCCGCGGGGGCCGGATCTGGGCCTCGGTGGGCCCGGCGGCGGCATGCGGTGGGAGCCGGCAGCGGCGACACGTGGCTTGCCAGGATTGGCGTGGGGCGGCAGGCCGATCTGTCCGGCCAGACCCAGACGTGTCCGAGGACGGTGGGGGGATTTTAGGGTTTCGGGACCCGAATTTTGAGGGGGGTGCACATATATATAGCTAGGAGGAGGTAGGAGTGTCCAAATGGAGTGTAGTTTTCGCCCACACGATCATGATCCGACGACGGAGGACATGGAAGTGGTTTAGATGTGTTATTGGGCCGTTTTGGAGGGGTGTTGGGCTGCAACACAAAAAAGGCTACCGCGGTTACCCGGTTAACCGTTGGAGCATCAAACGGACTCCAAATGGAACAAAATTTGACAAGCGGTCTACCGGTGGTGTACCAAGGCCACTTGGCAAATATTGGTCCATTAAGAGAACGTTTAACACCCACTCACGAAAAGAGACAAGAGGGGTGCGCCGGTGCATGTGGGGGTGTCAGATTGCAAAACGGACAACAGGGAAAATTCTCAGATGCATGAGACGAACACGTATGCACATGCAATGCACATGATGACATGATATGAAATGCATGACATGAACAAAATGCAAAACAAAGACAAAGCCCAACCACGAAGGGAATGTTATAACTTAAAGCCGTAAATGGCAAGAGTCGGAGTTACAAATATAGCAAGTTACATCCGGGGTGTTACAGTACTTTCCCGCCGAACCCCCAAGGACCGCCGGCGAGGGTGTTGCCATGGGCCCCTAACCCGCCGAGGAGCGACCGACTTCGGCAGGCCGTCAAGCCCTGGCCATAGAGATGGACGCTCCCATGGTGGAAGAGATGCCTTTGGTCCTTGCCGTCGAGCCCCAGGCTCCGGCGTGGGCACAAGACATCGTCTGTTTCCCCCAGACAGGGGAACTTCCTGAGGAGCAGGAAGAAGCAGAAAAAATAGCCCGTTGATCTGCCTTGTACCAGTTTGTCAATGACGTCCTGTACAGGAGAAGACCGAACAGTGTGAAATTGAAGTGCATCCCCCGGGAAGAAGGACTGGAGCTGTTGGCAGAGATACACAGAGGCATATGTGGCTCCCACATAGGGTCGAGGGCCCTTGTCGGCAAGGCGTTCCGGCAGGGTTTCTTCTGGCCCACTGCCCTCAAGGATGCAACAGCACTAGTAACCAAGTGTGAAGTGTGTCAGTTCCATTCAAAGAAGCTTCATCAGCCAGCTCAAGCCCTTCAAACAATCCCTCTCTCCTGGCCATTCTCGGTCTGTGGGCTCGACATACTGGGCCCTTTCCCCCGTGCTGTCGGGGGCTTTGAGTACTTGTACGTTGCGATCGACAAGTTCACCAAGTGGCCGAAAGGTGGAAGCAGTGAGGAAGGTGACAGTACAGTCAGCCGTCAAGTTCTTCAAGGGGCTAGTCTGCCGTTTTGGTGTGCCAAACAGAGTCATCACCGACAACGGCACACAGTTCACAAGCCACACCTTCATGCAGTACATCCAATACCTCGGCAACAAGGTCTGTTTTGCTTCCGTGGCACACCCCCGGAGCAACGGCTAGGCGGAGAGGGCAAATGCTGAAGTATTGCGAGGCTTGAGAACGAAGACCTTTGACAGGCTACACAAGAGCAGAAGGCACTGGATTGATGAGTTGTCGGTGGTTCTTTGGTCGATCAGGACGACATCAAATCGAGCCACCGGCCAGACACCTTTTGCCCTAGTATATGGGGCAGAAGCAGTTCTCCCCATGGAACTCATATACGGGTCACCTTGAGTGCTCGCTTATGACGAGCTTGAGCAAGAGCAGTTGCGGCAAGACGAGGCGACGCTCCTTGAGGAAGATCGTCTTCGGGTGGCTGTGAGAGCAGCACACTACCAGTAAGCCTTGCGCCGCTACCATCATGCCCAAAGCTTTGAGGAAGGTGACCTTGTTCTTCAACATGTTCAGTCGGCCAAGAATTCCAACAAGTTGACGCCGAAGTGGGAAGGCCCTTATCGGGTAATACGAGTCACCAGGCCCGGCGCAGTCTGCCTGGAGACCGAAGATGCCATCCCAGTGAGCAACTCCTAGAACATCGAGCATCTTCGCAAGTTTTACCCATAAGGCGCGGCTTGCCGGGCTCCCCGGCAAGCCACTTTTTGTACAAGCTTTGCCGACAATGCATGTAACCCTCTGTACAGAGCCAGGCGTAGACCCTAAGCATAAATAAATGAAGCACGGGTGCCCTAAGTTGTAGCATGCATGCTAGTTTAAGTCTCTCCCTTGGTTAGGGTTGATAGTGCTTAGCAGCGAGTAACCCCTAGCCTAGAGGTCGAGTGTGTGTCTTTCTGTTCTATTTGGTTCGCAGGGCACTTCTGCTGAGCCGCTTGGGAAAAGGAGAACAAGTCGGTGCTCCGGCCCCGGCGGGGCAAGGCTGCCGGGAGCTGAAGATACGAGGGTCCAACCACGCGAGCCCCGGGTTGCTGGTGGCTGCGGATTTAGATAAGTCTTTCAACCCCTTTGTTATGTGTTTCCGTATAGAACTGGGACATGTGAAACCTCGTTTGTATTCTTGAAACCACCGTGCTCCCCTTTTCTGTACCCGAGAGCTAGCTGCTGGGTCGAAATTTGGTAGTAGTCGCGGTGGCAAGGAAATGAACGAGGGGCCTAACCCTACTTCACCCCCTGCCTTCACCAAGAGCGCGAGAATGGTCGACTGAAGTAGGGAAACGGCAAGGCCTGTTGCCGGGCGGCATTGTTTACCTTAGAAATAACAAGGATTCATCCTTGGCATGGGCCTCGCTCACGCGCAAAGAACCCGGCAAGCATCCTTTTCATTAAAAACATCCCATACAGGTATAGTTCATACGGAATTGAAAACATGAGCAAGGGGATTACAAGTCTTAAAATTAACAAGTGCCCGCAGGCTTACAAAAAAAGGGGAAAGAGATAAGGTGCTCGTAATCCCTTCCTTGTCCCTCTCCTCAGAAGGTGGAATGATGTCTACTACACAACCTTCTTCTTGTAGACGTTGTTGGGCCTCCAAGTGCAGAGGTTTGTAGGACAATAGCAAATTTCCCTCAAGTGGATGACCTAAGGTTTATCAATCCGTAGGAGGCGTAGGATGAAGATGGTCTCTCTCAAGCAACCCTGCAACCAAATAACAAAGAGTCTCTTGTGTCCCCAACACACCCAATACAATGGTAAATTGTATAGGTGCACTAGTTCGGCGAAGAGATGGTGATACAAGTGAAATATGGATAGTAGATAAAGGTTTTTGTAATCTGAAAATATAAAAACAGTAAGGTAACTAATGATAAAAGTGAGCACAAACGGTATTGCAATGCGTTGAAACAAGGCCTAGGGTTCATACTTTCACTAGTGCAAGTTCTTTCAACAATAATAACATAATGGGAACATATAACTATCCCTCAACATGCAACAAAGAGTCACTCCAAAGTCACTAATAGCGGAGAACAAACGAAGAGATTATGGTAGGGTACGAAACCACCTCAAAGTTATCCTTTCTGATCGATCTATTCAAGAGTCTGTGGTAAAATAACATGAAGCTATTCTTTCCGTTCAATCTATCCTAGAGTTCGTACTAGAATAACACCTTAAGACACAAATCAACCAAAACCCTAATGTCACCTACATACTTGCTAACTCTTGAGCACTGTGTTGGTTTTCCCTTGAAAAGGAAAGGGTGATGCAGCAGAGCAGCGTAAGTATTTCCCTCAGTTTTTCAGAACCAAGGTATCAATCTAGTAGGAGGCCACACACGAGTCCCTCGCACCTACACAAACAAATAAACTCCTCGCAACCAATGTGATAAATAGGTTGTCAATCCATTCACGGTCACCTACGAGAGTGAGATCTGATAGATATGATAAGATAATATTTTTGGTATTTTTATGATAAAGAGAAATAAATATGCAAGTAAAATAAATGGCAAAGGAAATAACTAAGTATTGGAAGATTAATATGATGAAAAATAGACCCGGGGGCCATATGTTTCACTAGAGGCTTCTCTCGAGAGCATAAATATTATGGTGGGTGAACAAATTACTGTTGAGCAATTGACAGAATTGAGCATAGTTATGAGAATATCTAGGTATGATCATGTATATAGGCATCATGTAACACCCCGGATGTAATTTACCTTATATGTATCCCAACTCTTGCCGTTTCCGGCACTAAGTTATTTTATTTCCTCGGGTTCAGGTTTTTGTCTTCGTGTGTTTTTGCCTTTGTCATGCATCTCATATCATGTCATCATGTGCATTTTTGCATACGTGTTCATCTCATGCATCCGAGCATTTTCCCCGTTGTCTGTTTTGCATTCCGGCGCTCCTATCTCCTCCGGTGCCCCTTTCTACCTCTTTTCATGTGTGGGGGTTAAACATTTCCGTATTGGACCGAGACTTGTCATGCGGCCTTGGTTTACTACCGGTAGACCGCCTGTCA
This sequence comes from Triticum dicoccoides, assembly GCF_002162155.2. Taxonomy (NCBI): domain Eukaryota; kingdom Viridiplantae; phylum Streptophyta; class Magnoliopsida; order Poales; family Poaceae; genus Triticum; species Triticum dicoccoides. The sequence goes on from NC_041388.1 coordinate 379,780,831, forward strand.
AGTTTCGTGCCATTTGGACTTAGTTTGATACTCCAACGGTTAACCGAGGGACCGAGAAAGCCTCGTTTGTGTTGCAGCCCAACACCCTTCCAATTTGGCCCAAAACCCCCCCTAAACCCCTCCTATCGTCTAGAGCGTTCGATCACGATCGCGTGGCCGAAAACCGCACTCCATTTGGAGCTTCCTAGCTCCATCTATGCCTATAAATAGCTCCTCCTCCAAAAATCCCGGGTCTTCTTCCACCCTAACCCTAGAAAAACTCCACCCGCCGCCGCCGGACAAAAATCCGGACAACGGACGTGTCCGCCCGCTCCGCTGGACCAACCCGCCATCGCCACGTGTCCCTAGGCCGGTCCCCAGATCGCCGGCGACCCCGCGGGCCTGCGTGGCCCGTGCGGGGCCCTCCTGGCCCGGTCTCCGCCGCCTCCTTCCATCAGGTCGCTGCCCCGCGCCCGACGCCGTTCGCCGCACCCGGCCGCCGCGCCGCCATTGTCGGGCGCCTCCGCGCTGACCGCTCGCCGACCGCCGCCTCCTCGCCACGTCCTCCGCCGCCGTCTTCTTCCAC
>NC_041388.1:379781803-379784052 GCF_002162155.2 Triticum dicoccoides
GACGCCGGCAAGCTCGCCGACCCTGCCGCCCGCCGGCATCGCCATCGCCGCCCGCTCCGGCCGCCGCCTCGTCGTCCTTCTTCCTCCCTCGACGAAGCCCGGCGATTCCAGCGAGAACTCGGGCCGGGCGAACCTCGAATCCGCCGCCGCTACAGTGTTTCGCCAGATCTGGATCCGCGCTACAGTAAACCCTAGGGTTGACTTTCCCCCTCTCCCCTTATTTTTTTGCAATATTCATCATGTCGTATCTCCGCATCCGTAGCTCCGATTTGCATGTGTAGCATATCAAAATGTTCGCCTCTAAGAGTACATCATTTCATCTCATTGCATCATTTTCATTTGAGCTCATCTTGATACCCGAAATGCTGTTGGAAGAGGGCTATGTGATAAAATTGTCAGATCTGTTTCATCAAATAGCTATTTGTCATTTTTGCCATGTTTAATGTGTGCATGATATGCTCCTGAGCTCTTCATGAGTTTTGTTATATGTCATGCCATCTTTACAGAGGTGCTTACCATGTATTTTTGTGATATGTGTGGTGACTAGCACAAGCTTGCAAAGCAGCGTAATCGGTAAGGCTGATTTCAGGGACTTAGAATTTCACCAAGTCCTTGTCCTAATTTTGTCGTTATGCCATATGTTCATGTTATTTCCTAGTGATACGTGCCTCTTTTTAGGATGATCTGTAAGGATGATTTGTTAATATTGTGGTGCTATATCCATCCATGTCTTTGTTTGCATTTATGGAGCACCCTATCTTGAGTCAATCGAGCTCTACTTTCGCTATATCGTGAATCTTGGCAGATTGTTGACTTGTTAGCGATTTTGCCGAGGATGTTGCTATTGATCCGTGCATCCTATGTGGTTGTTCTTGCCATGTCTAGCTTCTATGATATGTATTCTTCATGGGTGTATGCTTAGTTTGTCATGCCATGCTCTGTAGTGAGTGCATCTAGCTCGTAAACATGCCTACTCGTTAACTGTTTTGCATACTCCAGTTTTTCACTAAGTCTGAGATCTGTTTATGTTTTTGCCATGTTCACATGCTTCATGCCATATCTTGATTTTCCATGTTAAGTTCATGTAGCATGTAGTTTTCATGCTCTAAAGTGTGTTTTCTGATGTTAAATTCCAGACTTGTGTTAATTTCACTAAGTCTGAAACCTGTTATCATTTGCATTTTTGCCATGCTTGTTTGAACCTGTTAATGGATGAATTGTTCGTAGCTCAGTGTTCATCTTTTGTCAAGCATCATGAGTGGATCCCTGCCATGTATTTTTTGTCATGTTTGAGTGTTGTAGCATATTTATCTTGATGCATTTAGATGGCTACTTGCTGATTATCGCAGACCGGTGCCATATTTGTTTTGCTCGCCATTTCCAAACCGTGCATCCGATTCTGGTGATCTTTATATCGATTTCAACCGAAATCACCTCACCTTTCCAGTGGCACTCTTGGATTTCCATGTTGATGCCAGGTTAAATCATTCCTTGTCAAATCTTGCATATGCATCACATACCGCATCCCGCATAGCATACCATGTTTGCATCATGTTGTTTGAGCATTGCACGTGGTTGATTGTGTTCCTTGTTGCTTGTTTGTCTTGTTTGGGTAGAGCCGGGAGACGAGTTCGCGAACGAGGAGCCCGTTGAGTTTGCTTACGAGGATCAAGTCAACTCTGACAACTTTGCAGGCAAGATGATCATACCCTCGTAATCACTTCTATCTTTGCTTGCTAGATGCTCGCTCTTTTGCTATGCCTATGCTACGATACCTACCACTTGCTTATCATGCCTCCCAAATTGCCATGTCAAACCTCTAACCCACCATGTCCTAGCAAACCGTTGATTGGCTATGTTACCGCTTTGCTCAGGCCCTCTTATAGCGTTGCTAGTTGCAGGTGAAGATTGGAGATCGTTCCTTGTTTGGAACTTTGTTTATTGTTGGGATATCACCATATTATATTGTTTATCTTAATGCACCTATATACTTGGTAAAGGGTGGAAGGCTCGGCCTTTTGCCTAGTGTTTTGTTCCACTCTTGCCGCCCTGGTTTCCGTCATATCGGTGTTATGTTCCCAGATTTTGCATTCCTTACGCGGTCGGGTTATAATGGGAACCCCTTGACAGTTCGCCTTGAATAAAACTCCTCCAGCAGTACCCAACCTTGGTTTTACCATTTGCCACCTAGCCTATTTTTCCCTTGGGTTTCCGGAGCCCAAGGGTCATCTTTATTTAAACCCCCCCCC
>NC_041388.1:379784327-379815795 GCF_002162155.2 Triticum dicoccoides
CGAGGAAACTCGAGGTTTGGTTTTAGTTGTATGGAGAGCTTATCTGAGTGTGCCCTGAGAACAAGATATGTGTAGCTCCTATCGGGATTTGTCGGCACATTCGGGCGGTGTTGCTGGACTTGTTTTACCATTGTCGAGGATGTCTTGTAAAACCGGGATGCCGAGTCTGATCGGAATGTCTCGGGAGAAGGAATATCCTTCGTTGACCATGAGAGCTTGTGATGGGCTAAGTTGGGACTCCCCTGCAGGGATTTGAACTTTCAAAAGCCGTGCCCGCGGTTATGGGCAGATGGGAATTTGTTAATGTTCGGTTGTAGATAACATGAAACTTAACTTAACTAAATTGAATCAACCGTGTGTGTTATCGTGATGGTCTCTTCTCGGTGGAGTCCGGGAAGTGAACACGGTGTTGTAGTAATGTTTGACGTAGGTTGTTCTAGGATCATTTCTTGATCATAGTTATTCGTCCGTGCTTTGCCTTCTCTTCTCGCTCTCTTTTGCGTATGTTAGCCACCATATATGCTAGTTGCTTGCTGCAGCTCCACATCATAACTTACCTTACCTATAAGCTTAAATAGTCTTGATCGTGAGGGTGCGAGATTGCTGAGTCCTCGTGACTCATAGATTACTTCCAAACCAGATGCAGGGACCGATGATACCATTCCAGACGATGCGCTTGAGCTCAAGTGGGAGTTCGATGAAGACTCTCGTCATTACTATGTGTCTTTCCCAGATGATCAGTAGTGGTGCCCAGTTGGGGCGATTGGGGTCCGTGTCGCATGTTGGGGTCGATCTTTTATTTTGGTACCATAGTCGGACCATAAGTGTATTGGATGATTGTAATGTTATTCATGTATTTATGTGACGTGGCGAGTGTAAGCCAACTATGTATCCTTTCCCCTTTTATCTATTGACATGGGTTGTTGTGAAGATTACCTTACTTGCGAGATTGCTCTCAATGTGGTTATGCCTCTAAGTCATGCTTTGACATGTGGGACATATAGACGCATCAAGGGCGTTACACATCATGTCTGAGACAAGTAGACTGACTCCTGCCTGCATCTACTACTATTACTCCACACATCGACTGCTATCCAGCATGCATCTAGAGTATTAAGTTCAAGAGAACAGAGTAACACTTTAAGCAAGATGACATGATGTAGAGGGATAAACTCATGCAATATGATATAAACCCATCTTGTTATCCTCGATGGAAACAATACAATACTTGCCTTGCTGCCCCTACTGTCACTGGGAAAGGACACCGCAAGATTGAACCCAAAGCTAAGCACTTCTCCCATTACAAGAAAGATCAATCTAGTAGGCCAAACAAAACTGATAATTCGAAGAGACTTGCAAAGATAACCAATCTTACATAAAAGAATTCAGAGAAGATTCAAATATTGTTCATAGATAAACTTGATCATAAACCCACAATTTATCGGTCTCAACAAACACACCGCAAAAGAAGATTACATCGAATATATCTCCACAAGAGAGGGGGAGAACTTTGTATTGAGATCCAAAAAGAGAGAAGAAGCCATCTAGCTAATTACTATGGACCCGTAGGTCTGAAGTAAACTACTCACACTTCATCGGAGAGGCTATGGTGTTGACGTAGAAGCCCTCCATGATCGATACCCCCTCCGGCGGAGCTCTAGAAAAGGCCCCAAGATGGGATCTCGTGGATACAGAAAGTTGCGGCAGTGGAATTAGGGTTTTGGCTCCGTATCTGGTAGTTTGGGGGTACGTAGGTATATATAGGAGGAAGGAGTACATCGGTGGAGCAATGTGGGCCCCACGAGGGTGGAGGGCGCGCCTAGGGGGGTAGGCGTGCCCCCCTACCTCGTGCCTTCCTGGTTGATTGCTTGACGTAGGGTCCAAGTCCTTTGTATCATGTTCATTTCGAAAATCACGTTCCCGAATGTTTCATTCCGTTTCGAGACTTTGTTTGATATTCTTTTTCTGCGAAACCCTAAAATAGGCAAAAACAGCAATTCTGGGCTGGGCCTCCGGTTAATAGGTTAGTCCCAAAAATAATATAAAAGTGTATAATAAACCCCACCCTCGTGGGCAGCCCGGGACTCTCCTGGTCCATCTCCAATACTTCGTGGGCTTCTTCTGGTCCAAATATAAGTTTCGTGGAGTTTCAGGTCAATTGGACTCCGTTTGATTTTCCTTTTATTCGATACTCTAAAACAAGGAAAAACAGAAACTGGCACTGGGCTCTGGGTTAATAGGTTAGTCCCAAAAATAATATAAAAGTGCATAATAAAGCCCATAAACATCCAAAACAGATAATATAATAGCATGGAACAATAAAAAATTATAGATACGTTGGAGACGTATCAGCATCCCCAAGCTTAATTCCCGCTTGTCCTCGAGTGGGTAAATGATAAAAACGGAATTTTTGATGTGGAATGCTACCTAACATATTTCTCTAAGTAATCCTCTTCATTTTGGCATGAATATTCAGATCCATAAGATTCAAGACAAAAGTTTAATATTGACATAAAAATAATAATACTTCAAGCATACTAACTAAGCAATCATGTCTTCTCAAAATAACATGGCCAAAGAAAGTTCATCCCTACAAAATCATATAGTTTGGTCATGCTCCATTTTCGTCACAAAAGAATGCTCTCATCATGCACAACCCCGATGACAAGCCAAGCAATTTTTTCATACTTTAGTAATATCAAACTTTTTTCAACTTTCACGCAAGCGTGAGCCATGGATATAGCACTATGGGAGGAATAGAATATAATGAGGGGGTTATGTGGAGAAGACAAAAAGGAGAAAGTCTCACATCGATGCGGGTAATCAATGGGCTAGGGAGATGCCCATCAATTGATGTCAATGCAAGGAGTAGGGATTGCCATGCAACGGATGCACTAGAGCTATAAATGTATGAAAGCTCAACAAAAGAAAGTAAGTGGGTGTGCATCCAACTTGCTTGCTCACAAAGACCTAGGGCACTTGAGGAGGCCCATTGTTGGAATATACAAGCCAAGTTCTATAATGGAAATATCCCACTAGTATATGAAAGTGACAAAACAAGAGACTCTCTATCATGAAGATCATGGTGCCACTTTGAAGCACAAGTGTGGAAAAAAGAATAGTAGCATTGCCTCTTTTTTCTGGCCTTTCTTTTTTTATTTGGCCTTTTTTGGGACAATTCTCTATTAGTGATGATCATCACACTTCTATTTATTTAAAACTCAAAGATTACAACTCGATACTATAACAAAGTATGACTCTATATGAATGCCTCCGGCGGTGTACCGGGATGGGAAATGAATAAAGAGTGACATGTATGATAAATTATGCATGGTGGCCTTACCACAAATATGATGTCAACTACATGATCATGCAAGGCAATATGACAATGATGATATGTGTCATGATGAACGGAACGGTGGAAAGTTGCATGGCAATATATCTCGAAATGGCTATGGAAATGCCATAATAGGTAGGTATGGTGGCTGTTTTGAGGAAGATATAAGGAGGTTTATGTGTGAAAGAGCGTATCATATCACGGGGTTTGGATGCACCGGCGAAGTTTGCACCAACTCTCAATGTGAGAAAGGGCACAGTACCGAAGAGGATAGCAATGATGGAAGGGTAAGAGTGCTTATAATCCATGGACTCAACATTAGTCATAAAGAACTCATATACTTATTGCAAAAATCTACAAGTCATCAAAAACCAAGCACTACACGCATGCTCCTAGGGGGATAGATTGGTAGGAAAAGACCATTGCTCGTCCCCGACCGCCACTCATAAGGAAGACAATCAAAGAACACCTCATGTTTCAAATTTGTTACATAACGTTTACCATACGTGCATGCTACGGGACTTGCAAACTTCAACACAAGTATTTCTCAATTTCACAACTACTCAACTAGCACAACTTTAATATCAATACCTCCATATCTCAAAACAATTATCAAGTATCAAACTTCCCATAGTATTCACCGCACTTTATATGAAAGTTTTTATTATATCCCTCTTGGATGCCCATCATATTAGGACTAATTTCATAACCAAAGCAAATTACCATGCTGTTCTAAAGACTCTCAAAATAATATAAGTGAAGCACGAGAGTTCAACAATTTCTTCAAAATAAAACCACCGTCGTGCTCTAAAAGGATATAAGTGAAGCACTAGAGCAAATGACAAAATACTCCAAAAGATATAAGTGAAGATCAATGAGTAGTCGAATAATTATGCAACTATGTGAAGACTCTATAACATTTAATGATTTCAGATCTTTGTGTTTTATTCAAACAGCAAGTAGGATGGCAAACATCATGTGAGGAAGCAAAAACTTAGGATCAACCGAAACTAACCGATAGTTGTTGAAGAAGAAAGGTGGGATGCCAACCGGGGCATCCCCAAGCTTAGACGCTTGATACTTCTTTAAATATTATCTTGGGATGCCTTGGGCATCCCCAAGCTTGATATGTTGTGTCTCCTTAATTCCTCTCATATCACGGTCTCCCTAAATCTCAAAAGCTTCATCCACACAAAACTCAACAAGGACTCGTGAGATAAGTTAGTATAAACCAATGCAAAAACCTTATCATACTCTACTGTAGAAAATCACTAAAATTATTATTAAACATTGCATACTAAATGCCTCTGCATATTTAATATTCTTATCCTCAAATAGAATCATTAAAGAAGCAAACATATGCAAACAATGCAAACATAACAGCAATATGCCTAAACAGGACAGTCTGTAAAGAGTGCAGCAAGATCCATACTTCCCTACCTCCAACAATTATGAAAGAAAATTCCCACTGTAGTAAATTTATCAGATCTTATTATGCAAAAGGTTTCAACATTTTATCACATTCTTACTTTTCTAGGGAATTTTTGCAACAGCGGTAAACTTTCTGTTTTTAAACAGCAATATGTGGACTAGTAAAATAGGCATAGTAAAGGCTATCAATGCCACTTTTATTGAAATAAAATATGAAAAACACTGTTCTAAATGACAGCAAGCAAATCCTAACAAAATAAATTTATGCTCCAAGCAAAACACATATCATGTGGTAAATAAAAATATAGCTCCAAGTAAAGTTACCGATGAACGAAGACGAAAGAGGGGATGCCTTCCGGGGCATCCCCAAGCTTAGGCTTTTGGTTGTCCTTGAATATTACCTTGGGGTGCCTTGGTAATCCCCAAGATTAGGCTCTTGCCACTCCTTATTCCATAGTCCATCGAATCTTTACCCAAAACTTGAGAACTTCTCAACACAAAACTTAACAGAAAATCTTCGTGAGCTCCGTTAGTATAAGAAAATAAATCGCCACTTAGGTACTGTTGTGAACTAATTCTAAATTCATATTGGTGTAATATCTACTGTATTCCAACTTTTATGTGCTTTATAAACTCTTTTACTAGCCATAGATTATCAAAATAAGCAAACAACACGTAGAAAACTGAATCTGTCAAAAACAGAACAGTCTGTAGTAATCAGTAGGTTTAGAATACTTCCGGAACCCCAAAAATTCCAAAATAACTTGCTGGACGTGAGTAATTTATCTATTAATCCTCTTCAAAAAGAATTAACTAAATATCACTCTCCATTAAAAAATGGCAGCAAATCTCGTGAGTGCTAAGGTTTCTGTTTTTTACAGCAAGATCGCAAAGACTTTCCCCAAGTCTTCCCAAAGGTTCTACTTGGCACAAACACTAATTAAAACATAAAACCACATCTAAAAATATGCTAGATGAATTATTTATTACTAAACAGGAGCAAAAAGTAAAGAACGAGAATAAAATTGGGTTGCCTCCCAAGAAGCTCACATTAAAGATAAGAATGGAAACATAAAGAGAGCATCAAGAAGAATATGACTAGTACATTTAAGTCTAACCCACTTCCTATGCATAGGGATTTTGTGAGCAAACAATTTATGGGAACAATAATCAACTAGCATAGGAAAGCAAAACAAGCATAACTTCAAGATTTTAAGCGCATAGAGAGGAAACTTGATATTATTGCAATTCCTACAAGCATATGTTCCTCCCTCATAATAATTTTCAGTAGAATCATGAATGAATTCAACAATATAACCAGCACATAAAGCATTCTTTTCATGATATACAAGCATAGAAATTTTATTACTCTCCACATAAGCAAAATTCTTCTTATTCAGAATAGTAGTGGGAGCAAACTCAACAAAATATTTATCATGTGAGGCATAATCCAATTGAAAGTTAAAATCAAGATGACAAGTTTCATGGTTATCATTGTTCTTTATAGCATACATGTCATCACAATAATCATCATAGTTAGCAACTTTGTTCTCACAATCAATTGGAACCTCTTCCGAAATAGTAGAATCATTACTAAATAAAGTCATGACCTCTCCAAATCCACTTCTATAATTATAATCATCATAAATAGGAGGCATGCTATAATCAAAATAAATTTTCTCATCAAAACTTGGGGGACAAAAAATATCATCTTCATCAAACATAGCATCCCCAAGCTTGTAGCTTTGCATATCATTAGCATCATAGATATTCAAGGAATTCATACTAACAACATTGCATTCATGCTCATCATACAAAGATTTAGTGCCAAACATTTTAATTCAGTCTTCTTCTAACACTTTGGCACATTTTTTTTCCATCATACTCACTAAAGATATTAGAAAGATGAAGCGTATGAGGCAAACTCAATTCCATATTTTTTGTAGTTTTCTTTTATAAACTAAACTAGTTCTAAAACAAGAAACAAAAAGATTCGATTACAAGATCTAAAGATATACCTTCAAGCGCTAACCTCCCCGGCAATGGCGCCAGAAAAGAGCTTGATGTCTACTACACAACCTTCTTCTTGTAGACATTATTGGGCCTCCAAGTGCAGAGGTTTGTAGGACAGTAGCAAATTTCCCTCAAGTGGATGACCTAAGGTTTATCAATCCATAGGAGGCATAGGATGAAGATGGTCTCTCTCAAGCAACCTTGCAACCAAATAACGAAGAGTCTCTTGTGTCCCCAACACACCCAATACAATGGTAAATTTTATAGGTGCACTAGTTCGGCGAAGAGATGGTGATACAAGTGCAATATGGATAGTATATAAAGGTTTTTGTAATCTTAAAATATAAAAACAGCAAGGTAACTAATGATAGAAGTGAGCACAAACGATATTGCAATGCGTTGAAACAAGGCCTAGGGTTCATACTTTCACTAGTGCAAGTTCTCTCAACAATAATAACATAATTGGAACATATAACTGTCCCTCAACATGCAACAAAGAGTCACTCCAAAGTCACTAATAGCAGAGAACAAACGAAGAGACTATGGTAGGGTACGAAACCACCTCAAAGTTATCCTTTCTGATCGATCTATTCAAGAGTCTGTAGTAAAATAACATTAAGCTATTCTTTCCGTTCAATCTATCCTAGAGTTCGTACTAGAATAACACCTTAAGACACAAATCAACCAAAACCCTAATGTCACCTCAAGTATCCGTGGGTATGATTATACGATATGCATCACACAATCTCAGATTCATTTATTCAACCAACACATAGAACCTCAAAGAGTGCCCCAAAGTTTCTATTGAAGAGTCAAGACAAAAACGTGTGCCAACCCCTATGCATAGGTTCATGGGCGAAACCCGCAAGTTGATCACCAAAACATACATCAAGTGGATCAATAGAATACCCCATTGTCACCATGGGTATCCCACGCAAGACATACATCAAGTGTTCTCAAATCCTTATAGACTCAATCCGATAAAATAACTTCAAAGGGAAAACTGAATCCATTACAAGAGAGTAGAGGGGGAGAAACATCATAAGATCCAACTATAATAGCAAAGCTCGCGATACGTCAAGATCGTATCACCTCAAGAACACGAGAGTGAGAGATCAAACACATAGCTACTGGTACATACCCTCGGCCCCAAGGGAGAACTACTCCCTCCTCGTCATGGAGAGCGCCGGGATGATGAAGATGGCCACCGGAGAGGGATTCCCCCTTCGGCAGGGTGCCGGAACGGGTCTAGATTGGTTTTCAGTGGCTATAGAGGCTTCTGGCGGCGGAACTCACGATCTATTCTGCGCCTCGAAGTTTTTAGGGTATGTGGATATATATAGGAGGAAGAAGTACATCGGTGGATCTCCGGGCCACGATGCAGGGGGCGCTCCCCCCACCCTCGTGGGCAGCCCGGGACTCTCCTGGTCCATCTCCGATACTCCGTGGGCTTCTGCTGGTCCAAAAATAAGTTCCGTGAAGTTTCAGGTCAATTGGACTCCGTTTGATTTTCCTTTTCTGTGATACTCTAAGACAAGGAAAAACAGAAACTGGCACTAGGCTCGGGGTTAATAGGTTAGTCCCAAAAATAATATAAAAGTGCATAATAAAGCCCATAAACATCCGAAACAGATAATATAATAGCATGGAACAATCAAAAATTATAGATAGATTGGAGACGTATCATGGAACAAGGGAGCCGGAGGGCGAAAAGAGCACCTAGGTGAGGTGCGAGAAGTAGAAGGCGCCAAGAGAACGTCCCAGTGCCGGGAGGGAAGCTGGAAGATGAGACAGCGGGCCGGCAATATGCGACGAAGGCATCAGTGCCCGCGTACTCCGACTTGACGGCCGCCACCCGCCTTCATCGCCCTCTCCGGACCTCCTACGCCATCCGCCCAAGGAGGTGACGGGGAGCACCCTGATGGAGAGCTTGGCGAGGATGGCCCTCGGCAAGGCGCGTGGCCGAGGGAGGGGCGGCGCGATCGGTCGGAGTCGGCATCCTGCCGCCCGACTCCCTCGTCGTCACTGTCACTATCCTCCTCCTCACTCCCGCTTGAGGAGGAATCTTCATTGTCGGAGGAGCTCTCCACGCAGCACTTCAAGCGAGTTCCGAGATCTTCAAAGACCTTGACGGAGAGCAGGCTGCCCTCCGTTAACTTGAAGTAGAGGACAAGCCCCACCGTCAGGCTGTGGTTGCGTGTGAGCGTCTTCCATCCCCGGCAGAGGTACATGACGTGAGGGGCAGGGAAGTCGATGTCGACCCGCGTGCCTCCATTCCCGCAGCCCTTCATGTGCTACCAAAGGGTCTGGGGAGGATCGTGCTCCATCTCCCGAGCAAAGGCAGTAGGGAGACGGAGGCGGCGATGCGGTGTCCGACGCATCCTAATGAAGAACTCGCAGGGCTGGTCCCCGGCGTGATGCTCCGTCCGGGGAGGCATCGCTGGCGGAGGCGAGGCCGATGCGCCGCCCCGTCCTCCTCTCCCCCGGGCGCCATGACAGCCTCGACCTCGCCCCCTCCCCCTTCCTCTCGTGGCCGGTTCCACCGCCACGAGCTCCTGGGGAGGAAGAACGCGCTGGCGAGCAGCGACCCTTGCCGCCACCGTCGAAGGGCCAGCGCTTCCTCTCGCCATGGAAGATGGGAGGAAGAAGTGGAGGTGGAAGGATACGGATGATGGAAGAGTGTGGAACGCCACCCCCTCCCCTCCTTATAAAGGGGCGGAGTCGAGGCTCGGCAGCCCCACTCGGCCGGTCCGGTCATCGGCGGCGCAGGAAATCAGGACCTGCCCGCTGCCCCAATCAGCGACGGCCCGGTTTCCCGCCTCCACCTCCTGCCACCTGCATGAGGGACACGTGGCGAAGTGAGCAACATAGAAGGGACAGGCGAGGCGGCCGCTCCCCACCCCGTGATCGTGGGGCGCGAGCGCCTTGAAGGCCACGACCCGAGTCCACCCGAGTAAATGGGCCGTGCCTCTACGCCTTCCTCCTTTTACGGGGAAGGCGTGAGCCACCTCTTTACCATGATGTGACGCATGCATGTGGAAACCGCCCCACGCATGACCCCCCATGTCACGCACAACCCTACACGTCGTGCGTTCAACGCGAGTCATGGGAAAGCGCAGCGGACGAGAAGCCACTGCGGTAGAATCCGCCCCACCTGCCCACGCACCATTCTGGGCCCAGCCCAACAACGTGTTGCGCTTATGTATGGCCCAGGCCTGGGGGCTCCTGTCAGTGTACAAAAGTAGGAGCTCTCCTTTTGACCCCTTTACTTGTGCACAGGAGGTCAGAGCCACGCGCCGCGGCCGCACTTAGCAGGGCAGAGGAGGGAAGCTGGAGAGAAGCCGAAGCACTGAGGCAAACAAGGCAACGCCAAGGCCGAGAGCACAAAGAGCAGATGGACGAAGCAGGCTCCCCCGACAAGACTCTTGCCGGGGCAGCCTCAGCGGCCCCGACAAGACCCTTGCCGGGACAGCTCGCCCAACGCCAGCGGAGCGCACCACCCTTGAGCCCACAGTTTCCAACACCATTAACCACGTTGGGCTAGGGCTCGGGAGGCACCTCCATGGTGGCATGCAGATCTTTGTGAAGACAGAGAAACACTCAGGATCAGATGAGGACCAGAAGACGGCGACCCTCGGCGGGATCCTAGCTGAGGAAGTCCACAAGACCCCCCGCAAGACCCTTGCCGTGGATGACAGCAAGGCCCCCGGCAAGACACTTGCCAGGGATGACGGCAACGCCACGGCAAGACCCTTGCCGGGCCCCCGGCAAGTCCCCTGCCAAGGGCATCAGCAGGGTCACTGCCAGATCCATACCAGCCAAAACTACCACCGCCGTTCGCATGCAGCTGCCAGCCCAACCAGCTAGGCAGGCACCTGCGTGGCAACATACAACTTCCAGGCCAAATCAGCAGGCACCTGCGTGGCGGCGTGCGGACCTTCATGAAGGCCCTACCACCGCACCACCTCAGCTGCCTTCCTGTCTACATGGCACTGCATGCATCGCTAGCCTGGGCGCGTGTCGAAGCGAGGAGGAGCGGCGACAGATGGGACGGGCCTCGTTCCTATCCCCGATAAAGCTAAGGGACACCTAAGCGATGCCTTAAATGCATCTTGTCATGTAGTACTGGAGATAAGCTCGCAGTACTGTAGGCCTTTCCACCTCCTGTGTGCCACTGTGGCAGCCCCTTTCGACTATAAAAGGAGGCACATGGCGTACTGGAGGGGGATTCAGCTCTTTTGAACTACACGGCCACCGTAGCTAGTTCGAAAGCCCAAGAACACTGAATACATCCACCAAAGTAGGACTAGGGTTTTACGCATCCTCGCGGCCCGAACCTGGGTAAACGATCCTCGTGCTGACCGCTAATCCTGCTCTTCTCACGACCCCTCGCCCCGAAAACCGTAGTAGGGATTCTTGTGATCCCATAGGTGTCCTTTCCCACCGAAAACCCAGCTCCGCTCGGTTGGGGAATATGCCGTACTGAGGGTTCTTTCTCAGGGACGATAAGGTAACTAATTTAACGAGATATTATCTCATCTCTCATCCCAGTTCATCTACCTCCTTTAATCACCTGGCGGAAATCGCCGTGAATTCATTTTTATTCGAGCTGATTTGAGGGTTTTCTTTCATTCATAGGATGTACAGTGCGCCGATACTTCAGGACTTGGCAACCACCGCTAGAGATTCCATCTCATCGTACCAGATAACTTGAGGACGCACGCAATATGTTCAATCTCACCCTAAATCGGTTGGCATGGCCTACTTTCCTGAACATATTCTAAATATTGCTACATTTGGATAAAAGGTGCCACATGCACCATATACGTCAAAGGGGATTTGTTTCCCCTCTTCTTTCTATATTAGGCAAATTAATGATGTATTGTTCTTTCGATTACTCTCATATTTCCATGACATCATGTTTACCCTATCTGTTTAATTATAGTGTTTTGTCCTTTGATTTCAACTGCTGTACAATTCTTTCAATTTGGGCCCATATTTGCATGTTACCATATTTTGTTTAACAACCCTACCATTTTCTGCAGGACATCCCTCGCTATGCAACTGATTATGTAGTGCACAATTTTTCCCTTTACATACATCAAGGCTCCACGAATGTCATATTGCGCACGAACCATGGATTTACAATCCTTGCTACTGTAAGACTTGATGAACATGGTGACTCCTATTTTGGCACTGGCTTTTAGAATGAAATTGTGAAGTTTTATGTACTGAAAGTTGTCACTAAAATTGCACTGCACATAGAAGGGCCTGGTCATGAGATATATGCTAACTTCCCCGACAAAATCATCTGTCCAGACTTTGTTCGAAGTAAGTTTTCTTTTCAACTATCTGCATATGTTGACTTACCCAGCAATGTCAAATGAATTGTGTAGTATTTAAGAAACCAATTGCTATTCCCTTATCTTACTATATTCGTACCTAATAACTTGTAGTTACCAATACACTTTTCTATTGCCCTGTTTTAACTAAATATTGCCTGTACTCCCATTTCTATCAAAAAGCGCCGCTGACAAGGAGACTCCGGAGGTGGAGAACGGGGCTGCCAACAAGCGGAGGCGGGGCGAGCTAGAACCGCAAGTGACTCTAGCAGACCTAGACTTAATCAGCAGCCTCCCTGATGATATGTTGAGAGTCATCATCTCCCTCCTCCCAATCAAATATGGGGCGCGGACAACCCTCCTTTCCCGGCGGAGGCGCCCCCTATGGAACTCCAGCCCTCTCGACCTCATCGACACCCACGAGCTCTGCCATGGCGATCGCGAAAGCCTGGATTCGTTCTCCAAGATCCTCGGCAGTCACCTTGGCCCAACCAAAGGCCTTAGAATGGGCAAGTTCCATTCCAACGGCAAGGACCGAGCCAAGCTGGACGACTGGTTCCGATCCCCCGCCCTAGATCAGCTCGAGGAGCTCACTTTTGATGATGGGCATATGCGGTCACTGCCAACATCCGCACTCCGCCTCGCGCCCACACTGCGCGTCACCAAGTTCAGGAACTGCATTTCCCGCCACTTAATGACGCGCCCGCTCTTATTCTACCATGACTGAAGCACCTCGAGCTCGTCGCTGTCTGCCTCTCAAAGGGTGACATGGAGCGCCTGCTCCGTGGCTGTACTGCACTCGAGTACCTTCGTCTTCAGGCGATCAACGGATTGAGTACCTTCCACATCACCTCCATGACTCTCCGGACTATTTATGTGTGTTGTTGGTGCGGCAGGAAGACATCACAAAAGGTGGACCACGGTATGGTCATCCAGGACACACCTGCACTTGAGAGATTACTTATAGTTGATCAAGAAGGTCCAACAAGAATCAATGTCATTTCTGCGCCGAAATTGATAGTGGTGGGCTACTCGTCTGACAAATACTTCGAACTTATTATTGGATCCACACACGTTCAGGTACAACAACCGCCTTCTACCTCTTCTTCTATAAATTAACATTATTTCTAGTTTTGAAGATGTTTATTCGTCTCTCATTCAGAAAATGGTTCCGACAAGCTTGACCCCGGAACTACGCACGGTGAAGGTCTTGGCACTAGAATCTATCGGGCCCGACCTGGAGCAAGTTGTTAGTTTCCTGAGATGCTTTCCGTGCCTGGAGAAGCTATATATCGAGGTGATGTTCCTTTCCTGTTAAATG
This sequence comes from Triticum dicoccoides, assembly GCF_002162155.2. Taxonomy (NCBI): domain Eukaryota; kingdom Viridiplantae; phylum Streptophyta; class Magnoliopsida; order Poales; family Poaceae; genus Triticum; species Triticum dicoccoides. The sequence goes on from NC_041388.1 coordinate 379,797,772, forward strand.
TTAACCATAAGGGAGTTAAATTTGTGAAACCTTTTTCCAAGTTTACAATGACAATGTACTACGATTTCTGAAGGTTCTTTTGGAGGATTTCAGTACATACATGCCCCCAACCATATTGGGGGCTTGATCCATATGGTTACAATCAATAAGCATTTCTCCTTTGGATTCATATGTACTAGTTTTCTTAGGGAACTTTTCATCCACTCCAACCTCCTGTGAAGAAGGCTGCATTTTTCTAGAATGTAATCAAATGCCCGTGTTAATCATGTCAGATTGAAGATGGCATGTTAGTGCATTTTACAAATCCTGTAAACCTAATAGCTAGGCCTGTAGTAATGTTCAAAACTGCATGTAGGCACTAACACGTTTTCTTCTTTTGCAGATAAGATTAGGCCCAGTGGTGGATGATGTGATACAATATAACAATCACGTCGAATGCCTAGATTTGCATCTCTCAGAAATTACTTTGAACTCCTACCGAGGGACCTTACCGGAGATTATATTCGCCAGGTACTTAGTTCTCAGAGCAAGGGTGCTGAAGGAAATGAGGTTTTCCCTACATTTATTTCACAAAAATGAATGGTATGTTGATCAGCGCCATCGCCTGCGGCAGAATGGAGTAGGCTCCAAAAATGCTGAATTTCATTTTGGAACTTTAGATGACAGAGTAATCAGAAGTCATCGGGTCAACTCCATACATGACTTCTCAGTGGCTGACCCCTTTGCAAAAATTGTGAGGTTTCGAAGCCAGACTTAGAAGCAGTGATATTAGTTTGAACCTCTCTGATATCCATGTTCAGCGCATCAGCGCGAGCGTTTGCATCTGATGAGCTGAATTTCATTTCTAATATCAGTTTGAACCTTGTAATCTTCGAATCTTCGAATTTGAGCCATATAACTCTGGAATTTGAACCTTGTAAAATTTCGAGCTTTTGTGGTACAATCGTTGAAATGGCATCTTATGAGACTCGTATATTGCTAGCACTATTTTGACCCTAATATGCAATGGTCTTAGATTTTATTAACCATTCTTGAATCAGTTTACCTTGTCGATCTCACAGCACATGATCTGTATAGCTAACTCGACTGCGATCTTCGACATTATTGCATACAGTTGGTTTCCTCCATCGTGTGCATTGTAGAGCGTAGAATTAATTCTCGCACTCAAGTGTCCATCATCACCCTTCTGTGTAATTTTGACCTCATCACCCAATGGTAAGCTTATGACCGAAATAATTCCACACACTTCATTTTTACAAAGCTTTTTGCCAATAAACACCCATGATTTGTCCCTCTTCTAGCCGACGTGTGGCCAAACTAGCCGGGCGGGAAGCTTGCGCGGTAAATAGCGCGGTAGCGCGGGAATAGGCTCTTTGAGCCCACGCCTGGGGTGCGGTGTTGTCAAGTGTGCACTGGATTCCGGAATCCTCCGCTATGAACGCCGTGACAAGACGTGATGATTACAGGCCGGCCAACCCCCATTTATTACAGCGGCCATTTAGCCTACCCTTGTGTCTCTTAAACCTTTCGATCGCGCCCCACCATTGCAAGAAGCACACCCACCATGAGAAATTCTTAGAGGGTATCATGTGCGGCTCCAATGGCACTTCGAGAGGTTGCCGACAACGAGTAGCATTTCACCATGCGTGCCGTGGTGGACACCCACAGAAGGTTCATGGACCTCTCGATGGTGTACACCAACGACCCGGTCTGGGCGGAGCACTCCATCCATATCATGGAGCTGTTGCTTTCCGAGGAGAAGTACAAGGTGGTCGGGTTCGACCTCGAGTACACCCGCGCTCGTGCCAGGTCTCGTCCCAAGGTCGCCGTTGCCAAGATGTGTGTGTGCCACCACGTCCTCGTCTACTACTACTGCCTGGCCACAAGGCCTTGCGAGCGTTTCGCCAGGTTTGTCAATAGCCCCACTACATGTTCGCTACGGTGGACATCACCAATGATGTAAAGGCGCTCGAGAATTCGGGCATTGCGTGCTAGAATCTTGTCGACATCCAGGGCCAATACAATATCAGGGGCATCAAGGAGCATGAGAAGGACTCACTGGTTCACCTCGCCGAGGCCATCATCGACCCCTACTACAGGGACATGAAGGATTCGTGCAACAAGGACAAGTGTGCCTGGTACTCGGCCTGGATGGAGAAACTCGACAAAGCTCACGTCGTGTATGCGGCCAAGGAGGTGTACACGAGCTACGACATGTATAGGCGGATCATTGACATAAGGAAGTCCCTCATTCCCCAAAACGGCCAGGGATCCAGCCGGAAGCAGAGCAATGGCAAGCGTCATCACAACAATAAGTAGATGATTAGATCCTCGTTTCTCCTACTTTAGTATGCATGTAATTGCTTTCTTTGGTGTGTGTAAATGTTATGTGTGTATTCACTTGTGTAATTGTATGCTTAAATTGGTTATGCAATGCTGTCTTTTTAAGTATATATGTTGAAGATGTAGACAGAGCGTAGATGTTGTGCAGACATAGAAAATCACATCGCACACGGACTAAACAATGGAACCCGTCGGTGATGTTTTCATCAATCACTCACAATTGTATACTAGCAATCGTTTGCTCACAACACACATGGCTTGTTAGCAGTAATTGTCTGTGTTGTTATCGGTCTTCGCACACGTCTCCGATTACAAACCTGTTTGCCTCGTATCACACACATCTTGTTCATTTGAACCGCTTCTGTTCTCATGTCTCAATGCAAACAGTTCTTCCGACTGAACCGCATGCCGTATATCGCACACACCTTTGATCTGGCTGACCGTTTCTTTTGTGTTGCCTAATCACAAACAGTTCATCTGAGTCAACTATATGTTGTGTATCGCACACACCTCCATCTGGCTGCCCGTTTCTTTTGTTCCTCCTCATCGCAAACAGATCATTGAACTGAACCGTATGCCCTTCATCGCACACGCAACTAAAACCTAAACCGTGTTTGATGCATCCATCATCGCAAATGTTTTACACATTTCTGACGGTTTTCATACAGCACCGTTTGCGATTATGGCATCGCACACAGTTTCTCGAAGGGTCTCTGATCATAGTGTCGTGTTAGCAACATCCTGCGGTAGTGCCCATCCATCGTTTACCCCCTCGGTCATCTTTTCGTAGTGCTTAGGCGAAGCCCTGTGGAGATCACATCATCATCACCGTCACCACGCCGTCGTGCTGCCGGAACTCATCTACTAACTCACCATCTTGTTGGATCAAGAAGGCAGAGGACGTCACCAAGCTGAAGGTGTGCAGAACACGGAGGTGTCGTGCGTTCGATACTAGATCGGTTGGAGTGCGATGAAAGTTCGACTACATCAACCGCATTGTGAAATGCTTCCGCTTACGGTCTACGAAGGTACGTAGACACACTCTCACCCTCTCGTTGCTATGCATCTCTGATGTCTGCTAGAACTATGTCGGTATTTCCCCAAATAGGAAGGGATGATGCAACACATCGACGGTAGGTATTTCCCTCAGTGATGAATCCAAGGTGATCGAACCAGTAGGAGAACCAAGCAACACTATGTAAGAAGCACCTACACACAAATAACAAAAGCTCGCCGACGTGAAAAAGGGGTTGCCAATCCCTTTTGGGTAACGGCGCTAGAAATTGGCAAACAGACATGAGGGAGTTGTAAATATTGATAGATCGAACGCCAAATAAAATAAAGTGCATCAAGGTATTTTTGTATTTTTGGTTTAATAGATCTGAAAATAAAAGCCAAATAAAATAGATTGCAAAGTCAAATAATACAAGAAAGAGAACCTGGGGCCGTAGGTTTCACTAGTGGCTTCTCTCGAGAAAAATAGCAAACAGTGGGTAAACAAATTACTGTTGGGAAATTGATAGAACTTCAAATAATCATGACGATATCTAGGCAATGATCATTATATAGGTATCACATCCAAGATGAGTAGACTGACTCCTGCCTGCATCTACTACTATTACTCCACACATCGACCGCTATCCAACATGCATCTAGTGTATTAAGTTCATGGAGAAATGGAGTAATGCAATAAGAACGATGACATGATGTAGACAAGATCTATTTATGTAGAAATCGACCCTGTCATTTTATCCTCAGTAGCAACGATACATACATGTCGGTTCCCCTTCCGTCACTGGGATCAAGCACCATAAGATCGAACCCACTACAAAGCACCTCTTCCCACTACAAAGCAGCTCTTCCCATTGCGGGATAAATAGATCAAGTTGGGCAAACAAAACCCAAATATCGAAGAATAAATATGAGGCTATAAGCAATCATGCATATAAGAGATCAAATAAACTCAAATAACTTTCATGGCTAAAAAGAGATAGATCTGATCATAAACTCAAAGTTCATCGGATCCCAACAGACACACCACAAAAGAATTACATCATATGGATCTCCAAGAGACCATTGTATTGAGAATCAAATGAGAGAGAGGAAGCCATCTAGCTACTAACTACGGACCCGAAGGTCTACAAAGAACTACTCATGCATCATCAGAGAGGCACCAATAGAAGTGGTGAACCCCTCTATGATGGTGTCTAGATTGGATCTGGTGGTTCTGGAGTCTGCTGCAGCTGGAATTAGTTTTCGTCGACTCCCCTAGGGTTTCTTGAATATTGGGGCATTTATAGAGCAAAGAGGCGGTCCGGGAGGCACCCGAGGTGGGCACAACCCACCAGGGCACGCCTAGGCCTCCAGGCGCGCCCTGGTGGGCTGTGCTCCCCTCGGAGCACCCCCAGGCACTTCTCCGTCCCATTGGATGTCTTCTGGTCCAAAAAAATCCACAAAATGTTTCGCTGCATTTGGACTCCATTTGGTATTGATTACCTGTGACGTAAAAAACATGCAAAAAACAGCAACTGGCACTTGGCACTATGTCAATAGGTTAGTACCAAAAATGTTATAAAATGACTATAAAATGATTATAAAACATACAAGAATATTAATATAATAACATGGAATAATAAAAAAATATAGATACGTTGGAGAAGTGTAGCGACCAGACCTCAAACAGTCTGATCTCTGTGCATTAGTGTCATCCCTGGATCGGTAATGCTGACATGCACAGTACTTGAGGATTTATAACAGAGTAGCAATCACACACTTATTACATCGAATGTCTCAAAAGAGAACTTATTACAATAAATATGGCTTAAGGACATCTAATATGATAACAGCGGAAGGCTTGAAAGATAAAGTGAGTCCATCAACTCCAACAGCATCACTGAGTGAAAGACCACGACCTAAAGCTCCTTACTCGTCGTCTGAAATGTCTGCAACATCATACGTTGCTGCCCGAAATGGGTCAGCACATGGAATATGCTGGCAATGTAACACAAGCGTGTAATGAACAAAATAATGCTATCACTACATGCATATATGGCTGGTGGAGGCTGTAGGGTTGATAAGTTTTGCGAAAAGCCAATTTTTACCTACTGCAAAGGAATATATTTTATTTAAATACAAAGTTGGTTGAAAAACATTGAGAAGATAAACCCCCTCTCAATCCCAATTAAAAAGTAATTAATAACCCAATCCAATTTATATTAAGAGTGATGAGATCCACATGATAATCCAAGAACCAGATACTCAAGATGTCCATTACCGGGGACACGGCTAACTATGGTTAGTTTGTACATTCTACAGAGGTTTGTGCACTTTTCCCCACAAGACTCGATCTCCTCCGTTGGATTTCTCGCACTACATAATGTTTGAGAAACGGATGACCGAGACACAGTCTTTCCGAAGAGGTCCCCTTAACCGATAGATAGGCATGTACACCTACAATCCCCTACGTCTGCTAGCCCATCATGGAAAGGTTTCCCACAACTTACTCAACTGTGCAGAGCCCATAATGGCATGTGGCTGCACACGGAAGTTTCCAGCATGAATAATCTTATGATCCCTTTGAGCCTGGGTGTCGGTCCATAGGAAAATCACACGGTACCCCGGGATTTCCAAAAATATAGGCAATCACTGGATACCCCAGGTGCCTTAATCCAAGCAGATGTGTATTAAAGTTGCCACCTTAAGTTGAACCGTTAATTAACAATCTCACATCTGTCATGAATACACTCAAACCCAATCCACGTCTACGAGCATAGCATAGCAGTATAAGCAACATAGAAGTAACTCCCAAAGGTTTGATAATAAAGAGGACAATAGGTTCTACCTCATCAACTACTTCCCAACCCACAATTTATTCAGATCCTAACCATGCAAGTGTTTGAGGGTTGAACTAATGCATAAAAACTGGTTATGAAAGGGATATGATCATAGTGTTACTTGCCTTGCTGATGATCCGTGAAACCTAGAGACTCGATGTAGCACACTTCGCACTCCGGGTACTCTATCGCAATCAAACAAGCATACAATAAGCAATCAAGCAAAGGCACGGGTAAAACTCAAATAAGAGATCTAACCAGAAAGTTCAACTTAAGAACTCCGGTTTGCAAAAAGAATCAAATCAAACGAAGCAACAAAACTCAAACGGCGAAAGAAACAAGCTTCATTTACTAATCTGGACTAAAGTCAAATTTTACAGTAGCAAAAACTTGTTTAAGTTGGTTAAACAGAAATAGGGTTTCGAGACGAAACTCTAGGCGCTTGAATCGCCTGATTCCGATAAACGAGCAAAAAGTTATACTAAAACAAAAATCGGATCAGAAATCACGATCGAAAATAATCGCGGAAAATCTGAGAAAAAGAAAAAGTGATGAACAGGCTAACGAACGAACGTTCGCTGTCTGCGGCTAACGGACGAAAACCGTTTGTTAAAAAGAACGTCCGCTATTTAACTAAACCGAAAAAACCGAACCGGATCTAAAAAACGGATCTAGGTTTAGAAAAAACCTGCTCGGTTTTCTTACGTAAACCGAGGCGGCGGCTACCTCCGGCGGCGGTCCGGCGAGGCGGCGAGGTGGCGCGGGCGGCGGGTGGTGGCGGCGGCAGCGGCAGCGAGGCGTGGCGGCGGCGGGTGGCGAGGCGCGGCAGCGGCGGCGGCGGCGGCGAGGCGCGACAGTGGCGGCGGCGGCGCGGGTTGGGCTGGGGGGTGCGGGGCAGCGGCTTATAAAGGGGCCGGCCCGAGGTCTCCTGGCCGGGTACGGCCCGAAGTCGGTTTGACTTTTAAAAAAAAAATCCGACATGCAGAAAAAGAAAGAAAAGAAATACTAAACGGACTCCAAAAATCCCGAAATAAATTTCCCCGTTCCCTAAAGATAAGCCAGACAAGGTGAACATTTATTTGGGCATAAAATGCAATTCTGAAAAACGCATATTTTTTCCTATTTCAAATAAAATAGCGATAAAACACCGAATAAAAATCTTATTTGATTTTAATATTAAATCTTCGATATTTCTTTATTTTGAGGAAGTCATTTTATCCTCTCTCTTTTATTTTTATAAAAGAAATATTCGAAGAGACAATAACGAAATGCCCAACTCTCTCTGTAGGTCCTTGAGTTGCGTAGAATTTCTAGGATCAAGCCAAAATGCAATAAAATATGATATGCAATGATGATCTAATTTATAACATTCCAAATTGTAAATTTGGGATGTTACAAACCTACCCCCCCCCCTTAAGATGAATCTCGCCCTCGAGATTCGGGTTGGCTAGAAAATAGGTGTGGATGGTCCTTGTGTAGGTCTTCCTCTCGTTCCCAGGTGGCTTCATCCTCGATATGGTGGCTCCACTAAACTTTACAAAACTTGATAAATTTGCTACGTGTAACTCAGCTGCCAAACTCGAGAATCTTGACTGGCTTCTCCTCGTAGGTCAAGTCGCTATCCAACTGTATCGCTTCCAGTGGCATTGTATCTCTCAGAGGGATATCAGCCATCTCTACATGGCACTTCTTCAACTGAGAAACGTGGAACACATCGTGAACTCCTGACAATCCTTCGTGCAATTCCAACTTGTAAGCCACTTCTCCCATACATTCCAAAACTTTGTATGGTCCCACAAAACGTGGTGCTAACTTTCCCTTAACTCCAAAGCGCTTAACTCCTCGGAGTGGTGATACACGAAGATACACTCTGTCTCCAACTTTGTAAGCTGTCTCCTTGCGTTTATGTAGCAACCAGACCTCAAACGGTCCAATCTCTGTGCTCAGGTGTCATCCCTGGATCAGTAATGCTAACACCACACAGTACTTGAAGGATTTATAACAGAGTAGCAATCACACACTTATTACATCGATGTCTCAAAAGAGAACTTATTACAATAAATATGGCTTAAGGCCATCTAATAACGATAACAGTGGAAGGCTTGGAAGATAAGTGAGTCCATCAACTCCAACGGCATCACTAAGTATAGAACCACGACCTAAAGGCACCTTACTCGTGGTCTGAAAAGTCTGCAACATTAACGTTGCAGCCCGAAACGGGTCAGCACATGGAATATGCTGACAATGTAACACATAGAGAGTAATGAACAAAATAAGGCTATACTACATGCATATTTGGCTGGTGGAAAGCTCTATGGTTACAGTTTTGCGTAAAGCCAATTTTTCCCTACTGCAAATGAATAAATTTTTATTTAACTATCATGGTAGTTGTTAAACATTGAGAATGGTTGACAGCATTCCCAATCCCAATTAAGCATCAACATTAAGAACCAACAAATTAATTAGAGCAGCATGATGAGATTCACATGATAATTCAAGTACTAGATACTCAAGATGTCCATAACTGGGGACACGACTAACCATGATAAGTTTATAGACTCTTCAGAGGTTTGCGCACTTTTCCCCACAAGACTCGATCTCCTTCGTTGGGATTATCGCACTTCATGGTGTTTGAGAAACAGATGACCGAGACACAGTCTTTCAGAAGCGCTAGCACCTTACGATGGGTAGACCGTACCACCTACATCCCCTACATCTGCTAGTCTACCACCGTAAGAGTTCGCACGACTTAGTCAACTATGCTAGAGCCCATAGTAGCTTGTGGATGCACACGGAAGTTTCTAGCATGAATAATCTCATGATCCCTTTGAGCCTGGGTGGCGGTCCGAAAAAAACAGGCAATCGCTGGAATACCCAGGTGCCTAATTCCACCCAGATGTGTATTTAAGTTGCCACCTTAGATAAACCATTAATTTAACAAACTCACATCTGTCATGGATTTCACTCACCCAATCCACGTCTACTAGCATAGCATGGCATAAGAAGCAAACGTAGAAGTAACTCCCAAAGGTTTGATAATAACAGGTAATAGGTACTACCTCATCTACTTCCCAAACCCACAACTTAATTAGATCCTAAACAATGCAATGTGTGAAGGTTGATCTAATGCAGTAAAACTGGGTAATAGGAAGTATGATCAAAGTGTTACTTGCCTTGCTAATGATCCGTGAAACCTAGCGATTCGAAGTAGCAAGCGGCGCACTCCGGGTGCTCTATCGCAAACAAACAAGCATACAATAAGTACTCAACTAATGCACAGGTAAAACTTGAATAAGAGAACTAACCAGAAAATTCAACCTAAGAACTCCGGTTGGCAAAAAGAATCAAATCGAACGAAGCAACGAAAGACAAACGGCAAAAGAAATAAGCTTCGTTTACTAATCTGAACTAGGGTAATTTTTACTGAGGCAAAAACTAGTTTGAGTTGGTTAAACGGAAAGAGGGTTTCGAGACGAAACTCCAGGCGCTTGAATCTCCTGATTCTGACAAACGAGCGAAAAGTTAAACTAAAACGAACATCGGATCAAAAATCGCGATCAGAAAAATCACGGATTTAATTCGAGAAAAAGAAAAACGACGAACAGGTTAACCAACGAATGTTCGTTAACAGGAACTAAACGATGAACGTGTTCGTTAAAACGAATGGACGAGCGAACGCTCGCTAAATAAATAAACCAGAGAAAAACCGATCTATTTAAAAAACGAAAACTAGGGTTTTAAAAAAACCGAAACGGCTTTTTCTCAAAAACCGAGGCGGCGGCTACCTCGGCTCGGGGCTCTGGCGGCGGTGGGTGGTGTGGGGCGGCGGGGCGGCGGCTCCGACGCGGCAGCGGGTGGCGCGAGGCGGCGGCTGTGGCAGGCGGCGCGGGCGGTGAGCCGCTGGCTGGGCCGGCCTGCTCGGCTGGGCCCTTGGCCCAGTCGGGCGCGGGGTCTCTTTTAAAAAAACAATTTCGCTGCGACTAAAAAAAGTTCTAGAAAAAAATAAATAAAATTCTAAAAATGCCAAAACAAATTTTCACCGTCTAAATAAAATATTTAGAACAGGATGAACAGTTTCTTGGCCCTAAATGCAATTTTTGAAAACGTGCAATTTTTCCTAAATTCAAATAAAATAGCAAATAAAACCAAATAAAATCTTATTTGATTTTTTTATTAAATCCCCAATATTTCTATATTTTGGGAAAGTCATTTTATTCCCACTCATGATTTTTATAGTAGAAATAATTGAAGATAAAATAAAAAAAATCGAATGATCCTATTTTCAAAATTTGAGAAAACTGAAATATGAAAATAACGAAATCCCCAACTCTCTCCGAGGGTCCTTGAGTTGCGTGAAATTTCTAGGATCAACCAAATGCAATAAAATATGATATGCAATGATGATCTATTGTATAACATTCCAAATTGAAAATTTGGGATGTTACAAACCTACCCCCCTTAAGATGAATCTCGCCCACGAGATTCGGGTTGGCTAGAAAATAGGTGAGGGTGGTCCTTCAACAGGTCTTCCTCTCGTTCCCAGGTGGCTTCATCTTCTGTGTGGTGGCTCCACTGAACTTTGCAAAACTTGACAACCTTGCTGCGGGTGACTCGGCTGGCATACTCAAGAATCTTGACTGGTTTCTCCTTATAGGTCAAATCACTGTCCAACTGAATCGCTTCCAGCGGCACTGTGTCTCTTAGTGGTATATCAGCCATCTCTGCGTGGCACTTCTTCAACTGTGAAACGTGGAATACACCGTGAACTTCTGACAATCCTTCGGGCAATTCCAATTTGTAGGCTACTTTTCCCATACGCTCCAAGACTTTGTATGGTCCTACAAAACGTGGCGCTAACTTTGCCTTAACTCCAAAACGCTTAACTCCTCGAAGTGGAGATACTCGAAGATAAACTCGGTCTCCGACTTCATAAATTGTCTCCTTGCGTTTAGAATCTGCATAGCTCTTCTGCCTGGATTGAGCTACCTTGAGTCTATCGCGAATCAACTTTACTTTCTGTTCAGACTCCTTAATCAGATCCGGTCCAAACAACTGGCGGTCTCCAACTTCATCCCATGACAATGGGGTCCTGCACCTCCTTCCGTACAGAGCTTCGAAAGGGGCCATCTTCAAACTGGATTGATAACTGTTGTTATAGGAGAACTCTGCGTATGGCAAATTCTCGTCCCAGTTGGATCCGTAATCTAGCGCACAAGCTCTCACCATATCCTCCAAAATCTGATTGACTCTCTCGGTCCGTCCATCTATCTGTGAATGGAAAGCTATACTGAATTCTAGCCTGGTACCCAAATTTCATGCAACTGATTCCAGAACTTTGAGGTAAACTGGGTTCCTCTATCCGATACAATGCTCCTTGGAACTCCATGTAGACATACGATCCTGGTCATGTATATCTTTGCTAACTTAGCACTGGTATAGGTAGTCTTCACTGGAATGAAATGAGCTACCTTTGTCAAACGGTCGACTACAACCCATATCGAGTCATAGCCTGAACGAGTTCTGGGCAATCCGGTGATAAAATACATGCCTAACTTATCCCACTTCCATTCAGGTATCGGCAATGGCTGTAGCAATCCTGCTGGCTTCTGGTGTTCCGCCTTTACTCTCTGGCATACATCACAAACTGCTACATACTCCGCAATATCCTTCTTCATTCCGGTCCACCGGAAAATATCCTTCAAATCCAAATACATCTTGGTATTTCCTGGGTAAATCGAATAGGGTGAATCATGGGCTTCTTGCAGAATTAACTTCCTGATGTCCGAATCATTAGGCACATAAACACGGTCTTCAAACCATAAGGTATCATGCTCATCCTCACGAAATCCTTTAGCTTTTCCTTTGCTCATTTTCTCCTTAATAGAGGCAATCTCCTTGTCAGTCTTCTGGGCTTCTCTGATCTTATCCATCAAGGTAGACTGAATCTCCAATGCTGCTACATAGCCTCTCGGGACTATCTCCAAACATAGCTCACGAAGATTCTCGGCAAACTCTCTTGGTAAATCTCCCGTCATTAAGGTGTTGACATGGCTTTTACGGCTCAACGCATCAGCTACTATGTTAGCCTTTCCAGGGTGATAATGCAGTCTCATATCATAATCCTTGATGAGCTCCAACCATCTCCTTTGCCTGAGATTCAATTCCTTCTGCGTGAAAATATACTTCAAACTCTTATGATCCGTGTATACCTCACAATGGTTTCCAATGAGAAAGTGTCTCCAGGTTTTCAATGCATGCACTACGGCTGCTAACTCCAAATCATGCGTAGCATAATTCAGCTCATGCGGTTTGAGCTGTCGTGAGGCATATGAGACAACTCTTCCTTCCTGCATAAGCACTGCTCCAAGTCCTCGACGTGAAGCGTCGCAATACACCTCATAATCCTTGGTTTGATCTGGCAAAATCAACACTGGTGATGTAACCAAGCGTCTCTTCAACTCCTGGAAACTAGCCTCACGTTCCTCAGTCCATATGAACTTGGTATCCTTCTTAAGCAACTCCGTCATAGGTTTCGCAATCTTCTAAAAAAATTCAATGAACCTCCGGTAGTATCCTGCAAGTCCAAGAAAACTCTGGATCTCTCCAACTATTGTTGGTGCTTCCCAATTTGTCAGAGTGTCAACCTTGGTGGGATCCACTTCTATACCTTCTCCGGATATGACGTGTCCGAGAAATCCAACTTCCTTCAACCAAAACTCACATTTGCTAAACTTGGCATATAACTGATGTTCTCTGAGCTTACCAAGTACCAAACGCAAATGCTCCTTATGCTCCTCTTCATCCTTCGAGTAGACTAGGATATCATCAATGAGCACTACGACGAACTTATCCAAAAACTCCATAAACACTTTGTTCATCACGTTCATAAAATATGCAGGGGCGTTAGTCAGGCCAAATGACATAACAGTATACTCGTACAGCCCATACCTGGTGGTAAAAGCCGTCTTAGGTATATCCTGTTCTCGAATCTTCAACTGATGGTATCCTGATCGTAGATCGATCTTGGAAAATACCTTAGCTCCTTGCAATCGATCAAACAGATCATTGATCATCGGTAGTGGGTACTTGTTCTTGATGGTTACTTCATCCATTCCTCGATAATCAACGACCATCCTTAACGATCCATCCTTCTTCTCCACTAGAAGTACTGGCGATCCCCAAGGAGAATAACTTGGGCGGATATATCCTTTATCCAGTAACTCCTTAATCTGCTTCTTAATCTCCTCTAAGTCCTTTGCGGGCATCCTGTATGGTCTTTTAGATATTGGCCCTGTGCCTGGCAAAAGCTCAATCAAAAACTCAATATCTCTATCCGGTGGCATGCCTGGCAACTCTTCTGGAAATACATCAGGGAAATCCTTCACTACTGGTACTTCCTCCTACACAACTCCTGTTAAGCAATTTACTTGAGTCCTTTTCGGCACATGCCGGGATACATACTTGATCCTTCTCCCTTCTGGGGTGGTAAGCAAAATTGACTTACTGGCGCATTCAATATTCCCTTCATACTTCGATAACCAATCCATGCCTAATATCACATCCAATCCTTGAGATTCCAATACTATTAGGTCCGAGGGAAATACGTAGTTACCAATCCTTAATGGTAACCGATCACACCATAGACTAGCCATATACTCTGCTCCAGGTGAGGTTACTAACATGGGTGACCTAAGGGCTTGGGTTGTCAGTTTGTACTTATCCACAAATCCCCTTGATATGTATGAATGCGATGCACCAGTATCAAAAAGAACGAGTGCAGTAAATGACTTAACCAAAAACTTACCTATTACTGCATCGGGCTGGGCTTCAACCTCCTCCACATTTACGTGGTTCACCTATCCCCTATTGAAAGGGTTCGGCTTCTTCCCAGAGCTTCCATTGCCATTTCCATTTTGGGCTTCAGTACATTCATTAGCATAATGTCCGGTCTTCTGGCACTTAAAGCAAGTGACTTGGCTCAGGTCTCTCTTGGCTGGGGTTGATGGGTTGGTGCGATTCTGGCCGTTACTTCCTCCATTCCCATTACCATTCTTAGTGCCATTGTGATTGTGCGAGCTACCTCCTCCATGGGTATGCTGAAAATGTCCTCCCGACCTAGGGGTAAATCGTGGCTTCTGCTGAGCTCCAGAATTGTACTTCCCTTGTCCATACTTCCTCTTGCGGTTCTCAATTTGCTGCTGCTTCCCTTCAATCATGAGAGCACGATCTACTAACTCCTAGTAGTTGTTGAAGGTTGCTACCATCAACTGCATGCTCAACTCATCATTCAGTCCTTCCAGAAACTTCTCCTGCTTAGCTGCATCTGTAACTACGTCATCTGGGGCATAACGTGCTAGCTTACTAAAGTCCTCCACATACTGGCCAACTGTCCTTCCTCCTTGGCGCAAATTGTGAAACTCTCGCTTCTTCATGGCCATAGCTCCTGCTAAAACATGGGCAGTACGGAAAGCCTGCTGGAACTGGTCCCATGTGATAGTGTCGGCAGGGAAGGTGGCTATGAAATTTTCCCACCATGATGTTGCGGGTCCTTCAAGCTAATGTGTGGCAAACTTCATCTTCTCCGCATATGTGCATCCTGTCGTGGTCAACTCCCTTGCTGTCTTGTGGAGCCAATCATCTACTACTATCGGCTCGGTGCTACTGGAAAACACCAGCGGATTCAGCCTAAGAAAACGGGCTAAGTGATCAACAGGTGGTGGTGGTGGTGGTGGTGGTGGTGGGTTGTTGTTGTTCCCCTGGTTCTGATTCTGGACTAACAACTGCATCAATGTGTTCTGCTGCTGGATCAACTGAGTGAGCTCTGGTGGGAAGGTAAATCCGGGGTCACGTCTTGGAGGCATCTGGGGGTTTAGAAAAGATGAGATTAAGAATAGAAGGGGTCTAGAGAGAAAACACTACCCATATGCATATGAGGCAAAAGCAAACAATTCACTTCATTCAATCAAACAAGGGCATACAATCGATCTAACTATCGCAAAAGTGCTCGGACTACTATATTTACATGGTGGACTACTACTACTGTTGGGGTGGTCTACTAGAAATATTCTTCGGTTGCAGACTCCATGATATCTGCTCCAGCTTCATCAACATAGTCATCATCGCTATCATCTAGATCCAAGTCGGTGTCGTCGATGATGATGTACTCTTTCAGGTGAATCTCCTTGGGTTCTTCGTCTTCTTCTACGGGTGTAGGGTCTCCCATAAATATTCCAATCTTCTTGATCAGATCGTCATTCTTCTCCACTAATACTTCGATTTCCTCTTCATAATCTTCACCTGTAGCCTTGAGTTCTTCCTCCAGTTCCTTGATTCTTGTCTTCGCCTTCTTTAGATCTATCATGTCGGCGCACATCTGGTTCTCCTGACATCGAATGTGTTGGTTTAACTCCTGGATGAAAGCTGCGATTGATCTATCCTTCTTGGTGCTGATCATCTCCCATTGCTCATCTCGACGCCCACAAATCTGGTAGATAGTATCCTTGAGATCATTGTGGTAAACTTCTCCAATGCGTCCCATGGCGATGTGAGCTGCCATGCTCTTTCCTAGACTCCAGGTTGGTGCATCAAAAGAAAACTCTATGGGCTTAGTGACTGGCATGAACGTCCTTCCTGGAACTTGAACTTGAATCATCCAGCGCTCTTCTTCAGGTAGTGTGGCGTTGTAGGTTCCGGTGAAGCTTGGTACTCCTATGTTCAGGTATCTTGTGACTTCCTTCAAATGACGTCCAAAGGGTGTATCTTCATCCGGTTGCGTGAACTTGTTCCTTGCATCCGCCATCCTAAAAGAGTAGAAAAGATGAGAGGTCAGAATGAGAAGAGTGAGTAGTGATCTAGGGATTTAGCTTAGTGGTCGTGTCCTACAGTCAGCGTGTGCTCTGATACCATCTTGTAGTGACCAGACCTCAAATGGTCCAATCTCTATGCTCAGGTGTCATCCCTGGATCAGTAATGCTGACACCACACAGTACTTGAAGGATTTATAACAGAGTAGCAATCACACACTTATTACATCGATGTCTCAAAAGAGAACTTATTACAATAAATATGGCTTAAGGCCATCTAATAACAATAACAGCGGAAGGCTTGGAAGATAAGTGAGTCCATCAACTCCAACGGCATCACTGAGTATAGAACCACGACCTAAAGGCACCTTACCCTTCGTCTGAAAAGTCTGCAACATTAACGTTGCAGCCCGAAACAGGTCAGCACATGGAATATGCTGGCAATGTAACACATAGAGAGTAATGAACAAAATAAGGCTATACTACATGCATATTTGGCTGGTGGAAAGCTCTATGGTTACAGTTTTGTGTAAAGCCAATTTTTCCCTACTGCAAATGAATAAATTTTTATTTAACTATCATGGTAGTTGTTAAACACTGAGAATGGTTGACAGCATTCCCAATCCCAATTAAGCATCAACATTAAGAACCAACAAATTAATTAGAGCAGCATGATGAGATTCACATGATAATCCAAGTACTAGATACTCAAGATGTCCATAACCGGGGACACGGCTAACCATGATTAGTTCATACACTCTGCAGAGGTTTGCGCACTTTTCCCCACAAGACTCGATCTCCTCCGTTGGGATTCTCGCACTTCATGGTGTTTGAGAAACGGATGACCGAGACACAGTCTTTCAGAAGCGCTAGCACCTTACGATGGGTAGACCGTCCCACCTACATCCCCTACATTTGCTTCTCTACCACTATAAGAGTTCGCACGACTTAGTCAACTATGCTAGAGCCCATAGTAGATTGTGGCTGCACACGGAAGTTTCTAGCATGAATAATCTCATGATCCCTTTGAGCCTGGGTGGCGGTCCAAAAAAAAACAGGCAATCGCTGGAATACCCAGGTGCCTCAATCCACCCAGATGTGTATTTAAGTTGCCACCTTAGATAAACCATTAATTTAACAAACACACATCTGTCATGGATTTCACTCACCCAATCCACGTCTACTAGCATAGCATGGCATAAGAAGCAAACGTAGAAGTAACTCCCAAAGGTTTGATAATAACAGGTAATAGGTACTACCTCATCTACTTCCCAAACCCACAATTAAATTAGATCCTAAACAATGCAATGTGTGAGGGTTGATCTAATGCAGTAAAACTGGGTAATAGGAAGTATGATCAAAGTGTTACTTGCCTTGCTGATGATCCATGAAACCTAGCGATTTGAAGTAGCAAGCGGCGCACTCCGGATACTCTATCGCAAACAAACAGGCATACAATAAGTACTCAACTAATGCATAGGTAAAACTCGAATAAGAGAACTAACTAGAAATCTCAACTTAAGAACTCCAGTTGGCAAAAAGAATCAAATTGAATGAAGCAACGAAAGACAAACGACAAAAGAAATAAGCTTCGCTTACTAATCTGAACTAGGGCAATTTTTACTGAGGCAAAAACTTGTTTGAGTTGGTTAAACGAAAAGAGGGTTTCGAGACGAAACTCCAGGCGCTTGAATCGCCTGATTCCGACAAACGAGCGAAAAATTAAACTAAAACGAACATCGGATCAGAAATCGTGATAAAAAAAATCGCGGATTTAATCCGAGAAAAAGAAAAACGACGAACAGGTTAACGAACGAACGTTTGTTAACGGGAACTAAACGATGAACGTGTTCGTTAAAATGAATGGACGAGCGAACGCTCGCTAAATAAATAAACCGGAGAAAAACCAATCTATTTTAAAAAAACGAAAACTAGGGTTTTCGAGAAAAAAATTTAAACGGCTTTTTCTCAAAAACCGGGGCGGCGGCTACCTCGGCTCGGGGCTCTGGCGGGGCTTCGGCGGCGGCGGGTGGTGCGGGGCGGCG
>NC_041388.1:379816499-379824194 GCF_002162155.2 Triticum dicoccoides
GCGGAAGGCGGCGCGGGTGGCGGCTGCAGCAGGCGGCGCGGGCGGCATGCGGCTGGCTGGGCCGTCCTGCGGCTGGGCCCTTGGCCCAGTCGGGCGCGGGGTCTCTCTTAAAAAAACAATTTCGCTGTGACAAAAAAAATTCTAGAAAAAAATAAATAAAATTCTAAAAATGCCAAAACAAATTTTCACCGTCTAAATAAAATATTTAGAACAGGATGAACATTTTCTTGGACCTAAATGCAATTTTTGAAAACATGCAATTTTTCCTAAATTCAAATAAAATAGCAAATAAAACCAAATAAAATCTTATTTGATATTTTTATTAAATCCCCAATATTTCTATATTTTGGGAAAGTCATTTTATTCCCACTCTCATGATTTTTATAATAGAAATAATTGAAGATAAAATAAATAAAATCAAATGATCCTATTTTCAAAATTTGAGAAAACTCAAATATGAAAATAACAAAATCCCCAACTCTCTCCGAGGGTCCTTGAGTTGCGTGAAATTTCTAGGATCAACCAAATGCAATAAAATATGATATGCAATGATGATCTATTGTATAACATTCCAAATTAAAAATTTGGGATGTTACAGCTTAGAATCAGCATAACTCTTCTGCCTGGACTGGGCTACCTTGAGTCTATCACGAATCAACTTAACCTTCTCTTCTGATTCTTTAATCAAATCTAGTCCAAACAACTGTCGGTCTCCAACTTCATCCCAAAATAATGGTGTCCTGCACCTCCTTCCGTACAATGCTTCGGAAGGGGCCATCTTTAAACTGGCTTGGTAACTGTTGTTGTAAGAGAACTCTATGTAAGGCAAGTTATCGTCCCAACTAGATCCATAATCTAGCGCACAAGCTCTCAACATGTCCTTCAGAATCTGATTGACTCTCTCAGTCTCTCCATCCATCTGTGGGTGAAAAGTTGTACTGAACTCTAGCCTGGTTCCCAAAGTTTCATGCAACTGATTCCAAAACCTTGAGGTAAACTGGGTTCCTCTATCTGATACAATTGTCCTCGGAACTCCATGCAAACATACAATCCTGGTCATGTATATCTTTGCAAATTAGCACTGGTGTAAGTGGTCTTCACTAGGATGAAATGAGCTACTTTCGTCAAACGATCGACTACAACCCATATCGAGTCATAGCCTGAATGAGTCCTGGGTAATCCCGTGATAAAATCCATGCCTAGTTTATCCCACCTCCATTCGGGTATCGCCAATGGTTGCAGCAATCCTGCTGGCTTCTGATGCTCTGCCTTCACTCTCTGACATACATCACAAACTGCTACATACTCCGCAATATCCTTCTCCATTCCGATCCACCAGAATCTATCCTTCACATCCAGGTACATCTTGGTATTTCCTGGGTGAATCGAATATGGTGAGTCATGGGCCTCTTGCAGAATCAACTTCCTGATCTCCTGATCATTTAGCACATATACGCGGTCCTCAAACCATAGGGTATCGTGCTCATCCTCCCGAAATCCCTTGGCTTTTCCTTTGCTCATCATTTCCTTTATCTCGGCAATCTCCTTGTCCGTCTTCTGCGCTTCTCTGACCTTATCCATCAAAGTAGACCGAATCTCCAAAGCTCCTACATAACCTCTCGGAACTATCTTCAAACATAGCTCACAAAGGTCTTCTGCTAACTCCTTGGGTAACTCTCCTGTCATGAGTGTATTGACATGACTCTTGCGGCTCAACGCATCGGCTACTACGTTAGCCTTTCCGGGATGATAGTGCAACTTCATATCATAATCCTTTATGAGTTCCAACCATCTCCTCTGCCTGAGATTCAACTCCTTCTATGTGAATATATACTTCAAACACTTGTTATCCATGCATACTCACAATGGTTTCCGATGAGAAAATGTCTCCAAGTCTTCAACGCATGTACTACGGCTGCTAACTCGAAATCATGCATAGCATAATTTAACTCATGGGGTTTAAGCTGTCGTGAGGCATATGAAACAACTCTTCCTTCCTGGATAAGCACTGCTCCAAGTCCTCGACGAGAAGCGTCGCAATACACTTCATAATCTTTGTGTTGATCTGGCAGAATCAACACTGGTGATTAACCAAACGTTTCTTCAATTCCTGAAAACTAGCCTCACACTCCTCAGTCCATTTGAATTTGGTGTCCTTCTTTAACAACTCTGTCATAGGCTTTGCAATCTTTAAGAAATTCTCAATGAATCTCCGGTAGTATCCTGCGAGTCCAAGAAAACTTCGGATCTCTCCAACGGACGTGGGTGACTCCCAGTTTGTCACAGTGACAACCTTGGTGGGGTTTATTGCTATTTCTTCTCTGGATATAACATGTCCAAGAAATCCAATTTCCTTCAACCAAAACTCACACTTGCTGAACTTGGTGTATAGCTGATGTTCTCTAAGCTTACCAAGTACTAAACGCAAATGCTCCTTATGCTCCTCTTCATTCTTCGAGTAGACCAGAATATCATCAATGAACACCACAATGAACTTATCCAAAAACTCCATAAACACCTTGTTCATCATGTTCATAAAATAACCAGGTGCGTTACTTAGGCCAAATGACATAAAAATATACTCATATAGCCCATACCTTGTGGTAAAAGCTGTCTTAGGTATATCCTGATCTCGAATCTTCAACTGGTGGTACCCTGATCATAGATCGATCTTGGAAAACACCTTAGCTCCTTGCAGCTGATCAAACAAATCATTGATCAAACAAATCATTGATCGTTACTTCATTCAATCCACGATAATCAAGAACCATCCTTAACGATCCATCCTTCTTCTCCACTAGAAGTACTGGTGATCCCCAAGGTGAGGAACTTGGGTGAATATATCCTTTATACAGTAAATCCTTAATCTGCTTCTTAATTTCCTCTATATCCTGTGCGGGCATCCTGTACGGTCTCTTAGATATTGGCCCTGTGCCTGGCAAAAGCTCAATCAAAAACTCGATGTCTCTATCCGGTGGCATGCCTGGCAACTCTTCTGTAAATACATCCGGGAAATCCTTCACCACTGGTACTTCCTCCTGTACAACTCCTGTTAAGGAATTTACTTGAGTCCTAATCGGCACATGCCGGGATACATACTTGATCCTTCTTCCTTCTTGGGTGGTGAGCAAAATCGACTTACTAGCGCAATCGATGTTTCCTCCATACATCGATGGCCAATCCATACACAGAATCACATCCAAACCTTGCGACTCCAGAATTATCAGATCTGAGGGGAAAACATGCCTACCTATGGCCAACGGTATCTAAAAACATCCTTGGCTTGCCATATACTCTGCTCCTGGCGAGCTCACTAACATAGGTGTACTAAGAATTTTGGTGGGCAGTTTCTACTTATCCACAAATCCCCTTGATATGTATGAATGCGATGCACCAGTATCGAATAGTATGACTGCAATAAAAGACTTAACCAAAAACTTACCTATTACTGCATCTGTCTGGGCTTCAATCTCCTCCACGCTAACGTGGTTCACTTGTCCCCTATTGAAAGGGTTGGGCTTCTTCCCAGAGCTTTCATTGCCGTTTCCGTTCTTAGCTTCAGGACATTCATTGGTGTAATGTCCGGTATTCTAGCACTTGTAGCAAGTAACGTGGCTTAGATCTTTCTTGGCGGGCGTTGCTGGGTTGGAACGGTTCTATCCGTTGCTTCCTCCATTACCATTCTTGGAGCCACTATGGTTGTGAGAACTTCCTCCATTGTGAGTGTGGCCTCCATGGTTATGCACAAGTCCTCCCAAGTTCGGGGTGAAACGGGGTCTCTGCTGGGCTCCAGAATTATACTTCCCTTGTCCATACTTCCTCTTATGGTTATCAATCTACTGCTGCTTCCCTTCAATCATTAGAACTCTATATACCAACGGTTGGTAGTTATTAAAGGTTGCTACCATCAACTGCATGCTCAGCTTATCATTCAGTCCTTCTAAAAACTTCTCCCGCTTAGCTGCATCTGTAGCAACGTCATCTGGGGCATAACGTGCTAGCTTGCTAAAGTCATCCACATACTGGCTAACGGTGTGTCCTCCTTGGCGTAAGTTGCGAAACTCACGCTTCTTTATGGCCATAGCTCCTGCTAATACATGGGCAGTGTGAAAAGCCTGCTGGAACTGGCCCCATGTAATAGTGGCTATAGGATATGTGACAGTGTAATTCTTGTTGGGGAACGTAGCAATAATTCAAAAAATTCCTACGTGTCACAAAGATCAATCTAGGAGATACTAGCAACGAGAGAGAGGGAGTGCATCTTCATACCCTTAAAGATCGCTAAGCGGAAGCGTTACAAGAACGCGGTTGGTGGAGTCGTACACGCAGCGATTTAGATCGCGGTCGATTCCGATCTAAGCGCCGAACAATGGCGCCTCCGCGTTCAACACACGTATAGCCCGGTGATGTCTCCCGCGCCTTGATCCAGCAAGGAGAGAGGGAGAGGCTGAGAAGACTCCGTCCAGCAGCAGCACGACGGCGTGGTGATGGTGGAGGAGCGTGGCATGCCAGCAGGGCTTCGCCAAGCACTGCAAGAGACGAGGAGGGAGAGGGGTAGGGCTGCGCCAAGAGGGAGAGAGACTCGTGTGTTGGGCAGTCCCAAAACCCCCACTATTTATAGGAGGAGGGGAGGAGGGTGCGCCCCCTCTAGGGTTCCCACCCAACTAGTGCCTGACAGTAATTCAGCCATGGATTAACTAGCGGTATTACAGTGCGTAGGGTCAATGGCATTACCCGCAAAACGGTGGCATGCAGCGGGGGAGATACACACGCATGAGCATATAAAAGGGAGAGCCTGCCGAGTAGGGCGTTTTGATGCCCAAACTCGTCTGCACCCGGTTAGAAAAAAATCGTAAAAAAATTAAAACAAATTCAAAAATAATATATTCTTTATGTGATAGACAATTTGATGCGGGATGCCGCTTAAAATTTCAAGTCATTTGGACATCTGAGCAGCTCTTAACGAAAAAGACAAATCTGACCAAAACAGTACATAAACAGTAAACATTTTTATAGATCCCAATTTGTCTTTTTTGCTGAGAGATCCTCAGATGTCCAAATGATTTGAAAATCGGAGCGACCTGACGCATCAAATTGTCTACGGCATAAAAAAATAGATTTTTTTGAATTTTTCTAGTATTTGTTTTGATTTTTTTATCAACGTGGGTGCAGATGAGCTCGAGTGCAGATATGGATTTTTGGAGCCTGGCTCAAGACGAACACGTCACTTAGGAAAAGTGGAAGGAAGCAGCTATGGGCTCCCACATCGACACGTGGTTTGCAAGGGCGTGATCAGCCGGTGGGGGAGCTCCTACAGGGCGCCTTAAGCGCCCCTTCTCGGCACCCACGCGCCCCCGCTCATGGGTCAGCCAAAGAAAGAAGACAAGCGCTCAATGGTTACTCTAGTTCGCTCTATCACATTGATCCACTCGCGGTTGACCACTTGATTACTCAACCGTTGACCTCCTAAAAATACGAAAAAAGGAAAAAATGCAAAAAATGTTGAATTGGAAAAAATGTCCACAGATTTTTTTAAATCACATACTTCACAATGGTTCACAATTTGAAAAATATCATCGATTATGCAAAAAAGTTCATCGAATTTGAAAAAAAAATCACAAATTTATAAAAAGTTTATTAAATTTGGAAAAGGTTCACTGAAACTCAATAAAAAATCTTGAAACATTAAAAAAAATCATTGACTTGGGAAAAAGTTCATCGAATTTGAAAACAAATCATAAATCTTGGGGGAAAATCACAAAAATTGAAAAAGTTCATCAAATTTGAAAAAAAAATCAAATTTTAAAAAGTTCAGAGAATTTGGAAAAATATTCTTCCATTTTTTAAAAGGATTGCTGATTTGAAAAAACTTACCAAATTTGAAAGAAAGTTCATTGCGTTTTTAAAAAAGTTCATCAATTTGAAAGAAGTTCACGGAAACTAAAAAAATAATCATAAAATTTTAAAATATTTGATCAAATTTGAAAAAAGTCTTGGAATTATGAAAAAGGAAAAAAAGAAGGAATTGAAATAGAAAACCTTGAAATCCCGTGTGGAGACGTGAAGAAAAAAACAAAAAAACAAATGGGTCGGCCTGCTAAATGAACCTAGTGTACAGGGGGCGTGCGCTATACGGATTACCCTTTAAGTGGCGCGTTTTAGCGAAATCATTAATTGTGAAGTACTCTTGAAGGTCATTCTCACCTCTATAGGTTGCGATAACTGACGCACTGCATGTGCGCCACTTGTCACAACCTGGGAGTTTTCTCTTTTTCGTTTATCCATTTATTTAAAATGTTTTATCTTTTAAATAGTGCGTCCAAATTTTGAATCATTTTCATCGTTGGTTCCTCAAGTCGAGATCTTTGAAACTTGGTTCCATGATAGGTTTTGGTGAACTTTTTTTCACGAAAAATGGAATCAGGAGCACGTTTGTTTTCCTTTCCGAAAGAGGCATGATTGTGCATCTCACGGAAACAAATCTGTGACTCCACGAGCAGTAAGCCCGTGCCTCTCATGGAAGAAAAAAAACACATTTTTTTCCCGTGCCTCTTGCGGAAGGAAAAAAAAGAAAACGAGTTTTCTCCCGGAAGCAAAATCTTGCTTCTTTTGGAAGGATAAAAAAAGAACGCATTTTTTCATTTTCGAGAGGCACGGTCGTGTCTCTTCCGAAAGCAAAACCATGCCTCTCATGAAAGAAGAAAAATATAATTTTTTTTCCCGTTTGCCTTGCCTCTCGCGGAAGCGAAACTATGCCACTCACAGAAGAAGAAAAAAATCATGTTTTTCTGTTTCCGAGAGGCACGGCTGTGCCTCTCATCAAAACAAAAAATGTGTGTTTCAGCATAGTTTTTTTTCCAAAGGCTAAGAAAGACCGTGAAAAACCAAAAACCCAAAAAAAAACCTGAAAACCATATAAAAAGCCAAAAACATGTGTGAAAAAAATAAAAATAATAAAGGGAGCGTCCAGAGCACGACACGTGGCGTCGGCTGAGAGCATGCCAAGTGACACGCTCTTTTGGAGAGGCTCCCAAACGAGCACTTCTCCATTAGTTGCTCCCGCCTTTTAGAGAATGTCAGCCAGTGGATATTACCTAAAAAATAACATAGGGAAAACCGGTCCACTGGCCCTAACCGGAGAGGTCCGACATGGAGGCCTTGGTGCCATCTCATGGGCCAGACCAACAAGGAACGCTCTCTCTCCGGGACATACGCGGTCGTCTTCCGAGGCGCCCCTATATACTACAAAAAACATTTGAAAATACTGAACAAGTACTTGGAAAATATTGAACAGGGTTTTGAAAAAAATTGTTGAACAAGTATTTGAAAAAATGTTGATCATGTATATAAAAATGCGACCCAAGTATTTGAAAGATGTTGAACAAGTATTTAAAAAATAATGACTAAGTATTTGAGAATGTTAAACAAATATGTAAAAAAGTGTTGATCATGCATATGAAAATGTTGAACAAGTATTAAAAAATGTTGATCATTTATATAAAAATGTGGGCCAAGTATTTAAAATCTATTGAACAAGTATTTAAAAAATGTTGATCATGTATATAAAAATGTTTAAAAAGTATTTAGAAATGTTGAACAAGTATTTGAAATAAAAAACTAAAAAAACAATGAAAAAGGGAAAGAAAAGAGAATAAAAGTAAAACTAGAAGAAAAAGACGAAGAAAACACCATGAA
>NC_041388.1:379824530-379886855 GCF_002162155.2 Triticum dicoccoides
ATTTCTAGACACGTCATGTCACACTTTACCATGCCCTATCTTAGGGAAATTTGACCAAGTTAGATGAGTGTTTGGTTCTAGCCACACCTAAGGCTAGAGTTTTTTAATGAGAAGTGAACCCCACGTGTTATAGACACAAAAAGTGTGGCACTATTCTTTTAGGCAAGCCAAAATGTGACTAACAATTTGAACAACTTAAATAAGCTAAGTGTGACAAAAAATAATGTGGCAATATAGGGCAAAGATAGTGAGTGTGGCGCTTCTGCTCCCGAGCTCAGCTGCGCTCGCGCTAACAAAAAAATCAAAACAAATACTAAAAAAATTCAAAAAATTCCAAAACAAATTTGGGTGGTAGATAATTTGATGCGTGAGGTTCGCTGCAAATTTCAACTCATTTAGACATTTAAGCAGCTCTCTGCAAAAAAGAAAAAATCAGGGTCTGTAAAAAAATTTACTGTTCACACACTGTTTTGACCTGATTTGTCTCTTTTGCCGAGAGCTGCTCAGATATCCAAATGAGTTGAAATTTGGAGCAGACCTCGCACATCAAATTATCTACCACACAAACTAAATTTGGATTTTTTTTTTGAATTTTTTTAGTATTTGTTTTGAATTTTTTTCTGACCAAGAGCAGACGAGCCTGAGCATCGATTTGAATTTTTGAAAGATAGTCATAATCCAAACAGACTCTAATTATCATGTAGTACTAGATCTGACAGTAGTGGCTAGCAGCGCTGTTGCTGTTGCTGTAGACTACCGTTCGAAACCTGCAGCTCCTCTATTTCACTTTTTCCCTTCTCGATTCGTCTTATCTGTGCCTGTATGGGCCGGCCCGATAAGTCAAAGCGCTTCAGCGAGACATCCCTGAACGCGAGAAATAGTGGCCGCGCGTCTTCCGCGCCATCCACCACAGCGAACTCGCCGCGTTTCGATTCAAAAACACCGATGACGTCACAGCCGGACCTACGTTCCCGTCAGCAGCGTGCGGGGCATAGCTGGCACCCGTCGCTTCGGCAGCAACGGCAGGAATAGCCGGACGAGACTTACCTACTCCCTACGTGTGCCTTCATCCGTGCAGCCGTGTACGTGGTTTGATTTGATTGGAATAAACTAGCAAAAAGACTCGTGCGTTGCAACGGATATAAAATAAGTAAAATTTGAATTATAAATAGTTAGCACCTCCCTTCACTGTTGTGTAAAGTAAATCATCGACTTGCTGCTTGGGCCAGGATTGGAACACCCCTCTTTTTCTCTCCCCCATGAATGCTCACAGATTTTCTCAAAAGATGGTTCCGTCAGTTCGGTGATAATTGGCGAACCTTGGCGGCGCGGATCATACATTGCCTCGCCTCCGACTCAATCTGTCCTGTGATAAGAAGCGGTAGAAAAGAAATATTGTATGCTTAAGTTGCTCCGAATTCTTAAGTAGCTCTCAAGCATGTGATGAAAAATGGGATCTCTACCTCTAGTCGTCTACAAGCATGTCAGAAAGTTAAGTGCTAAAGCTCCACACTGTAGCTTGAACACAATACTAACTAAATCAAATCTAAGCTAGCTTTGTTGTCATACGTGCACTTGCAAAATTATGTACTTTATCAAAGAAACAAAATATACAACATGCAATGAGACTTGCATTATTATCAGATGTCATGCAATGACAGTGTGCACATATACATACTATGTGTACGATCAAACTCGAAAATTAATTTTTTGAAGAAAATAAAATAAGTACATTTATTATATACACATACAAATATGATTAGAAGCTGCCTCGGGTGCTGCCACAAGCCAGTGGCCTCAGTTCGCACCATGCATGGCCGTGCACCCGTTCCCAAATAGGTTGCATCGTGCGCCGCCACTCAGGCCGCCGTCCATGCACGTATGAACCGTGCTGACTGCATGCACGCCGTGCTTTGGCTCCATGCACGGTCGTGCTCGTCCGCGTCATTGCTGGTTTTAGCCTCGCGGCCTGATGCCGCCGCCCACTATGTTGCCGGCTACCGATGGTCGCTGGCCTCTTCCGCGAGCTTCGGCGCCAACCTGGCCATCGCACATAGCAGTTTTTTTGCTTCATGATTCTTGCCCACAATTCCTTTTCTCTTAATTAGAGTATTGGATCATGCCATGCATGTTATTCCTTGGTTTCCACCATTGCTTACTGATACTTGCCCACTATCCTGACCGTTTGATGTGATTTCAATTGTACGTTCACTCCTTAACATGCATGGTATGTCCCAAAAACTTTGTTGATTCCCAAGCTACTTCTCTGGATTAATTTACGCGAACTATATGAATTGGTGGAATTCAATGCAAAAAGCCGAGGTGGGAAATCACTAAATTTACTCATCAAGATGCACGATGCAATTTCAAAGTCGCAAATGAAATATAAATTTCTATAACTTGCTTAACGGAAGATAATCGGTCGCCCCAACATTTTTCACACAACAAAAATAAACATTGTAATATACTACAACACCGATTTGAAATATTCTCATTTTAATCTCTGTCTTTTCTGCAACAGGATGTTCCTCTGGTATTTATTTTATTCTAAATGGTAAACTCATTGAAGGTACTGGTATGAACATTGTGTTTGGCACCTTCCCGTTCATCTCTATTCTATTCAAGAAGCGTGTGGCCTAGTCCTGAGCATACCTACTGTTTTCTACTAAATGTGCCTATAGCTAATTTGTATCCTACGGGTAAAGGCAAGACAAAGCAGGAAACACAGCCTAGCTTGCCTAACTAAGCAATCCTTCTGACAGCTTCACTATATTCCCCTTTTACACGCAGAAGAATTCGGCGGAGCAAGCCAACCTCCACCTTGTTTCTTTTGTTCAGTGGTGGAGTTGTTGTAGAGGAGGGAGGTGAAGAAGAGGGTCTTGCCCATGTAGTTAGGCACATATAAGTGCTCGGCCAGGATGATCCGGAAGGCAGTCAGGGGGACCGGGATGAACCTGCTTCACAACGACGGAGGCGGAGTCAGAGGTGAAGATGTTGAGGAAGTTGAGGTTGCCGTCTCTGACCTCCTTGAGGGTGAGGACGTCGACGCGGCCTCCGAGGCTGGTGGTCAGCCCGGATGCCGAACGGCGGGGTGTCGAATCGTCCTGGTCGCCTTCCTCGGCGTGCTCCTAGTTGTCCATACAAATTGGCCTGGGGCTGGTCCGGCTGGTCCGCCGTCGCTTCTCGCCGTCCAACAAGATCTTAATAATTCTTCAATTTGTTTCCACTGAGTATGCTCTCGCCGTCCGTCATCTCTCATTCGTTAGAAACTGCAGCCACCAGCATAATTTTCTTTGTCTGTCTGTTGATCCTGTAGTTGGCTTCATGATTTGCAGGCAGCTCTGTGTATAAATTGTTGTAGTGTGATGAGAAAAAGCGAGGTGGGACTATTTCAATTGGTCGCCGAACCCTTTTGTACAATATTATTAGGACTGACTAGTTGGTTTTGGTTTCTAGGATAAGATGTTGAAGTCATGAGTTCGATCCCTGCCACAAGCTATTTTTTTTGGAAATTTTTCTGCAGCCCACAATATGAGACATGGACGGCCCAACCAAAAAATTGATACGTACCGCAGCCCATGCACTTATGATGAAAATCACCTATACGATGGAACGTTTTCCCTCAATCAAAAATATAGTACCACCTTGAATAGCAAATCAATAATAAAACTAATAATTTGGGTGAACGGATGAAAAAATTAACGAAACACATCTTGCTTTATTAGTAGGTATAGAATAAGACCCGGCCCAATCCTCTTGAAATCAGGAGAAGAGATGATTAGATTAGAAACGAAAAAGAAAAAAACTGTAGGATAAAGTGAGAGCACAGATGGAAGCATGAAGAAGGAACAAGTAAGCCGAATCCGGAATAGCCTCCCCCGTCACCCGCCACAGCTGGACCGGCGCGCGAGCCGTCCTCCCGGGTCCCCGCGGCGTTAGCAGACAGGCTCGCTTTCCACCCTCTCTCCCTCGCCTCCCCCTTCTTCCTTCGCTTCTTCCCCTTTTTGACCGGGACCCAATCTGTTTTCTAAAACTCCCATCAACCTCTTGGTTAATGTTGCCTCACATACATGAACAGCATCAACCTGAAATACATGAACTGAAATTGATATGTCGTGATGTTGGATCATTTGCATAGCTATAAGAGCAACTCCAACAGAATGACCCAACGAACGGCGTATTTGTCCGTTTTTTATCTGTTTGAGTCGGCCGCCCGCCCGGCGTCCGTCCAGTTTTGCATTTGGGTCGGCAGTGCGCCCAACGCGCCGACCCATTTCATGTCTGCATCAACTTTTTTTAAAAAAATACCCACGGCCAATCATGCCAGCGGCCATGTCTCATCATGTCGGCACCATGCCAGCGTCGGCATACAATGTCGGCTTCAAAAAGTATCACCACAGTTCATGCTGGCGCACTCTCCAGTCGGACGACACACATGCCAGCACACAAAAAAGGATGGGACTTGAGTTCAACCACGCCATCGCGGCCCCGTGGTCATGCCAGCACACCTGCTGACATACAAAAAAGACGGCGCTCGCCGCCATAGATCACTCGTCGTCGAACTTGAGCATGTCGGTCTGCATCTTCTCGAACCACGGCCTCTTCCTTGCTGACACGGTGTTGAGATCCACCTTCATGATCTTCACCCCGGTCATCATGCTCGCGAGAGCCACTTCTTTGGCCTTGGTCTTGGTGTTGGCGGCCTCGATCTAAGCATCTTGGCTTGCTTCCCCCCACGAGACTTGAGGGCGGCATATTGCGCCTTGAACTTCTCCTCGTCCTTGATGACCCGAAAGCAATGGGAGAGGTTGAAGCACTTGCCATTGTGTTGAACCTTGAACGCCTCCAAAGCTTGAAATGCCTACAAAATGTTTCCATGCAAGCATATGGGCAAATGATATGCAAATGAACACGCAAGCATGAACTTGATGACACACAAGAGGGCGGCTTGCGAGCATACCATGTCTTGCATGTCGATGCCGCTCACGGGGCGGGCCTTGAAGCTCTCAAGAGTGGCACAAAACTTGTTGCACTCTTGTTGGATCACCCTCCATCGCTTGGAAATGGACACCCACCGCGCGTGCTCACAAGTTGGTAAGGCGGAAACTTCTTGCGCTCATGAAACTCTCGGTGGACACGCATCCAAAAGGTTGAATGCTTTTGTTCGGCGCCCGTCTTGGGGTCTTGTCCAATGTCTCGCCAACACTCGCAAAAAAGCTTGTCCTCGGCCTCCGTGTATGCCTTCGTGCGCTTGCTCTTGCGCTTCGTCTTAGGACCGACGACTTGGTTGGCGAGCTCGTCCTCGAACAAGGGCTCCACTTTGATGTCGCACTCGTCCTCTTCCTCTAGCCCGTAGTCGTCCGGGAACTCGTGGTCGAGTGGGAAGCCGTCCAAGTCGATGCCGACCTAATCATGCATGAAGGTCCCCTGATCGGGATCATAGCCAGCGGCCGGCGTGAACACCCCGCGGCCGTCCTGGCTTTGTGTCTCATCGGGGTCGTAGCCAGCGGCCGGCGCACCGCCCTCGAAGATGAGGTTCTGCATGTAGTCCTCGTCGACGGCGGACGACATTCACTCGAACAGGTTGCGGGCCTCCGGTAGCACACCGGCCGGCGTCTGCCGCGCGCGTTTCCTCGCGCCATCGGACGACGACCACCGGCCACCCGGGTGGCGTTGAGGTCGATGGTTGCGGGCGCGGGCGTGAAAGGCGCGACCACGCTCACGTTGGGCGAGCACTCCCCGAAGAGGCGGGAGGCCCGCGGGTACACGTGGAAGCCGGGCACCGGGTTGCAAGCCGACGCGCGGGGCGAGTCGGGCAGCATCATCCGAGGAAACGCCGATGAGCCGGTGCTGGCTGCGGCGACGGCGGCGGCGTTGAGGAGGCCGTGTTGGCCAGGGTTTTAACCCTAGCATGTAGAGCGTCTCCCTCGTTGCTGTCGCGACGCGGGCGTTGGTGACCTGCTGCGACGGCGGCCTCATCCCTCGCGTCTGCGACGTGCCTCCAGTCCTTCCTCTTGACTGACTCCCTTGCCCGTTGTGCGGGCGTCAGCGGCTTCTTTGGCTTGGCCACAACAACGGTCTTGCGCGGGGCACGAGGCTTGCCTTTCCCGGCGGGGGCGGGGGCGTCGGACGAGGCGAGGGAGGCAAGGCCGGTGGCGGCGTCGAGGTTGATGGCGTCCTCCATGGAGGGGTGTGGGGCGGGAGCACGCGGGCAGGAGGGTTTTTTGAGGAAAATGGTGGTGGCTGCCACTGACCGGCGGGCCCGAGAAGAGGAGTAGGCGCGCGTGCGTCTGTCTCGTGTCCGTGCCGACGCAAATCCGGCTCAAAAATGGATTGAGAATGGGTCGGCAGGCGGACGTCAAGCGGACGCGCGTTCGTTTGGATCGACGCGTTGAGCCGACTTTTGTGTCCGCACCGACCCAAACGTACGCCGGTAAACGAAATAGGTCGTCCCATTAAAGTTGCTCTAATGAATTGAAATCAGGGTTATCCGTTTCGCAGCCCAGTCCACAAAAGAGTGCCTGGATGTATATAATCCTGCACCGCATGTTCCACTTCGGCTAATTCCGGTCTGCAACGGTGGTCAAAATATTAGTTGCATAATCAGTGAAAGTGGCATGCATATCAAAATATAGAATTTTTCAAGGTAGCTTTTGAAATGATAAGTACATTGCCATCCTAGTGAGGAAACATGGTACCAGTGTGGATATAAATAAATAAAGGTAAAATGGGACAGTCATAAAAACTAAAGGAATGAATCATGGCGGTATCCAACTAAGAGAATAAAAATTATTTCTGAACCAGGCAGTTCAGTGTGAACATTCCAACGAAGAACCTGATTGTCCCAACACCCAAGAAACTGATTCCGCGGAAAATGTGCGAGCTATGAAGAAACAGTGGAAAACAATTTATCACCAATTGTAAAATGGTAAACATATGGCCATTCTAAAGGCATACTCTAGTACTGTAACAACATTGTATTAAGGTTTGGAAACATCTAAAGGTTGAAGAATGAATCCTTCCCTTCCACTCGTAAATGGCGGCTGGGGAAAACTCATCCCCTCCACATTCCGTCATGAGCTTGTGGATTCCCCTTACCTTGGCCTACTACTCAAGCGGACAATGGTGGAGAGGGGAATCATGGTGCCTCGGACCCGGATAGTAGTTTAGGTTCGGATTTTTTAGTCCTTGCAGATGTGGCGCTAGGGCGGACGGCGACGCTTCTTCGTCGAACTCACCTTTTGGACTCCGATCCTCCTCAAGTTTGTCCATCTAGACGGATCGGCGGAGCTCCGACATAGATCTCTGGCTTCTCCTTAGGATAAAGTGGTTAGGATTTCTCATCGTGCGTGCACGATGGCGAGATTTGATGACCTGCGCTTCAGACCGATTGAAGGGTTCAATGGTGATGACTGTATCTCCATGCCTCTGGTCCTTACGGGCACACGCATGACTATTTCTTGGATGTCATCAATAAGGTCAGGTCGGCTCTGATAGGGGAGTGGCGACAATGGCGTGTCGACGGCTCATTTTAGCGGCGGTAGTGATTGTTCCGTGGTTCAAGAATCCTCATATAATTTTTATTATGTTTATGGTGCTTTGTACTTCTCATAAACTTTTATAACAAATTGGATCCTTCTTGCAAAAAATGGGGTTGAAGTCTGAAACACCAGGAACAACTAAAGATCCAAAATTGCTCCGAAGGTATTCTAGTACTTAACACACACCAATATCCTAGCATAACAAAGTCATTTGAGTATACCCCTAGCGTTCCTCCCCTAATGCTCGTCGTTTCGGCTGCCACTCCGGCACCGGCGCCCACTCCCTCTTGCGGCCAAGACCGGCCAGCTCTAATTCTCAGACTTTGATGCCTCCAGCTCCTATCATGGTTTGGCTTCACCGAGCCCTAGTCTCCTGCAGCTCTGCAGGCCTTCCTTGTTCGTGTCGTGATGGCTCTATTTATATACATTTTTGGAGCTCATTTGTTACATATTATCTCCATATATCATGTCCCACTGAACCAAGTACATGTCCAATATGTGTGATTTTCAGTTTTTACTTTTTTCATTGTGAGCATTGCATAGTTTATAGTTTTTATTAGTTCCTTTATTTTGTTGTGCCTACAGGTGTTTCAGAACAACCATAGACTAAGCACGATGAAAAGTCCAAGTTTGGAATCAATATGGGGAACTTCCATGCACTAGACATAGTCATTTTGAAGTGTCAAATATCACAATTTTTTAGAGTGCTCAAGTCGAAAATTCAACACCCCAAGTGTATCAGCGTCATTCATATGAATCCAAAGAGTCCACGAATGTCAAAATCAAGGTTTGTATGAAGAAACGACGACCAATTTACTAAAGGGGCCCAAAGCAAAGAGACGGTGTCCGGTACGACCGGTTGTCATAGTAGGCCCAGAAAGATGCGAAATCGCCCAGATCGCACGCGATACTTCATGGATTTTGTCCCTATTTGTTCCAAGACTTCTTTGGAGACCAAGGAAGGTATTGGGATATCATTTTGCTCATCTAGAGACCTTGGATAAAAAAAAGAGATGCATCTACGGAGGAGGCTTTGGGAGAGCTCCTATATATACACCCTGATAGCCTGCAAGTGCACAAAATTTAGTTGTAGACTTTTCAAAGTAAGAGTGTCGATCCCACAGGGAGCACAGGAATCAGACTTTTGCCTCTTGTAGAGAATTATGTATTTTTGTTTCTTCAGATAATCATAGACCCAAAGCAGAGTGATGGCGGATATAAATGGTTGTTGAGTAGTGTTGTGACTTGTACCTAAATAACATAAAGGTAAAGGAAGTGTAATGATTTAAATGACTAGTGAAACAACAGAATAAAAAGGTGTTCTCAGGGAGTCCGGAATCCCCATATGTATTTTTCTAGCGCACATATGCATAAGCATAGTATGGACCGGATACTTGAGCCACTGTTGACCATTATGCTGGGCGGATCCGGGTACAGTACACGTTCTACTCGAAGTAGACTTTGTTCCATGCACGCCACCATCATTGTCTCCCTAGAGGGATACAACTCATGATAATTAAGGGTTTCCACGTGGATGGGACCTCTCTATGGGTTCTCCATAATTACCCGGTCAATTGCAAAGGCTAAGCAGTAGGCTTTTACCGTCACCTTGAATTACATTCGTGTCCTAAACCTTTACAATGGCAGTGATATACTTCGTGCCAACAAGGCACAAATGCTGAGTGGGCCCCCTTCACAACATTCACGAAGTTACTAAACTAAGCATTCAACACGGTATCTCATATCCACAATAACGTTTTATATCCTACACATACCAAGGTTCATCCATATCTCCGAGTGTTGGGGAACGCAGTAATTCAAAAAAATTCCTACGATCACGCAAGATCTATCTAGGAGATGCATAACAACGAGATGGGGAGAGTGTGTCCATGTACCCTCGTAGACCGAAAGCAGAAGCGTTTAGTAACACGGTTGATGTAGTCGAACGTCTTCACGATCCAACCGATCCAAGTACCGAACGTACGACACCTCCATGTTCAGCACACGTTCAGCATGATGACATCCCTCGAGCTCTTGATCCAGTTGAGAACAAGGGAGAGTTCCTTCAGCACGACGGCATGGCGACGGTGATGATGAAGTTACTGGCGCAGGGCTTCGCCTAAGCACCACGACGATATGACCGACTTGTGTAACTGTGGAGGGGGGCACCGCACACGGCTAAGACAAATCTTGGAGTGCCTTTGGGGTACTCCCTGCCCATGTATATAAAGGAGGGAGGGAGAGAGGCCGTCCTTCCTAGGGCACGCC
Organism: Triticum dicoccoides; assembly: GCF_002162155.2. Classification (NCBI taxonomy): domain Eukaryota; kingdom Viridiplantae; phylum Streptophyta; class Magnoliopsida; order Poales; family Poaceae; genus Triticum; species Triticum dicoccoides. Next base: position 379,834,340 of record NC_041388.1, read on the forward strand.
AAGTGTAGGGAGTCCTAGTAGGACTCCCAAGTCCTAGTAGGATTTCCTTTCCTTTTCGGAGTAGGAAAGAAGGAAAGGAGGGAGAGGGAGAAGGAAAGGGGGGCCACGCCCCCACCCCTTGTCCAATTCGGTTTGGGCAAGGGGAAGGTGCGCGACACCTCCTGGCCCTTCTTCCCTCTCTTCACTAAAGCCCAATAAGGCCCATTAACTTCCCCCGGTGAATTCCCTAACTCTCCGGTACTCCGAAAAATACCCAAATCACTCGGAACCATTCCGATGTCCGAATATAGCCTTCAAATATATCGATCTTTACCTCTCGACCATTTCGAGACTCCTCGTCATGTCCGTGATCTCATTCGGGATTCCAAACAAACTTTGGCCATCAAATCACATAACTCATAATATAAATCATCATCGAACTTTAAGCGTGCGGACCCTACGGGTTCGAGAACTATGTTGACATGACCGAGACACATCTCCGATCAATAACCAATAGTGGAACCTGGATGCTCATATTGGCTCCTACATATTCTACGAAGATCTTTATCGGTCAAACCGCATAACAACATACGTCATTCCCTTTGTCATCGGTATGTTACTTGCCCGAGATTCGATCGTTGGTATCATCATACCTAGTTCAATCTCGTTACAGGAAAGTCTCTTTACTCGTTCCGTAATGCATCATCCCATAACTAACTCATTACTCCCATTTCTTGCAAGTCTTATAGTAATGTGCATTACCGAGAGGGCCCATAGATACCTCTCCGATACACGGAGTGACAAATCATAATCTCGATTTATGCCAACTCACCAAACACCATCGGAGACACATGTAGAGCATCTTTATAATCACCCAATTTAGTTGTGATGTTTGGTAGCACACAAGGTGTTCCTGCGGTATCCGGGAGTTGCATAATCTCATAGTCAAAGGAATATGTATAAGTCATGAAGAAAGCAATAGCAATAAAACTGAACGGTCAACATGCTAAGCTAATGGATGGGTCTTGTCCATCACATCATTCTCCTAATGATGTGATCCCGTTCATCAAATGAAAACGCATGTCTATGGTCAGGAAACTTTACCATCTTTGATGAATGAGCTAGTCAAGTAGAGGCATACTAGGGACACTTTATTTTGTCTATGTATTCACACATGTATCAAGTCTCCGATCAATACAATTCTAGCATGAATAATAAACATTTATCATGATATAAGGAAATATGAATAACATCTTTATTATTGCCTCTAGGGCATATTTCCTTCAGTCTCCCACTTGCACTAGAGTCAATAATCTAGTTCACATCGTCATGTGATTTAACACCAATAGTTCACATCTTTATGTGATTAGTTCACATCTCCATGTGACTAACACCCAATGGGTTTACTAGAGTCAATAATCTAGTTCACATCGCAATGTGATTAACACCCAAAGAGTACTAAGGTGTGATCATGTTTTGCTTGTGAGAGAAGTTTAGTCAACGGGCCTGCCACATTCAGAGACGTATGTATTTTGCAAATTTTCTACATCTACAATGCTTTACACGGAGCTACTCTAGCTAATTGCTCCCACTTTCAATATGTATCCAGATTGAGACTTAGAGTCATCTGGATTGATGTAAAAGCCTGCGTCGACGTAACTCTTTATGACGAACTCTTTATCACCTCCATAACCGAGAAATATTTCCTTAGTCCTCTTAGGTAACTAAGGTTAACTTTGACCGCTGTCCAGTGATCCACTCCTGGATTACTATCGCACCCCCTTGCAAAACTCATGTCAATGTATACAATAGGTCTGGTACACAGCATAGCATACTTCATAGAATCTATGACTAAGGCATAGGGAATGACTTTCATTCTCTTTCTATTTTCTGCCGTGGTCGGGTTTTGAGTCTTACTCAACTTCACACCTTGCAACACAGCCAATAACTCCTTCTTTGACTGTTCCATTTTGAACTACTTCAAAATCTTGTCAAGGTATATACTCATTGAAAAATCTTATCAAGCATCTTGATCTATCTCTATAGATCTTGATGCTCAATATGTAAGCAGCTTCACCAAGGTATTTATTTGAAAAACTCCTTTCAAACACTCCTTTATGCTTTCCAAAAAATTCTACATCATTTTTGATAAACAATATGTCATTCACATATACTTATCAGAAAGGATGTAGTGTTCCCACTCACTTTCTTGTAAATACAGGTGTCCGTGTCAAAACCGGCGGATCTCGGGTAGGGGGTCCCGAACTGTGCGTCTAAGGCGGATGGTAATAGGAAGCAGGGGACACGATGTTTTACCCAGGTTCGGGCCCTCTTGATGGAGGTAAAACCCTACGTCCTGCTTGATTTATTCTTGATGATATGGGTATTACAAGAGTTGATCTACCACGAGATCGGAGAGGCTAAACCCAAGAAGCTAGCCTATGGTGTCGTGGAATTGTCAGGGCAGATGTCCTAGTGTAAGGACTTAGTCGCGAGGCCAACGCATCTATGTGGTAGCTTGAAGGGGTTGAGCGGAATCGAGAGACACAACACACAAGACGAGGATTTAGACAGCTTTGGGCCCCGGGAAACATCATCCGGTAATAACCCTATGTGCTGTTTGTGGCTAGGTCTCATTATGATCATGAGGGAGTCGCCGTAAGCCGGCTCTCCTCTTTGTGTCTAGCCCTAGATATTGTTTCTTGTTGCTTGTCCCTCTTTGGGGAGCCCTGCCCCTCCTTATATAAGTTGAAGGGGCGGCTTACATGTAGAGTCCTATTAGGATTAGAACTAACTTATTCTCTATTACAAGTCGGATACAAGTACGGGTCTTGCTTCCTCGTAAAGGAAATATTCCTCATGCCTTCTGTCTTAAGCCGGCCCACCATAATATGAGCCGGCCTACTGGGCCTTGGGCCTAGTCTTCTATGTGATCCGCTGTCGGTGTCAAAACCGGCGGATCTCGGGTAGGGGGTCCCGAACTGTGCGTCTAGGATGGATGGTAACAGGAGGCAAGGAACATGATGTTTTACCCAGGTTCGGGCCCTCTTGATGGAGGTAAAACCCTACGTCCTGCTTGATTAATATTGATGATATGGGTAGTACAAGAGTAGATCTACCACGAGATCAAGGAGGCTAAACCCTAGAAGCTAGCCTATGGTATGATTGTTGTATGATAAAGTTGTCCTACGGATTAAAACCCTCTGGTTTATATAGACACCGGAGAGGGTTAGGGTTACACAAAGTCGGTTACAATGGTAGGAGATCTTGAATATCCGCATCGCCAAGCTTGCCTTCCACGCCAAGGAAAGTCCCATCCGGACACGGGACGAAGTCTTCAATCTTGTATCTTCATAGTCCTGGAGTCCGGCTGAAGGTATAGTCTGGCTACCCGAACACCCCCTAATCTAGGACTCCCTTAGTAGCCCCTGAACCAGGCTTCAATGACGACGAGTCCGGCGCGTAGATTGTCTTCGGCATTGCAAGGCGGGTTCCTCCTCCAAATTCTTCATAAAAGTTTGTAAACACCAAGAGTAGTGTCCGGCTCTGCAAAATAAGTTTCCACGTATTGCCACAGAGAGAATAATATTAACACAAATCTAATCTGCTGACGTATTCCGCAGCGTGACATCACACTATGGCCAAGCCTTTATTCGAATCGTTTTCACTTTTCCACCTCAGCGTGTTTTGCGAGGCGGTTTCCTTGGCACGTCTTGTCAAAGCAGAGATCGTGTCCCCTTTATCTACGGGATTCTCATGAATACGGACGTGGGTAACCCAATCGTGCCCGTTAGCATGTCTTCTCGATTAAAGGCGAGTCCCAAACGGTTACGGGGAGGGCTCCTGGTATTCAACCTCTTATAAAGAGACCAAGGCCTTACTCCTTTTCTCCAATCTCAAAACAAGTTCGCCCGTCGCCTTGAGTTCCAACACCCTAGGCTCCAGATTCCAGGCGCTTCGGACCTTCGACAATGTCCGGTTCCGACCTTCAAGGCCGATGGATGCCCTCCTCCATCACGGAGGAGGACGTGCTAAAGTTGAGAGAGGCTAAGTTCTTGACCGCCGAAATTTTGCATAGGTTGCCTGCTCAAAGGCAGGCTATTCCCAGTCCCCAGCCCGGTGAGAGCGTCGTGTTCATGTCTCACTTCCTTCGGGGGTTAGGCTTCCCGATGGATCCCTTCGTGAGGGGGCTGATGTTCTATTATGGGCTGGAATTTCATGACTTAGCCCCGGAGTCCATCCTCCACATTTCCTCATTCATCATTGTGTGCGAAGCGTTCCTCCGTGTTACTCCTCACTTCGGATTATGGCTCAAGACTTTTGGAGTGGAGCCGAAGATGATCGAGGGACGGCACGCAGAGTGCGGAGGCGCTGTCATAAGTAAGAATGCTGATGCTCCATGGCCCGAGGGCTCCTTTCAAGAGGAGCTCGGCTTGTGGCAACGAGAGTGGTTCTATATCACCGCTCCCAGGAGCACCAAGTGGGTGGCGCCTCCTGCCTTTCGCTCGGGCCCCCCACCACGGCTAGTGTCATGGGTCAACAAAGGATTAGATTGGGGGTTATCCAAAGACGTGCCCTTGTTGCAGGGCCGCATTAGGGATCTCTTAGAAAGAGACCTCAACCTGGTCAAGGTGACGCCAGTCATGCTGATTCGCCGAACACTGCCCGGCAAACGTCGCTCCCTTCATCTGTGGGAGTTTAATCCGGAGGGACCACGAGCTCTCCAGCATTTTATGGGCGCAACGCCCGTGGAGATGTATAAAATGTTCTTCGGATCACAAGCAATGTGTCCGGATTTGACCGAGGACGCAGGTTTAAGCTGCAATTGCCCGGATACTCAAGTAAGTAACCTTGTGCCCGGACTCGCTATCCGTAAAATTGTCATAAATTCGCCCCTAAAAGGGTTGTCCTTTTTAACAGGAGTGGATAGCGAAGGCAAAGCTGATCAGGTGTCTGGCTCCCCTTCCTGAGACCAGGCCGGATCCCGTGCTAGTCAGGATGTTGAAGATCGTGCCTTTGGAGGGAAGTGAGGGGGAGGACAAGGAAACTATGGCCTCCTCGAAGGAGGCTGCTCCGAAGGGAAGAACCGACAATTCCTCTCCTAAGGGGAAGAAGAGGGCCGCCTCTAACGACCCGGAGACCATGGCCTCAAAGCGGGGGAAAAAGTCCTCGTCAGAGGGTCCGACGCCGGGGAGATCCTCGGCCGAACTACGCCCTCAAAGGGATCAGCCCTCCAGCGAGCCGTAAGTAGAGAAAGATTTTCCTTTAGAGGGATGAGAGAAATCCTTGCTTTTCATCTGAGAAGATTAACCGATATTTTACTTTTTAGGTCGGACCTCAACCCTTCTTAGCAGAGCTTGTCTTCGGGGGATCTTCTTCCGGAGATGATGGAGAGTGGAACGCCTCCCCCTGCCATACCGCCTGGCGAGGCGGGCGACCCTGAGGTGTCGTCGCGGAGGGTTTATCCGAATCCGGCAGGGGTGGAAGGTAGCCATATGTCCCCCCTGTAGGGGAACGTAGCAGAAATTCAAAATTTTCCTACGTGTCACCAAGATCTATCTATGGAGAGACCAGCAACGAGTAGAAAGAGAGTGCATCTACATACCCTTGTAGATCGCTAAGCGGAAGCGTTCAAGTGAACGGGGTTGATGAAGTCGTACTCGTCGTGATTCAAATCACCGATGATCAAGTGCCGAACGCACGGCACCTCCGCGTTCAACACATGTACAGCCCGGTGACGTATCCCATGCCTTGATCCAGCAAGGAGAGAGGGAGAGGTTGAGGAAGACTCCATCCAGCAGCAGCACAACGGCGTGGTGGTGGTGGAGGAGCGTGGCAATCCTGCAGGGCTTCGCCAAGCACCACGGGAGAAGAGGAGTACTTGGGAGAGGGGGAGGGCTGCGCCAGAACTTCGTGTGTAGCTCCCATGCGTCTCCCCACTATATATAGGGGTGGAGGGGCTGGTTTCTTGCCCTCCAAGTCCATTGGGGCGTTGGCCAAGGTGGGAGGAAAGAAATCCCATCATTTCCTTCCCCACCGATTGTTATCCCCCCTTTTTAGGGATCTTGATCTTATCCCTTCGGGATATGATCTTATTCCTTCTAAGGGGGGATCTTGGTGCGCCTTGACCAGGGGTGTGGGGACTTGCCCCCACTACCCACGTTCATGTGGGCCCCCCCATGCAGGTGGGCCCCACTCCGGAACCTTCTAGAACCTTCCCGGTACAATATCGAAAAATCCCGAACATTTTCCGGTGGCCAAAATAGGACTTCCCATATGTAAATCTTTACCTCCGGACCATTCCGGAACTCCTCGTGACGTCCGGGATCTCATCCGGGACTCCGAACAACATTCGGTAACCACATACAAACTTCCTTTATAACCCTAGCGTCATCGAACCTTAAGTGTGTAGACCCTACGGGTTCGGGAGACATGTAGACATGACCGAGACGTTCTCTGGTCAATAACCAACAGCGGGATCTGGATACCCATGATGGCTCCCACATGCTCCACGATGATCTCATCGGATGAACCACGATGTCAAGGACTTAATCAATCCCGTATTCAATTCCCTTTGTCTATCGGTATGTTACTTGCCCGAGATTCGATCGTCGGTATCCAATACCTTGTTCAATCTCGTTACCGGCAAGTCACTTTACTCGTTCCGTAACACATCATCCCGTGATCAACTCCTTGGTCACATTGCGCATATGATGATGTCCTACCGAGTGGGCCCAGAGATACCTCTCCGTTTACACGGAGTGACAAATCCCAGTCTCGATCCGCATAAAACAATAGATACTTTCGGAGATACCTGTAGTGCACCTTTATAGTCACCCAGTTACGTTGTAACGTTTGATACACCCAAAGCACTCCTACGGTATCCAGGAGTTACACGCTCTCATGGTCGAAGGAAGAGATACTTGACATTGGCAAAGCTCTAGCAAATGAACTACACGATCTTTTGTGCTAGTCTTAGGATTGGGTCTTGTCCATCACATCATTCTCCTAATGATGTGATCCCGTTATCAACGACATCCAATGTCCATAGCCAGGAAACCATGACTATCTGTTGATCACAACGAGCTAGTCAACTAGAGGCTCACTAGGGACATATTGTGGTCTATGTATTCACACGTGTATTACGATTTCCGGATAATACAGTTATAGCATGAATAAAAGACAATTATCATGAACAAGGAAATATAATAATAATACTTTTATTATTGCCTCTAGGGCATATTTCCAACAGTCTCCCACTTGCACTAGAGTTAATAATCTAGTTCACATCGCCATGTGATTAACACTCACAGGTCACATCGCCATGTGACTAATACCCAAGAGTTTACTAGAGTCAGTAGTCTAGTTCACATCACTATGTGATTAACACTCAATGAGTTTTATGTTTGATCATGTTGCTTGTGAGAGAGGTTTTAGTCAACGGGTCTGAACCTTTCAGATCCGTGTGTGCTTTACAAATCTCTATGTCATCTCCTAGATGCAGCTACCACGCTCTATTTGGAGCTATTCCAAATAACTGTTCTACTTTGAGCTATTCTAAATTATTGCTCCATTATATGTATCCGGTCTCTCTACTCAGAGCTATCCGGATAGGTGTTAAGCTTGCATCGACGTAACCTTTACGACGAACTCTTTTACCACCTCCATAATCGAGAAAATTCCTTAGTCCACTAGTTACTAAGGATAACTTTGACCGCTATCCTGTGAGCCATTCTTGGATCACTCTTGTACCCCTTGACTGACTCATGGCAAGGCACACTTCAGGTGCGGTACACAACATAGCATACTGAAGAGCCTACGTCTTAAGCATAGGGGACGACCTTCGTCCTTTCTCTCTATTCTGCCGTGGTCGAGCTTTAAGTCTTAACTTCGTACCTTACAACTCAGGCAAGAACTCCTTCTTTGACTGGTCCATCTTGAACACCTTCAAGATCATGTCAAGGTATATGCTCATTTGAAAGTATTATTAAGCATTTTGATCTATCCTTATAGATCTTGATGCTCAATGTTCAAGTAGCTTAATCCAGGCTTTCTATTGAAAAACACTTTCAAAATAACCCTATATGCTTTCCAGAAATTCTACATCATTTCTGATCAACATGTATTCATCAGAAATTCTATAGTGCTCCCACTCACTTCTTTGGAAATACAAGTTTCTCATAAACTTTGTACAAACCCAAAATCTTTGATCATCATCAAAGCATACATTCCAACTCCGAGATGCTCACTCCAGTCCTTAGAAGGATTGCTGGAGCTTTGCATACTTATTAGCATCTTTCGGGATTGACAAAACCTTCCGGTTGTATCACATACAACCTTTCCTCAAGAAAATCGTCGAGGAAACAATGTTTTGACATCCTATCTGCAAGATTTCATAAATAATGCAGTAATCACTAATATAATTCCAACAGACTCTTAGCATCGCTACGAGTGAGAAAATCTCATCGTAGTCAACTCCTTGAACTTGTCGGAAAACATCTTAACGACAAGTCGAGCTTTCTTAATGGTAATTCTTACCATCATTGTCTGTCTTCCTTTTAAAATCCATCCGTACTCATTTGCCTTACGACCATCGAGCCGTTCTGCCAAAGTCTTCACTTTGTTTTCATACATGGATCCTCTCTCGGATTTTATGGCCTTAAGCCATTTATCGGAATCCGGGCCCACCATCGCTTCTCCATAGCTCGTAGGCTCATTGTTGTCTAGCAACATGACTTCCAAGACAGGATTACGTACCACTCTCAAGTAGTACGCATCCTTGTCATCCTACGAGGTTTGGGAGTGACTTGATCTGAAGTTTCATGATCACTATCATAAGCTTCCACTTCAATTGGTGTAGGTGCCACGGGAACAACTTCCTGTGCCCTGCTACACACTGGTTGAAGTGATGGTTCAATAACCTCATCAAGTCTCCACCATCCTCCCACTCAATTCTTTCGAGAGAAACCTTTCCTCGAGAAAGGACCCGATTCAAGAAACAATCCTTTATTGCTTTTGGATCTGAGACAGGAGGTATACCCAACTGTTTTGGGTGTCCTATGAAGATGCATTTATCCGCTTTGGGTTCTAGCTTATCAGCCTGAAACTTTTTCACATAAGCGTCGTAGCCCCAAACTTTTAAGAAACGACAACTTAGGTTTCTCTAAACCATAATTCATACGGTGTCATCTCAACGGAATTACGTGGTGCCCTATTTAAAGTGAATGTGGTTGTCTCTAATGCCTAACCCATGAACAATAGTGGTAATTCGATAAGAGACATCATGGTACGCACCATATCCAATAGGGTGCAACTATGATGTTCGGACACACCATCACACTATGGTGTTCCAGGCGGTATTAATTATGAAACAATTTCCACAATGTCTTAATTGTGTGCCAAAACTCGTAACTCAGATATTCATCTCTATGATCGTATCATAGACATTTTATCCTCTTGTCACAATGATCTTCTACTTCACTCTGAAATTACTTGAACCATTCAATAATTCAGACTTGTGTTTCATCAAGTAAATATATTCAACATCTACTCGAATCATCTGTGAAGTAAGAACATAATGATATTCACTGCATGCCTCAGCACTCATTGGACTACACACATCAAAATGTGTTACTTCCAACAAGTTGCTATCTTGTTCCATCTTACTGAAACCGAGGCTTTTCAGTCATCTTGCCCATGTGGTATGATTTGCATATCTCAAGTGATTCAAAATCAAGTGAGTTCAAACGGTCCATTTGCATGGAGTTTCTTCATGCATATATACCAATAGACATGGTTCGCATGTCTCAAACTTTTCAAAAAATGAGTGAGTCCAAAGATCCATCAACATGGAGCTTCTTCATGCATTTTATACCGATATGACTTACGTGGCAGTGCCACAAATAGGTGGTACTATCATTACTATCTTTTGGCATGAACATGTGTATCACTACGATCGAGATTTCAATGAACCATTCATTTTAGGTGCAAGACCATTGAAGGTATTATTCAAATAAATAGAGTAACCATTATTCTCTTTAAATGAATAACCGTATTGCGATAGACATAATCCAATCATGTCTATGCTCAACGCAAACACCAAATCTCGATGGTAGAGGGAGCATGCGATGCTTGATCATATCAACATTGGAAACACTTCCAACACATATCGTCAGCTCACCTTTAGCTAGTCTCCGTTTATGCCGTAGCTTTTATTTCGAGTTACTAACACTTAGCAACCGAACCGGTATCTTATACCCTGGTGCTACTAGGAGTACTAGTAAAGTACACATTAACATAATGTATATCCAATATACTTCTATCGACCTTGCCAGCCTTCTCATCTACCAAGTATCTAGGGTAATTCTGCTCTAGTGACTGTTCCCCTTATTACAGAAGCACTTAGTCTCGGGTTTGGGTTCAACCTTGGGTTTCTTCACTGGAGCAGCAGCTGATTTGCCGTTTCATGAAGTATCCCTTCTTGCCCTTGCCCTTCTTGAAACTAGTGGTTTCACCAACCATCAACAATTGATGCTCCTTCTTGATTTCTACTTTCGCGGTGTCAAACATCGTGAATACCTCAAGGATCATCTTATTTATCCCTGATATGTTATAGTTCATCAGAAGCTCTAGCAGCTCGGTGGCAATGACTTTGGATAAACATCACTATCTCATTTGGAAGATCAACTCCCACTCAATTCAAGTGATTGTTGCACTCAGACAATCTGAGCACAAGCTCAACGATTGAGATTTTCTCCCTTAGTTTGCAGGCTAAGAGAATCGTCGGAGGTCTTATACCCTTGACGTGAGCACGAGCCTGAAATCCCAATTTCAGCCCTCGAAACATCTCATATGTTCCGCGATGTTTCGAAAACGTCTTTGGTGCCTCTACTTAAACCATTTAACTGAACTATCACGTAGTTATCAAAACATGTATGTTCGATGTTCAAAACATCCACAAACGATGTTTGGGGTTCAGCACACTGAGCAGTGCATTAAGGACATAAGCTTTCTACTGTTCGCATAATCGCTACTATCAACTTTCAACTATATTTTCTCTAGGAACATATCTAAAACAGTAGAACTAAAGCGCGAGCTACGACATAATTTGCAAAAGGTCTTTTGACTATGTTCAGGATAATTAAGTTCATCTTATGAACTCCCACTCAGATAGACATCCCTCTGGTCATCTAAGTGATTACATGATCCGAGTCAACTAGGCCGTGTCCGATCATCACGTGGGACGGACTAGTCATCATCAGTGAACATCTTCATGTTGATCGTATCTACTATACGACTCATGCTCGACCTTTCGATCTCCGTGTTCCGAGGCCATGTCTGTACATGCTAGGCTCGTCAAGTTAACCCTAAGTGTTTTCGCTGTGTAAAACTGTCTTACACCCGTTGTATGTGAACGTAAGAATCCATCACACCCGATCATCACGTGGTGCTTAGAAGCGACGAACTGTAGCAACGGTGCACAGTTAGGGGAGAACACTTCTTGAAATTGTTGTAAGGGATCATCTTATTTACTACCGTCGTTCTAAGCAAACAAGATGCATAAACATGATAAACATCACATGCAATCAAATAGAGTAGTGACATGATATGGCCAATATCATATAGCTCCTTTGATCTTCATCTTCGGGGCTCCATGATCATCTTGTCACCGGCATGACACCATGATCTCCATCATCATGATCTCCATCATCGTGTCTTCATGAAGTTGTCACACCAACGACTACTTCTACTTCTATGACTAACGCGTTTAGCAATAAATTAAAGTAGTTTATATGGCGTTCTTCAATGACACGCAGGTCATACAATAAATAAAGACAACTCCTATGGCTCCTGCCGGTTGTCATACTCATCGACATGCAAGTCGTGAATCCTATTACAAGAACATGATCAATCTCATACATCACATATATCATTCATCACATCCTTTTGGCCATATCACATCACATAGCATACCCTGCAAAAACAAGTTAGACGTCCTCTAATTGTTGTTTGCATGTTTTACGTGGCTGCTATGGGTTTCTAGCAAGAACGTTTCTTACCTACGCAAAACCACAACGTGATATGCCAATTGCTATTTACCCTTCATAAGGACCCTTTTCATCGAATTCGTTCCGACTAAAGTGGGAGAGACTGGCACCCGCTAGCCACCTTATGCACCAAGTGCATGTCAATCGGTGGAACCTGTCTCACGTAAGAGTACGTGTAAGGTCGGTCCGGGCCGCTTCATCCCACAATACCGTCGAAACAAGATTGGACTAGTAATGGTAAGCATATTGAACAACATCAACACCCACAACTACTTTGTGTTCTACTCGTGCAAAGAATCTACGCAATAGACCTAGCTCATGATGCCACTGATGGGGAACGTAGCAGAAATTCAAAATTTTCCTACGTGTCACCAAGATCTATCTATGGAGAGACCAGCAATGAGTAGAAAGAGAGTGCATCTACATACCCTTGTAGATCGCTAAGCGGAAGCGTTCAAGTGAACGGGGTTGATGAAGTCGTACTCGTCGTGATTCAAATCACCGATGATCAAGTGCCGAACGCACGACACCTCCGCGTTCAACACACGTACAGCCCGGTGACGTATCCCATGCCTTGATCAAGCAAGGAGAGAGGGAGAGGTTGAGGAAGACTCCATCCAGCAGCAGCACAACGGCGTGGTGGTGGTGGAGGAGCGTGGCAATCCTGCAGGGCTTCGCCAAGCACCACGGGAGAAGAGGAGTACTTGGGAGAGGGGGAGGGCTGCGCCAGAACTTCGTGTGTAGCTCCCATGCGTCTCCCCACTATATATAGGGGTGGAGGGGCTGGTTTCTTGCCCTCCAAGTCCATTGGGGCGTTGGCCAAGGTGGGAGGAAAGAAATCCCATCATTTCCTTCCCCACCGATTGTTATCCCCCCCTTTTAGGGATCTTGATCTTATCCCTTCGGGATATGATCTTATTCCTTCTAATGGGGGATCTTGGTGCGCCTTGACCAGGGGTGTGGGGACTTGCCCCCACTACCCACGTTCATGTGGGCCCCCCCATGCAGGTGGGCCCCACTCCGGAACCTTCTAGAACCTTCCCGGTACAATACCGAAAAATCCCGAACATTTTCCGGTGGCCAAAATAGGACTTCCCATATATAAATCTTTACCTCCGGACCATTCCGGAACTCCTCGTGACGTCCGGGATCTCATCCGGGACTCCGAACAACATTCGGTAACCACATACAAACTTCCTTTATAACCCTAGCGTCATCGAACCTTAAGTGTGTAGACCCTACGGGTTCGGGAGACATGTAGACATGACCGAGACGTTCTCTGGTCAATAACCAACAGCGGGATCTGGATACCCATGATGGCTCCCACATGCTCCACGATGATCTCATCGGATGAACCACGATGTCAAGGACTTAATCAATCCCGTATTCAATTCCCTTTGTCTATCGGTATGTTACTTGCCTGAGATTCGATCGTCGGTATCCAATACCTTGTTCAATCTCGTTACCGGCAAGTCACTTTACTCGTTCCGTAACACATCATCCCGTGATCAACTCCTTGGTCACATTGCGCATATGATGATGTCCTACCGAGTGGGCCCAGAGATACCTCTCCGTTTACACGGAGTGACAAATCCCAGTCTCGATCCGCATAAAACAATAGATACTTTCGGAGATACCTGTAGTGCACCTTTATAGTCACCCAGTTACGTTGTGATGTTTGATACACCCAAAGCACTCCTACGGTATCCAGGAGTTACACGCTCTCATGGTCAAAGGAAGAGATACTTGACATTGGCAAAGCTCTAGCAAACGAACTACACGATCTTTGTGCTAGGCTTAGGATTGGGTCTTGTCCATCACATCATTCTCCTAATGATGTGATCCCGTTATCAACGACATCCAATGTCCATAGCCAGGAAACCATGACTATCTGTTGATCACAACGAGCTAGTCAACTAGAGGCTCACTAGGGACATATTGTGGTCTATGTATTCACACGTGTATTACGATTTCCGGATAATACAGTTATAGCATGAATAAAAGACAATTATCATGAACAAGGAAATATAATAATAACACTTTTATTATTGCCTCTAGGGCATATTTCCAACACCCCCAAGGTTCTCCGCGTCCGGCCTTCGATGGAGGTCATAGGACGAGTCCGGCACCGTCCGATGCACGGTCGGAGGAGCTGATGATTCTGCTGGGGCGAGCTTCTATCTCAGAGGAGCACCGTGCATTGATGGGTACGGTGATTGGAAGGATTTCGTCCGCGGAAAGTGGATTGCATGAGGCCATTAGAAGTTTTCTGACGGGTTTTGAGTTACGTTTGATAATGTACTTCTTTGTCAGTTGCGCATAAACAAGATGCGCCCTGTGTAGATAGTAGCCCCTGAGACTCTGTGCATTGTCAAAATTGACGGCGCGCAGAGGATCATAATCCCAGGTCTAAAATGTCGCCTTTGTATACAGGTGGCGAAGTGTCCGGAATCGAGCCGAACTGATGATTTTGCCGAACTAAAGCGGCGACTTGACGTGGCAGATGCCGACATCACGCTCGTCAACGAGTGGCTTGATGAGACTCTAGGTATGCAATTCCTCGGGCGGCATCTGGTAAGAGGAGCTTTATGCCGGTATCTTACAATGTGTGTGCTTGACGCAGATGGTGCGGCCGCCGTGGAGAGTCTTCGGGCGGAACTTGCCCGAGCTAAGGAACAAGCCAGGAAAAGTGATGCGGATGCCGAGAAGGCCCTTGAAGAGCTGAGAGCCGAACAGGCTGCTCACTGCCGAAGCAAGAAGGAGATGGCCGTGATGGCCGTGAAGTTAAAAAGTGCTGCTGACCGTTGCAAGTTTCTTGAGAAAGAAGACCGGGCGAGACAGACGGACTTAGAGAAGGTTGTTGCTGATGCCAAGGATGCTCGCTCTGCGATGAGAGCTGCGAAGGAGGAGCTGCGTCAGGCCGTACAGATTGCGGCTGGAAAGCCCTTTATGCTGCGGAGGAAGTTTTGCGATCCGAAGTTTGCTCCGTTGGACCGGATGTGGAGTATGGAGGACACCTATCTGGATTTGGCAGCGAGTGCTGCTGATGCGACTGAATACTTTCGAGATCAAGAAGACCGTGAAGTGGAAAGGCTTTTCTGGTCGCAGTTCCAGAATCCAGAGCGTCCACTGGCAGTGGACGATCGTCTGGCTCAATGGGCCGAACTGAATAGATTGTCCGGACTCGCCATGAAGTACGTCATGGGTCATCTGTGGCCGGGGAGATTGGAGCCGAAGAGTTATTTCAGCTTGGTGCAGCAATTCCTTGACGCGGTACCACGTATCAATGCGATGAAGAGGTCAGCATGCATAGAGGGCGCACGGATGGCTCTTGCCCGCGTCAAGACATACTGGGTAGAGATGGAGACCATCGTTGTTGCATCCCGAGATTCGGACAAAAGCCGAGTACCCTCCGAGCACTATTTTCAGGAAGTCCTTGAAGGCGCTCGTGTAATAGAGACGCAGTGCTCGAAGGATGCTATGTTCTGATAGCATATGTAATTATAAAGCAATATTTTGATGAATCATAGTAGCCTTTTATACTTGTGCCTTCAAGTATTTGGAACACCTCCTGTGCGGCCGTTTTAAGATATATGTACAAAATCTGAAAGATTCCAGTCGTTGGCTTCAGCCCCCACGCACATAGTGCGGGGGTGCTCGCAAAAGGCGCATTTTCACACTTAATCCAACGTCTTGGTCCCACAAAGGAGGTGATAGCGCAGCGAGCTAGGCAACCGGACTATAATGCTTTAACACTTTCACTTAGCCATAGGAGCTTGACAATGGGACTATTTAGGTAGCCCCTGGTGGCGACTGCGCTCGCCCGAATTCGGGGCGCGTATGTGCCTGGCTGGGAAACGGCCCTTCGTTAATGTGGAGGAATCCTACAGATTCCGGTGAGTCATTGAGTGGTTGACCAATCTCACGCCATATCATGGCAGTCGGTTTTCGGCTTTCTCTACTGAGGTGCTCGCCTGGCCGAACCAGGGCACAATCGCAGTAGTTCTCCTGGTGCCGCCTTAGCCGATAGAGCGGAACGTAAAGCGGCTGAACACAGGAGCTGGGCAACCCAACATTTGACCAAAATCATGACTCGGAGCTGATGCATATAAGGCCAAATTCGTGACACTGAACACTCCCTAAGGTATTCGGTCTTTATGAGAGCGGCCGAGGTGACGCTCTGAGGTATAAGCCCCTAGTGTCCAGGTACGCGCAAGAATTCTGACGTGGCCACATGCCAAGACGCCAGCCTCCTCCTTGGTCATAGAACCAGGGGATGTGTATCAACAAGAGACAGTAAAAAAGGTTTACGCAGGGTCTTAATCTGAAAAGAATCCTTGGAACGGGTCCCTACTGCACGTCTGTGCCTGTGTCTCCGTTGTGCCGTATCCTGGACGGGCGCAGCACGACGTTCATCTATAAAAAGAGAGCAACTAAGTTGAAAAGGGGGCGTGCCGAACAAAAGTTATATGAAATAAACAAAGTGTAAAGTAAAGTATGAAAAATTGAGCTTTATTGTCTCTTATTTTATATGTGTGAAGCCCCTGGTGTAGGGGTATATGGCCACTAAGCCTTTATCAACGATACTTTTGTGCCGGACTCGTCTATCCGTGTCCATGGTCTTAATGACCTGTTCCGATGTTCTGGCTGGTGAAGCCATTGTATTGTGGGGCTGTTAAAGCGGCCGCACAATCCTCCTTTTGGGGGAGGTGTTCTCACTGCTTCCCCTTTAAGGAGATGATGCCGCGTGGACCGGGCATCTTAAGCATAAGAGATGCATAATGCGGTATTGCGTTAAAGCGGGCGAAAGCTTCGTGTCCCAGTAGTGCTTGATAGCGACTTGAGAATGGGACGATGTGGAAAGTCAGCTTTTCGCGACGGAAGTTATCGGCAGAGCCGAAAATAACCTCGAGCCAGAGAAAACCCATGCAATGGCTGTCCGGACCTGGCGTTACTCCTTGTAAGGAGGTTTTGCTATGGCGAATTCTTTTTGGGTCGATCCCCATGTGGCGGATTGAGTCCTGATATATCAGGTTGAGTCAGCTGCCACCGTCCATAAGGACATTTGAAAACTAGAGTCCGCCAATTATTGGATCGAGTACCAGGGCAGTCCAGCCTGGGTTCCTGACACTTCTAGAATAATCCAGATGATCGAAGATGATTGATTTTGACAACCAGTGGCAGGATTCCTTTGGGATAGGCCGTGGGGCGCGTACCTTTATGGGCGCCGCACATTTTGTTATGTGGAGTAAGTTTACTGTTTTTACTTCTTGTGGGAAATTCTTTTGTTTCCTGGTACTCTGCTTTTGGGGTTTGTCCTCGTCTTCGCTTGGTGTGTCGAGCCCCTTGTGTTTGGCGTTGAGTCTGCCGGATTGTTTGAAAACCCAACAATCTCTGTGGGTATGGTTAGCAGGCTTTCTGGGAGTGCTGCGTATTTGACGTATCCTATCCAAGATTTTGTTTAGGTTGGATAGGTCGTCCCTGTTATCTTGGAGGGGCGGCTTTTTCTGATTCTGTCATGAGCTTTTGAATCCGGCGTTGACTGCCGTGCTCTTCGGACTTTTTTCCTTAGTCCGGCGACGGTCCGTATTGCATCGCGGTTTTCCGTTTCCATCCCTAGTTTCGGATGTACTTGGGTCACTGGTGCTGCATCTTGCCAACCAGCTGTCCTCTCCTGCGCAAAAGCAGGTCATGAGGCTTGTTAGTGCGGCCATTGTTCTTGGCTTTTCTTGGCCGAGGTGTCTGGCGAGCCATTCATCTCAGACATTATGCCTGAAAGCCGCTAAGGCTTCAGCGTCCAGACAGTCGACTATCTGATTCTTTTTAGTAAGAAATCTATTCCATAATTGCCGAGCTGACTCTCCGGGCTGTTGAGTTATGTGATAAGATCGTCTGCATCCGGAGGGCGGACATAAGTCCCTTGGAAATTTACTCGGAAAGCGTCCTCGAGCTCTTCCCAACTTCCAATTATGTTTTCAGGAAGGCTTTTGAGCCAATGCCGGGCTGGCCCTTTAAGCTTGAGGGGTAAGTATTTTATGGCGTGGAGGTCATCTCCTCTAGCCATATGTATGTGGAGGATATAATCCTCGATCCAGACTCCAGGGTCTGTTGTTCCATCATATGCCTCTATGTTTACGGGTTTGAATCCTGCTAAAAATTGATAATCCAGGACCTCATCGGTGAAACATAGGGGGTGTGCGGCACCCCTGTATTTTGGTGTGCCGGATTCTGATAATGGCTTTATTGCATTGCTTACGAGAGCTTGCTTTCTTGGCCCGTAAATGGACCTAGCTGGGCCATGATGCGACTCCTTAAGTGGGTCGCATGCCGGCTTAAGTGCGGCGCTGCTTGCCGCTTTATGCTGGCCATGGGGTCGTCTATCCAACCGTGTGGCTTTCTCACTTTTGGAATGCGAGGGCTCTAAGGCCTCCTCGTCGAATTCAGGCAGTAGCTTTCTCTTTGGATAGCTTTTAGTGCGGCGAATGTCGCCGTATTTGTCTGCTGTATTGATTACTTTACTCCATCTAATCCTGAGTGCATCTTCCGCAGTTTTTAGCTTTTGCTTCTGCTTTTTCAGGCTGCGTGCGATTGCAACGAGCCGTTTGTGGAGGTTCTTCTGCTTCGTGGGCTTGTCCGGCATAGGCTCGTCCGGAATGCCATTTTCGCCGGGGGAGGGATGTTCGGTTTCTCTATCCGGGTTGTCCTGTTGGGACGGTTGCTCTAAGGCATGCTCGTCGTCTACCGGCTCATCCTGCTCTATGGCTGGGTCTTTATCGAGGCGGGGCTTGGGTCGGCGTTTATGCTGACGCTTTGATTGTTTTTCGAGAGATCGATCCCTCTTTCCATCCCCGTTTTCCTCGTTGTTGCTTCCTTTAGGGGTATCCACCATGTACACATCGTGAGATGAGGTGGCTGTCCAATGCCCTATAGGCGTTGGTTCTTGGTTGTCTCCTGCATCATCGTCCATACCGTCGATGTCTTCGGAGTCGAAGTCGAGCATGTCGGTTAAGTCGTCGACAGTGGCTACGAAGTGGGTGGTGGGTGGGTTTCGAATTTCTTCATCATCCGAATCCCATCCTTGCTGACCGTAGTCCGGCTAGGGCTCTCCTGATAAAGAGAGAGACTTTAGCGAATTCAGGATGTCGTCGAAGGACGAGTGCTGAAAGATGTCTTTGGCGGTGAACTCCATTATCGGCGCCCAATCGGATTCGATCGGCAGGGGCGCGGGGGGCTCAGAGTTCGGAAAGGAATCCGGCTCCTCGGAGTCACAGGCCATGCGGAGTGCGGGGCTGGAGTTTGGCTTGATCGCCTCTGAGATCGTAGCCCCTGAGGCAGCTTCCAACCGCTGATCCTCGATCGGCGCAGTAGGCTTCGAATCAATGGTCGGAACCGATGCGTGTGCGGCCTCCAAGGCGCTGTTCGGCGGCAGAGCTATATCATACCCATCGAGACAGTGCGGCGCGCTTGGCTGTGGCTCGAATCCGTCGAAGATCAAGTCCCCGCGGATGTCAGCCGTGTAGTTTAGGCTTCCAAACCTGACCTGATGGCCAGGGGCGTAGCTTTCGATCTGCTCAAGGTGGCCAAGCGACTTGGCCCGCAGTGCGAAGCCGCCGAAGACGAAGATCTGTCCGGGGAGAAAAGTCTCACCCTAGACTGCATCGTTGTTGATGATCGAAGGAGCCATCGGGCCTAAAAGCGACGACACAGAGGAACTCTCAATGAAAGCACCAACGTCGGTGTCAAAACCGGCGGATCTCGGGTAGGGGGTCCCGAACTGTGCGTCTAGGCCGGATGGTAACAGGAGGCAAGGAACATGATGTTTTACCCAGGTTCGGTCCCTCTTGATGGAGGTAAAACCCTACATCCTGCTTGATTAATATTGATGATATGGGTAGTACAAGAGTAGATCTACCACGAGATCAAGGAGGCTAAACCCTAGAAGCTAGCCTATGATATGATTGTTGTATGATGAAGTTGTCCTACGGACTAAAACCCTCCGGTTTATATAGACACCGGAGAGGGTTAGGGTTACACAAAGTCGGTTACAATGGTAGGAGATCTTGAATATCCGCATCGCCAAGCTTGCCTTCCACGCCAAGGAAAGTCCCATCCGGACACGGGACGAAGTCTTCAATCTTGTATCTTCATAGTCCTGGAGTCCGGCTGAAGGTATAGTCCGGCTACCTGAACACCCCCTAATCCAGGACTCCCTCACCCGCCGTCGGGGTCATCTGTGAGTCGTCTGACCAGTGAGCTGCCAGACCCGTGAGTTGCCAGTCCTCCGGTGGGTCATCAGTGAAGCGCCAAGTCCGGCCGGGTCATACTTCCGGCCTGGTCATACTGCGGGGTACATCCCCAACATTAGCCCCCAGTTTAATTTGGATTTCTCCATGTTAAACTGATCCTGTAAAACATACACAAGAACAAATTTGACAGATTGTGTTCCGGGTTAAAAATTCTTGTACGCCGGCACCTGATCATCCTTAATTCCTTGTGCTCCGGATTAAATATTCTCCTGAGACGGGACCTGATTATCCTTAAGTCCAATTGTCATTTCCTTCATCTAGAAAATCCGGGTCAAATAAGCTAGCTTCATACTCAATCTGCTGATGTTGGTTTCTCACAGAAAAATATTGTGAAGAATAATCCACTTGAGTTGGCTTCCAAGGCGCCGGGTCAAATAATTTTGGTCTTCAAATACTTATCTGATATTCAGCCGGCTTGAAGATGTAAAACTTGCCGGTTTATCATTACCAAAAAACTTCCGGATTATAAAACAGACGATGCCGGGTCATAATTGTTGTTGACACTGGTTTATGTAATTGATCCTCCTGATTTGCTCAAAACTGATAATTTGAAGATTTTTCTCCCTTATATCCATATTACCTGTAGCCCCCAAGTCTTGAGCAGAACAAAGTGATGGTTTAAGACTTGCTCCAATAAATGTTGCAACCTTGAATATTCCACACATGTAGCCCCCAAGTGCCGGGTTGTCATGCTTGCAGCAACCTGGGACTTGTAATTGCTTTATGCTCATGAAAACTTCAACCAGTGTAGCCCCCAAGGGCCGGGTCATTATGCAATAATGAGCAGGGACTTTGTAGATATAACCATGTAAATTTGAACAGCAATGTGTAGCCCCTAAGGGCCGGCTTAATAAGATAATACTGAGCTGGGACTTTGTATATAATTGATAATAACATCATATAATATAGTCTCCACCATGGGGCTTGAACCCACGTCCACAAGGTTAAGAGCTTTGTACTCCACCAACTGAATAGTGGACCGTTCAATATAATGGATTAATGCTTGTGTACCTTGAAATTTTAACAGGAGCAATTGGTAGCCCCCAAGGGCCAACTCATTTAGAATGTGATGAGTTGGGTCTTCAATAAATTGAGCAAAGATGACTTTGCATTAGCCCCCAAGTGCCATGGTGCATGCTTGCAGTGACATGGGACTTGCATATTTGATATAATCCCAATCTGAATAATGTAGCCCCCAAGTGCTGGGTCGTAAGCCTGCAACGACTCAGGACTATTCCTTCCATTGTAGAATAAATCATATCCATTGATAAAAATAATAGCCGTTGCGCTAAAGTGACTTTGAAAACCTCAATCATAACACTGGTTATTGATAATCACAATAGAAATCCAGCCATGTTGGCTATTCAAGATTTGAATAATATAACCCGATATGAAAACCTCAACCATTCAATGTCATCATGAAAATCCAGCCAGTTTTGGCTATTTAAAGATTTGAATACCTCATCGGTTGACAAGTAAATCCGGAGTTTAAATACCTGGCGGCTCTTGGCCGATGACGACTTAATGCGCATTCATTGTAAGCCGGAATTTTTGTAACCCGGTGGCCTATAGCCCTTGAGAAAATCAATAATTGATAACCCTTTTGAGACACCAATTTCAGTGATGAGCTTGGACTGAAGCATTTATATAAGTCATAATTCTGCAAATCCTGCATAGAGTTTAAACAACATATGCCCTGGCGACTTAATGTCAAGAGCCAGGGCGGGTAACGACCCAAATGTAGTCTTACCCTGCACACAAGTAGATCACAAGAACCCTTGGCGGTTTGTCGCAGGGCGGGCCATAATACCTCACATATAACCACTATGATATTGAATTTGTACTGTCGGTTTACATGACCTGTGCAATAAGGGTGATAACCCAATCCTTAGAAGCCAATGCTTCCACATAGATGATGATTGTCATAAGCTGGCGACTTATAGTCAAAAGTCAAGTCGGGTTAAGCATAAAACACTTATATACATTTGAGATATAATCCAAAAAAAAGGTCTCAAGTTAAACCAAAAATTGTTCGCAAAAAAGACTTAAAAATTTAAGGCTTCTGATTCGTATACGATCAGAAAACCGTTACAAAGGGGTTGAGCTAAGATTCGAATACGATCATATAGCCCCCAGTGGCTTTGGCATTGCCGATCAAGAGGGTACCGACAACTATGTTCTCTTTGGTTCGAATACGACCTATGTTTGAACAGGAAGCCCCCAAATGACCTTGAGAGTTGTTTAATGACGCTGATTCGAATACGATCCACGTCGGACCCAAAAGAGGTTAAGCTATGATTCGGATTCGATCAAGAAGCCCCCTAGTGAGTTTGGCAGTGTGCCGATCAAAAGGGTTTCAACAGCTATGTTCTCTTTGGTTCGAATACGACCTATGTTTGAACAGGAAGCCCCCAAGTGACCATGTATTAGCATTGCACCTATCAAGAGGGTACCGACAGCTATGCTCGATGAGCAGGAAGTCCCCAAGTGACCATAATAAGATAAGCCGTAAGGCAGGATACCTATGTTTGAACCGCGCATCATGGCAGCAAGTTCTTTTTGGCAACCATTAATTTTTCTTAGAACTCGAACTTGCGAGAGATTAATTCTTTTTGAACCAGAACTTTCAACCGGATTTGAAAGCTTCAAAAATTTGTGAGGGACAAATTTACCTTGGGCCAGATTTTGAACCGGATTTGAGAGCTTCAGTACTTTGTGGGAGAAAGATGTCTCTTGAACCGGATTTTAAATCAAAGTCCTTATTTTGAGCCGGAAATCTTCTGACGGCTTTTAAATTTTCATTGATCTAGCAATAATCTCCGGGGCCGGGTT
Organism: Triticum dicoccoides; assembly: GCF_002162155.2. Classification (NCBI taxonomy): domain Eukaryota; kingdom Viridiplantae; phylum Streptophyta; class Magnoliopsida; order Poales; family Poaceae; genus Triticum; species Triticum dicoccoides. The sequence goes on from NC_041388.1 coordinate 379,857,504, forward strand.
ACTTTTCCCTTCAATAATCCGGAGTTCTTGAATTTATTGAAACCGGCTAATTTTACCGAGGCATATCATTGTAGCCCCCGAGTCTCAAGACGACTCAAGGAGTTGGCTTGAGATTCTCCATATTTGACCATAGCAGAAGGTGTATATCATTGGCGTTGATAGCGTGATGTGAATCCACAGAAATTTGAGGTAACTGCAGCGGGTTATAAATGATCCCGTATGAGCCGTGTCAGCAACTCGGCCAATGGTTCCTTCCAACTGGCTGTTTGAAGTTAACCTAATTGTAGTGGCGACGGCTTGTACGCCTGCCCATTGAACCATCCAGTGCAGACGGCGGCTGATAATATATGATAATTTGCCTTCAATTTGTTGGAAGAAAACCGGACTTCCCAAATAGTGACTTGCTCATACTTAATAAACAGCTCATCCAGATAAGTGCGGCCCGGTGTGCCGATGTAAACCAGGCCACGAGAGACGGACGTAAAGACGACTGCAACATCTGAGGCGGCACAGACAGATAAATCGGCCGTGGCGTTGTAAGCCGGTGCGGACGGGCAAATTGTCCTCCTTGTTGTAAGCCGGCGTGGTCGCGAGAGACGGTCGCGGTGTTTGTAAGCCGGTGCGGACGGGAGAGCTGGCCGCGACATTGTAAGCCCGACTCTCGCAGCGAACAATTGTCCTGCATAAACAATATTGCAGACCAAAGCAAAGATAAACTGTTCTTTGACAAATATAATACGCGTTAATAAAACAAACTTAGATGGATATCACCTGATATGTTAGGCCGGAAATAATACGCCATGGAGTTGGTGATATCTATGGTGAAGCTGAAATTACTCACGGGCGAGTCGTCCACGGGATCAGGCAGATAAGTCGGTCGCGGCGTTGTAAGCCAGTGCGGGCGGGCGAGTCGATCGCAGGCGTTGTAAGCTGGCATGGACGAGAGAATCGGCCGCAGGCGCGGACGGATGTGAACCGAACAGCGGGGGCGACGACTTGCACACGTATCCGTCAATCAACATGACACGGACGAACGCCAGTTCAGAGTTATACTGGTGCACACTCCATATCCGATGTACAACACCTTTGTCCTGCATGACTATCCTGACATTTGAACAAGAGATGATCTCGTCATGTCTCCATAAACAGTGAGCCATTGTCCTATTTTTCTTGGACAAAAGATGACTTGTGCGTATGTCAGCAATAGCGGGTCATGGCATAGGGGCGAGGTGACGGAGCGATGCATCGGCCATGACAGAGCGGCAGCAGTGGGGGAGCGGCCGGGTTGACCCAGGCAGGTTTGACCCAGTTGTGGTGGCCGTGGATAACCCACGCCCGTCCGGGTTGTGGTCCTCCTTTATTTTTTATTGTTAAACTGCAAACGCTTCAGCGCATGCATGCACAGCCTGTTCGTGAAACGTGGCGCCCAAGGCTGTGGTCTTGAAATTTGGAGTATGCGCTTTTCTCCCTGTTGATGATCCAGTAGTAGTACTTGAACTCTTCCCCGATTGACTCAGATACCTGCCCTCGGTCGTAGACGGAATAAAAAATCTGAATCGTACTAGTAGAATTAGATCAGCTCACTTTTAACTTTTAGCTCAAGTGTCTAATCAATTAAGGAATACTCCCCTGATGTAGCTCACGTGTCCTAGTAACCCCCCCTTTCCTTTCTTTTTGAGCCAGGAGTCCGACTTGATTTCCTGGCCACTGGTACTCTACGTCGGGAGCGCCTCGGAAACAGCTGAGGTGGAGACGTGTTCGTGCTTCCGAACCTGACACGCGTGATGGAACTCTTGTTGGTCTTGACGACGTACAGGTGTAGCAGCGTCGTACAGCAGCTTGCAGCAGAATCAATCTTTGATGGGAAAATCGCAGTGGCAGCAGCACATGGAAAAAACCATAATTTCTCGCAGAAAATTGACTTTGCCGGCTCTATCTAAAGTTGTCCCGCGCCGGGTTACTCTGCGTAATACTTCCATGCCCGCTCATCTTCATCCGGCTAATCGCGAATTTCTCGATCCCTAAAGAGCTCCCTTCAAGAACTCAACACCATCGTGCGTGAGCCCCACGGTGGGCGCCAACTGTCGTGAAATTGTCACGGCAGATGTCCTAGTGTAAGGACTTAGTCGCAAGGCCAACGCATCTATGTGGTAGCTTGAAGGGGTTGAGCGGAATCGAGAGACACAACACACAAGACGGGGATTTAGACAGCTTCGGGCCCCGGGAAACATCATCCGGTAATAATCCTACGTGTTGTTTGTGGCTAGGTCTCATTATGATCATGAGGGAGTCGCCATAAGCCGGCTCTCCTCTTTGTGTCTAGCCCTAGATATTGTTTCTTATTGCTTGTCCCTCTTTGGGGAGCCCTGCCCCTCCTTATATAAGTTGAAGGGGCGGCTTACATGTAGAGTCCTATTAGGATTAGAACTAACTTATTCTCTATTACAAGTCGGATACAAGTACGGGTCTTGCTTCCTCGTAAAGGAAATATTCCTCATGCCTTCTGTCTTAAGTCGGCCCACCATAATATGAGCCGGCCTACTGGGCCTTGGGCCTAGTCTTCTATGTGACCCGCCGTCGGGGTCATCTGTAAGTCGTCTGACTAGTGAGCCGCCAGACCCGTGAGTCGCCAGTCCTCCGGCGGGTCATCGGTGAAGCGCCAAGTCCGTCTGGGTCATACTTCCGGCCTGGTCATACCGCGGGGTACATCCCCGACATATGGTATGATTGTATGTTGTCCTACGGACTAAAACCCTCCGGAGGGGGCTAGGGTTACACAAGGTCGGTTACAAAGGAGGAGATATACATATCCGTATTGCCTAGCTTGCCTTCCACGCCAAGTAGAGCCCCATCCGGACACGAGACGAAGTCTTCAATCTTGTATCTTCATAGTCCAATAGTCCGGCCAAAGGATATAGTCCGGCTGTCCGGAGACCCCTAATCCCGTACTCCCTTAGTAGCCCCTGAATCAGGCTTCAATGACGATGAGTCCGGCGCGCAGTGTTGTCTTCGGCATTGCAAGGCGGGTTCCTCCACTGAATACACCCCGGAAGAATCTGAATACAAGGATAGTGTCCGACCCTGCAAAATAAGTTCCACATACCACCGTAGAGAGAATAATATTTCCACAAATCTAATCTGCTGACTCGTTTTGTCAACATGACGTTTTATCATGGCCCGGTGATTATTCGAACCGTTTCCTTTAACTAGCCCCGCACACAACGCGAGGCAGTTTCTTGACACGTCTTGTCAAAGAAGAGATCGTGTTCCCCTTATCACGGGATTCTCATCAATACGGGCATGGGTAACCAAACCGCGCCATCGATTACGGCGCTTGGGGGATAAGCGAGTTTTACCTGGCTAGTGGGGGCGCACAGTTTCGGCCGCCCTTATAAAGGGATAAGGTTTAACCTTTCTCTACCTACGCCTTCTTCCTCCTTGCTCATCCGTTCTTGCGCACTCAAGCCCCAACGCCCATGTCTGCATCTTTCTCCTCAACCTCCTCCAAACATGTCCGGAGCGGGAGGGAAGTGGATGGCTTCCTCGGTTACGGAGGAACACATCAAAAAGCTGCATGGAGTCGGATACTTAGCCGCGAATATCGCACATCGGCTGCCCGCTGCGGGGCAGATCGTCCCTACCCCGGAACCTCATGAGAGGGTAGTTTTCCTCCACCACTTCCTCCGCGGACTGGGGTTTCCCCTTCATCCATTTGTCCGTGGTCTCATGTTCTACTACGGGCTGGACATTCATGATCTGGCCCCGAACTTCATCCTCAACATTTCGGCGTTCATCATCGTCTGTGAGGCCTTTCTCCGCATCCGCCCCCACTTCGGTCTGTGGCTGAAGACCTTCAATATCAAGCCGAAGGTGGTGGGCGGCCAACAAGCAGAATGCGGCGAAGCCATGGTGGGCAAGATGCCCAATGTTATATGGCTCGAAGGCTCCTTCATGGAGACCATAAAGGGGTGGCAATCGGTGTGGTTCTACATCACCGAGCCGCGCGACACCAACTGGGTGGCTGCCCCCGAGTTCCGATTCGGATTCCCTACACGGCTCACTTCCTGGAAAGAGAAGGGCCTGTCATGGGGTTCAGCGGTAGAGCTGGACGGACTCCAGAAATGTATCCGGAACATGGCAAGCAAGAAACTCAAGCTTGTCAACATAGTCCAGGTCATGCTCATCCGCCGGATCCTCCCGTGTCAACAATGGGACTTCAACTTGTGGGAGTTCGACCCGGCCCAGCACCAAACTCTGAGCGAGCTCTTCGACACGACGCACAAGGACGTCTGGAGGGTGTTGTTCAAGGGCACCGAGGTCCCTCCCTCTCTCACCGAGGACCATGGACTAAGCGTGAAGCGGCGAGCGCATTCGGTAAGTTCTATACATCCAGTAGGATATTTATTTCTTCTAGCTTAACTATGTGCAAGGTCTGAGCTCCCATGCCTTTGACAGGACTGGGTGGAGGCATCGGAGCAGATCAACTGTCCGGCCCCTCTGCCCGAAGGCAATGCGGATGCTCTCCTGACGGAGATGCTGACTCCGGCTCCTTACAAGGTTCCGGAGAAGACCAAGAAGGCCAAGGGAACCCGAAAGAGTTCCCGACGCCAGGTGATATCGGACTCATCGTCCGACGACTCCTCGGCGCACTCCTCCCACGAAGACGAGGAGGAAGATGAAGAGGCTCCCCCTCCAGTCGGGGGAGATAAGAAAAGGAAGGCCGCCCCAACTGGGGGGGGGGGGGGCGAAGGGTCCAAGAAGGGAAGGACTCTCCTTCCGGACAGTTCCACCACCGCCGCCGGAGGCAAAGACGAGTGGCTGCTCAGGGCCAAGCCCCTGGCGAAGTCGTAAGTATTCGGATACCAGAGTAACTCATAGCATTCCTTTGTCGCACTGCTTCTCCTAACGCCGAATTGTGATTATGCAGACCGCCCCGAGCTTGTATCGACGTATCTTCGTCGGACGGCTCCCTGGACTCGTCGGATATGGATAGTGATCCACTTCTGACCGCCACCTCCCCTTGCCCTATAGACAACGCCGAGGTGTTGTCTCAAGAGGCACCGGGTCGAGGGGAGACAGTCCCGGAGGCGCCTCAAAGCGACCTTCCGGACTCCGGGAGCAGAGAGAGCAAGGCCCCCGAGGGCTCCGAGTTCGGCCCTTAGCCGAACACCGCGCCGGAACCTCCAGTGGTTTCGGACTCGGGCAGGCGGCCTCCTTCCAAGAGGGGCAAGATGCCTGTGCTGGTGACCTCTGTCCATCCAGAGGCACTGGACAATCTGCTGGGAGTGCTTCGCAGCGCTTCCATCAACGAGGAGCACCGCGCTATTATGAGTGCGGTGGTCCAGAAGGTTCAGTACGCCAAGAGCGGACGGACTGAAGCCTGTGCCAGCCTTCTAACAGGCTTTGAGGTAAGTATTTAAAATATACGAAAAATATTACCGCATAGACAGTAGCCCCTGATGCTCTGTTCGGTGTTCACAAAGAAAAGCCGAATAGAGGATCGAACACTATCGCAGGAGTCTAATATAAGTATGTATGTATGCGTATGCAGGCTTCGCTGCTGACCTCTGCCGCACTGACTGCGGAGGTCGCCGTATTAAAGCAGGACCTCGAAGGGTCCCAGAAAGAGCTCGGCCTTGCTAAGAGGCAGCTCGAGGAGAACAAAGGTAAGTAGTACCTAGTCTATGGATATATAAAAAGAATGCGATTGCAAAATGACAGGATCACCGTAAATTTGCCAGGGGCCATGGCCGAGGTGGCGACCCTGAAGCAAGCGCTATCCGAGGCCAAAAACAAAGCGGCCAAGGAGCGCACCGAGTGGGAAAGGTAGGAGGCTCGAGTGGGCGAGGTGTAGCAAGAGCTCTACGCTCTCGTGACGAAGCACGAGGCGTTGGAGCTTGACTTGAAGACACGAGAGTCCGAGCTTGCCTCGGCCCTCGAGAGCGCAAAGAATGCCAAGGCCGAAGCCCAAAAGGCCCTCCAGGAGATTGATGCGATGAAAAAGATAGCGGCGGGTAAGGCATTCTATATGCAAAGCAAGCATGTGAAAGTAAATTACTTGTTACTTACCCGAATCCGGAGCTCTCTAGGAGCATTTGCAGATTTGCCCCGCAGCGTGTCGGATGCCACGAAATTTTACTGGGCCAAGGAGGGAAGCTCGACGGAGAAGTTGTTCTGGGCCCAGTATACTGGGACCGAACACCCGGTGCCTATGAGCGACCAGCTAAAGCAGCTGGTCGAGCTGCACAAGGCGGCCGAACAGGCCATGAAGGGCTTTATAGTCCGGATGTGGCCTGGCGACGCCCTTCCCAACAGCTACTTCGGCCTGGTGAGGCGGTTTGTCGATGCCTTCCCATGGCTGGAAGTCATCAAGCGGTCCGTCTGCATCGAAGGTGCATGCCGGGCCTTCGCCCGTGTGAAGGTGCAATGGGCCGAGCTGGATGTCGTGAAGCTGATTAAGGAAGGGCCGCCGGAGGGCAAGGAGCATCGCCACCCCGAGATGTACTATGAGGGTGTCCTGAAGGGTGCCCGTCTCGTAGCGGACGAGTGTACGAAAGATATAATATTTGAGTAAACTTGCTCGTGTAATCCTGTATTTATGAAAACTTGTTCATATGCGTTATGCAACTCTTGTTTGAATTTAAAATATTACCTTCTGTTCGACTGTTTATCAAATTTGAGAGATGGCTAGTCATCGGCTTCTGCCCCCATGCCGCGAGTGCTGGGGTGTTCGGGATAAACCTGAGCACTCTTGTTCCCATTTTTGGGTCCTTTGAGGGAGGTGCTCAGCACAACGAACAAGGCAATCGGACTATGATGCGTTATCACTCTCACTTAACCATAGAATTCTATAATTTTAAATTTCGGTGAAGCCCCTAGTATTCGGAAGGCCGAACTCGGAGCGCGATACACGCCTTAAGCCGGACAGGGCCGACTCCTTGCTCTAAGCGGCATAAGTCTTTAAGGACTCGAAAACCTCTCGAACAGCGACCAGTCTCTCGCCTTATCATGACAGTCAATTTTAGCTTTCTCTACTGAGGTGCTTAGCCCAGCAGAACCGGGGCACAATCGCAGTAGTTCTCCCAGTGCTACCTTAGCCGATATAGCGGAACGTAAGGTACCAAAACATGGGAGCCGGGTAAACCCAACTATTGATCCAAGACATGATTCGGAGCTGATGCATATAATGCTATAAGTTCGGGGTGCCGCACTGTCAAAAGTGTTCGGACTTCTCACGCTGTATTATGGGGTATGCTTAAGCCCCTAGCGTATTGGCCGTACCAGAGTGTACGGGTGCTTGATGTCATGAATGAACATATATATATATATATATATATATATATATATATATATATATATATATATATATATATATATATATATATATATATATATATATATATATAAGAAGAATGCAATAAAAGCCTTAATGCAATGCATTGTTTATTCAAAAACATGCGTTAAAGCAGAATGATACAGGTAGTGCAATAAGCAAAAAGTAGGACTATGTCCCCTCCAAGGGCAAGCTGAGGAATAATATTAAAGCAAGTATTTCACTCGTTATCGTAATCCACCTGGGAGTTCCGTGGTGTGATGTAGCTTTCTGCCTACTTGGTTGTTGCATCATGTGTTCGGCAATCATGCTGCCGGACAGGGTTTCCAGAGATTAATGTCATGAAAGAGAGAAAAATAACAAAGCGCGAAGCCCCTAGTGCCGTTTAAACCGCGTCTTGGGGCGTGCCGTAGTCGTGCCCCCTTCCCCGCCTGTGCCCATGGTATTTTTAATGCGTAATTATATACACGTGGCACCGGTTTCGCCGTTTGGCTGGGACCAGGGTGGGGGCCGCATTGCTGTGCGAGCTCGGAACATGCTAGGCGGTCCAGTTGTCAATTACTCCGGGCGCGCTTGAAGTTGTCCGGGTCCTTAATCACCGAACTAGTGGATTGCCTTAAGAGGCTGCTTTGTGCTTCTGCTGCGAGGGCAGTAGTGTGCTCCTCCGTTCGGAGAGAGCGCTCTGTGTTTCCATTAACTATAATGACCCCCGAGGTCCTGGCATCTTGAGCTTGAGGTATGCATAATGCAGTACCGCATTGAATCTCGCAAATGCGGTTCTCCCAAGCAATGCATGATAGCCACTGCGGAACATGACTATATCAAAGATTGACTCTTCGCTTCAGAAGTTATCCGGGGATCCGAAGACCACTTCCAGTGTGACTGAGCCTGTGCAGTGGGCCTCTACACCTGGTATGATGCCTTTAAAGGTTGTTTTGTGGGTTTGATCCTTGAGGGGTCTATACCCATTTTGTGCACTATGTCCTGATAAAGCAGGTTCAGGCTGTTGCCGCCATCCATAAGGACTCAAGTGAGGTGAACTCCGTCAATGATTGGGTCTAGGACCAGTGCGGCGAATCCGCCATGACGGATACTAGTGGGGTGGTCCCTGCGATCGAAGGTGATCGGACAGGAGGACCATGGGTTGAACTTTGGGGCGAATGGCTCCAACGCATATACGTCCCTGAGCGCACGCTTCCGCTCCCTCTTGGGGATGTGGGTTGCGTATATCATGTTCACCGTCCACACTTGTGGGGGGAACCTCTTCTGTCCTCCGGTATTCGGCTGCCGCGGCTCCTCCTCGTCATCGCTACGTGGCCCCTTATCTTTGTTTTTGGCAATTAACTTGCCGGCCTTGTTGAACACCCAACAATCCCTGTTGGTGTGGTTGGCTGGCTTGTCGGGGGTGCCGTGTATTTGACACGAGCGATCGAGTATACGGTCCAAACTGGACGGGCCCAGAGTGCTTCTTTTGAATGGCTTTTTCCGCTGACCGGGTTTAGAGCCTTTGAATCCAGCATTGACTACCATATCCTCGGTATTGTCGCTGTTAATACGACGCTTATGTTTGTTGCGACGTGACCTGCTATTGCCGTCCTTGGTATTCGAAGTACCATGGTTCTTTGATATGTTATTACTGCGAGCCAGCCAGCTGTCTTCTCCCGCACAAAAGCGGGTCATGAGTGTCGTGAGGGCTGCCATAGATTTTGACTTTTCCTGACCAAGGTGCCGGGCTAGCCACTCGTCGCAGATGTTGTGCTTGAAAGCTACTAGGGCCTCTGCATCCGGACAGTCGACGATTTGATTTTTCTTTGTTAGGAACCATGTCCAAAATTGCCTGGCCGATTCCTCTGGCTGCTGAATTATGTGGCTCAAGTCATCGGCATCTGGTGGTCGCACATAAGTGCCCTGAAAGTTGTCGAGGAATGCGGCTTCCAGATCTTCCCAACAGCCAATGGACTCTGCTGGCAAGCTATTGAGCCAATGCCGAGCTGGTCCTTTGAGTTTGAGTGGGAGGTATTTAATGGCATGTAGATCATCACCACGCGCCATGTGGATATATAGGAGGAAATCCTCGATCCATACCGCAGGATCTGTTATGCCGTCGTATGATTCTATATTTACGGGTTTGAAACCCTCTGGGATTTGATGATCCATTACTTCGTCTGTGAAGCATAAGGGGTGTGCGGCGCCTCTGTACAGGGCTATATCGCGATGCAGCCCCAATGAGTCTTGCCCGCTGTGCTCGGCCCGGTCGAATTGACTTTTACTGTATCCGGCGTGACGATTATCGTCTCACGTAGTGGCGCGCCCTCATGATCCGTAGATCGATCTTGCATGTTTTGCTTTGTCCTCCAATACGTCTCGCAGGTCTGGCGTATTTTCCCATGCCTTTTTATTTGAATGGCATTAGGGTGCAGGCTGAGCTTTTGGCTGGAATGCCTCTCTGTCGTGGCCACGAGGTGGCCAGTCAGCCGCGTCATACGCTTCTTCCTCCAGTCGGGGTAGCAACCTGCATTTTGGGTAACTCTTGGGGGGGGGGGGGTCGAGTTTATATTCCTCGGCCTCCAGGACTTTAGTCCATCTGTCAGCTAGCAGATCTTGATCAGCTTGAAGCTGGTGCTTCTTCTTCACGCTATTTGTCGTGGCTATAAGCCAGCGCTTGAAGCGCTCTTGTTCGACGGGATCCTCTGGCATGACAAATTCGTCATCGTCGAGGCTTGCCTCGTCTTCAGAGGGAGGCATGTAATTATCATCCTCCTCATCTGCCGCTCTCTCAGGAGGACTGGCCTCTCCATCCTCCTGCCCTAAATCGTGTTGGAGGGGATTATTGCCATCTTCGGCACTATCCGGGGTGCTATTATCTCCTGTGCCGGTATCACCACTTTTGCTTTGGCGGGACTTAGAGCGGCGCCGCTGACGTTGGCACTTGGGTTGCTTCTTGGAGGGGTCATCCTCCGATGTCTCGTCGCCATTGCCTTCTTTGGGTGTGTCCACCATGTATATATCATATGATGAGGTGGCTGTCCAGTGCCCTGTGGGCAGTGGTTCCTCTTCGTCTCCCGCATTGTTGTCCATGCCGTTGATGTCTTCGGAGTCGAAGTCAAGCATGTCGGTTAAGTTGTCGACAGTGGCTACTAAGTGGGTGGTGGGTGGGCAGCGAATTTCTTCGTCATCCGCATCCCAATCCTGTCGGACATAGTTCGGCCAGGATCCTCCTGACAAGGAGAGAGACCTTAATGAGTTCAGTATGTCGCCAAAGGGCGAGTGCTGAGAAATATCCGCGGAGGTAAACTCCATGATCGGCGCCCAATCGGATTCGCTAGGAACGGGCGCAGGCGGTTCGGAATCCGTGGCCGGAGAAGGATTCGGCAGTTTGACAACACGGCTCTCGTGCAGGGTAAGGTCAATGTTCGGCTCGATCGCCACTGAGGATAAGGCCTCCGTGGCGGGGTCCATCCACCCGTCCATGGACGATGCAACTGGCTCCGAATTGAGGGTCGGAGCGGCTGCCGATGCGATCTCCTGAACACTGTCCGATGGTAGAGCTAAATTGTACTCATCGTGACCGTGTGACGCACAAGGCTGGGGATCGAATCCGTCGAAGATCAAGTCTCCGCGGGTATCGTTCGTGTAGTTTAAGCTTCCAAACCTGACCTGGTGGCCAGGGGCGTAACTTTCAATCTGCTCCAGATGGCCAAGCGAGTTGGCCCGCAGTGCGAAGCCGCCGAACACAAAGATCTGTCCGGGGAGAAAAGTCTCACCCTGGACTGCATAATTATCGATGATCATAGGAGCCATCAAGCCTAACGGCGACGACACAAAGGAACTCTCAATGAAAGCACCAATGTCGGTGCCAAAACCGGCGGATCTTGGGTAGGGGGTCCCGAGCTGTGCGTCTAAGGCGGATGGTAACAGGAGGCAGGGGACACGATGTTTTACCCAGGTTCGGGCCCTCTTGATGGAGGTAAAACCCTACGTCCTGCTTGATTTATTCTTGATGATATGGGTATTACAAGAGTTGGTCTACCACGAGATCGGAGAGGCTAAACCCTAGAAGCTAGCCTATGGTATGATTGTACGTTGTCCTACGGACTAAAACCCTCCGGTTTATATAGACACCGGAGGGGGCTAGGGTTACACAAGGTCGGTTAAAAAGGAGGAGATATACATATCCGTATTGCCTAGCTTGCCTTCCACGCCAAGTAGAGTCCCATCCGGACACGAGACGAAGTCTTCAATCTTGTATCTTCATAGTCCAATAGTTCGGCAAAAGGATATAGTCCGGCTGTCCGGAGACCCCTAATCCTGGACTCCCTTAACAGGCTTCATCGCAAGTCTGTATAACACTATATGCTTTGATCAACTCATCAAAGCGTACATTCCAACTCCGAGATGCTTGCACCAGTACATAGATGGATTACCGGAGCTTGCACATTTTGTTAGCACCTTTAGGATCGACAAAAAACCTTCTGGTTGTATCATATACAACTCGTCTTTAATAAATCCATTAAGGAATTCAGTTTTGACATCCATTTGCCAGATTTCATAAAATGCGGCAATTGCTAACATGATTCGGACAGACTTAAGCATCGCTACAAATGAGACAATCTCATCGTAGTCAACACCTTGAACTTGTTGAAAACATTTTGCGACAAGTCGAGATTTGTAGATAGTAACACTACCATCAGTGTCTGTCTTCCTCTTGAAGATCCATTTATTCTCAATGGCTTGCCGATCATTGGGCAAGTCCACCAAAGTCCATACTTTGTTCTCATACATGGATCCTATCTCAGATTTCATGGTCTCAAGCCATTTATCGGAATCTGGGCTCATCATCGCTTTCACATAGTTCGTAGGTTCGTCATGGTCTAGTAACATGACTTCCAGAATGGGATTGCTGTACCACCCTATTGTGGAACATACTCTGGTTGACCTACGAGGTTCGGTAATAACTTGATCTGAAGTTTCATGATCATCATCATTATCTTCCTCACTAATTGGTGTAGGCATCACTGGAACTGATTTCTGTGATGAACTACTTTCCAATTCGGGAGAAGGTAGAATTACCTCATCAAGTTCTACTTTCCTCCCACTCACTTCTTTCGAGAGAAACTCCATCTCTAGAAAGTATCCATTCTTAGCAATTACTATCTTGGTTTTGGATCTATGATAGAAGGTGTACCCAACAGTTTCCTTTGGGTATCCTATGAAGACGCATTTCTCCGATTTGGGTTCGAGCTTATCAGGCTGAAACTTTTTTGCATAAGCATTGCAACCCCAAACTTTAAGAAACAACAGCTTTGGTTTCTTGCCAAACCATAGTTCATACGGTGTCATCTCAACGGATTTACATGGTGCCCTATTTAACGTGAATGTAGATGTCTCTAATGCATAACCCCAAAACGATAGTGGTAAATCGATAAGAGACATCATAGATCGCACCATATCTAATAAAGTACGGTTACGATGTTCGGACACACCATTACGGTGTGGTGTTCCAGGTGGCGTGAGTTGTGGAACTATTCCACATTATTTTAAATGAAGGCCAAACTCGTAACTCAAATATTCACCTCCACGATTAGATCATAGAAATTTTATTTTCTTGTTACGATGATTTTCCACTTCAATATGAAATTCTTTGAACTTTTCAAATGTTTCAGACTTATGTTTCATGAAGTAGATATACCCATATCTGCTCAAATCATTTGTGAAGGTCAGAAAATAATGATACCCGCCATGAGCCTCAACACTCATTGGACCGCACACATTAGTATGTATTATTTCCAATAAGTTCGTGGCTCGCTCCATTGTTCAGGAGAACGGAGTTTTAGTCATCTTGCCCATGAGGCATGGTTCGCAAGCATCAAATGATTCATAATCAAGTGATTGCAAAAGTCCTTCCGCGTGGAGTTTCTTCATGCGCTTTATACCAATATGACCTAAACGGCAGTGCCACAAGTATGTTGCACTATCATTATCAACTTTGCATCTTTTGGCATCAATATTATGAATATGTGTATCACTACGATCGAGATTCAACAAACCATTTATATTAAGTGTATGACCATAGAAGGTTTTATTCATGTGAATAGAACAACAATTATTCTTTGACTTAAATGAATAACTGTATTGCAATAAACATGATACAATCATATTCATGCTCAACGCAAACACCAAATAACATTTATTTTAGGTTCAACACTAATCCCGAAGGTAAAAGGAGCGTGCGATGGTGATCTTATCAACCTTGGAATCATTTCCAACACTCATCGTCACCTTGCCCTTAACTAGTCTCTATTCATTTTGCAACTCCTGTTTTGAGTTACTAACCTTAGCAACTGAACTGGTATCAAATACCTAGGGGTTCCTATGAACACTAGTAAAGTACACATCAATAATTTGTATATCAAATATACCTTTGTTCTCTTTGCCATCCTTCTTATCCTCCAAATGTTTGGGGTAGTTCCGCTTCTAATGACCATTCCTTTTGCAGTAGAAGCACTCAATTTCAGGCGTAGGTCTAGCTTTGGGCTTCTTCATGGGAGTGGAAACTTGCTTGCCATTCTTCTTGAAGTTGCCTTTCTTTCCCTCGCCCTTTTACTTGAAACTAGTGGTCTTGTCAACCATCAACACTTGATATTTTCCCTTGATTTCTACCTTCGCCGATTTCAGCATCGCGAAGAGCTTGGGAATCATTTCTGTTATCCCTTGCATATTATAGTTCATCATGAAGTTCTAGTAACTTGGTGATAGTGACTAGAGAACTCGGTCAATCACTATCTTTATCTGGAAGATTAACTCCCACACTTGATTCAAGTGATTGTACTACCCAGACATTCCGAGTACATGCTCACTGGATGAGCCATACTCCTCCATCTTGTAGGCAAAGTACTAGTCAGAGGTCTCATACCTCTCGACACGGGCATGAGACTGAAATACCAATTTCATCTCTTGGAACATCTCATATGCTCCATGTAGTTCAAAACATTTTTGAAGTCCCGGTTCTAAGCCATAAAGCATGGTGCACTAAACTATCAAGTAGTCATCATACCGAGCTTGCCAAACGTTCATAATGTCTACATCTTCTCCTACAAAGGTCTGTCACCTAGAGGAGCACCAAGGACATAATTCTTCTGTGCAGCAATCAGGATAATCCTCAGATCACGGACCCAGTCCGCACAATTGCTACTATCATCTTTCAACATAGTTTTTCTGTAGGAACATATCAAAAATAAAACAGGGGAGCTATACGCGAGCTATTGATCTACAACATAATTTGCAAATACTATCAGGACTAAGTTCATGATAAATTAAAGTTTACTTAATCATATTACTTAAGAACTCCCACTTAGAGTTCAATTAATCACGTGATCCATATCAACTAAACCATGTCCGGTCATCACGTGAGATGGAGTAGTTTTCAATGGTGAACATCACTATGTTGATCATATCTACTATATGATTCACGTTCAACCTTTCGGTCTCAGTGTTTCGAGGCCATATCTGCATATGCTAGGCTCGTCAAGTTTAACCCGAGTATTCTGCACGTGCAAAACTGGCTTGCACACATTGTATGTGAACGTAGAGCTTATCACACCCGATCATCACGTGGTGTCTCGGCACGAAGAACTGTCGCAATGGTGCATACTCAGGGAGAACACTTATACCTTGAAATTTTTAGTAAGGGATAATCTCATAGTGCTACCATCGTACTAAGCAAAATAAGATGCATAAAAGATAAACATCATATGTAATCGAAATATGTGACATGATATGGTCATCATCATCTTGTGCCTTTGATCTCCATCTCCAAAGTACTGTCATGATCTCCATCGTCATCGGCATGACACCATGATCTCCATCATCTTGATCTCTATCAATGTGTCGTCACATGGTCGTCTCGCCAACTATTGCTTTTGCAACTATTGCTATCGCATAGTGATAAAGTAAAGCAATTATATGGCGCTTGCATCTTATGCAATAAAGAGACAACCATAAGGCTCCTGCTAGTTGCCGATAACTTTTACAAAACATGATCATCTCATACAACAATTTATATCTCATCACATCTTGACCATATCACATCACAACATGCCCTGCAAAAACAAGTTAGACGTCCTCTACTTTGTTATTGCAAGTTTTACGTGGCTGCTACGGGCTTCTAGCAAGAACCGTTCTTACCTACGTATCAAAACCACAACGATTTTTTGTCAAGTGTGCTGTTTTAACCTTCAACACGGACCAGCGGTAGTCAAACTCGATTCAACTAAAGTTCGAGAAACAGACACCCGCTAGCCACCTGTGTGCGAAGCACGTTGGTAGAACCAGTCTCATGAACACGGTCATGTAATGTCGGTCCGGGCCGCTTCATCCAACAATACCGCCGAATCAAAGTAAGACGTTGGTGGTAAGCAGTATGACTATTATCGCCCACAACTCTTTGTGTTCTAATCATGCATATAACATCTACTCATAGACTTGGCTCAGATGCCACTATTGGGGAACGCAGTAATTCCAAAAATTTCCTACGATCATGCAAGATCTATCTAGGAGATGCATAGCAATGAGATGGGGAGAGTGTGTCCACATACACTCGTAGACCAAAAGCAGAAGCATTTAGTAACACGGTTGATGTAGTCGAACGTCTTCACGATCCAAGTACCGAACGTACGTCACCTCCGTGTTCAGCACATGTTCAGCACGATGACGTCCCTCAAGCTTTTGATCCAGTTGAGGACGAGGGACAGTTCCATCAGCACGATGGCGTGGCAACGGTGATGATGAAGTTACCGGCGCAAGGCTTCGCCTAAGCACTACGACGATATGACCGAGGTGTGTAACTGTGGAGGGGGGCACCGCACACGGCTAAGACAAATCTTGGAGTGCCTTTGGGGTGCCCCCTGCCCACGTATGTAAAGGAGGGAGGGAGAGAGGCCGACCATCCTAGGGGCGCGCCAAGTGTAGGGAGTCCTACTAGGACTCCCATGTCCTAGTAGGATTCCCTTTCCTTTTCGGAGTAGGAAAGAAGGAAAGGAGGGAGAGGAAGAAGGAAAGGGGGGCCGCGCCCCCACCCCTTGTCCAATTCGGTTTGGGCAGGGGGAAGGCGCGCGACACTTTGTGGCCCTTCTTCCCTCTCTCTACTAAAGCCCAATAAGGCCCATTAACTTCCCCCGGCGAATTCCCCTAACTCCCCGGTACTCCGAAAAATGCCCGAATCACTCGCAACCATTCGGATGTCCGAATATAGCCTTCCAATATATCGATATTTACCTCTCCACCACTTCAAGACTCCTCGTCATGTCTGTGATCTGATCCGGGACTCCGAACAAACTTTGGTCATAAAATCACATAACTCATAATATAAATCGTCATCGAACTTTAAGCGTGCGGACCCTACGGGTTCGAGAACTATGTAGACATGACCGAGACACATCTCTGATCAATAACCAATAGTGGAACCTGGATGCTCATATTGGCTCCTACATATTCTACGAAGATCTTTATCGGTCAAACCGCATAACAACATATGACATTCCCTTTGTCATCGGTATGTTACTTGCCAGAGATTCGATCGTGGGTATCATCATACCTAGTTCAATCTTGTTACCGGAGAGTCTCTTTACTCATTCCGTAATGCATCATCCCGTAACTAACTCATTAGTCACATTGCTTGCAAGGCTTATAGTGATGTGCATTACCGAGAGGGCCTAGAGATACCTCTCTGATACACGGAGTGACTGTCGGTGTCAAAACCGGCGGATCTCAGGTAGGGGGTCCCGAACTATGCGTCTAGGCCGGATGGTAATAGGAGGAAAGGGACACGAAGTTTTACCCAGGTTCGGGCCCTCTCGATGGAGGTAAAACCCTACGTCCTGCTTGATTAATATTGATGATATGGATAGTACAAGAGTAGATCTACCACGAGATCGGAGAGGCTAAACCCTAGAAGCTAGCCTATGGTATGATTGTTGTTCTGTATGTTGTCCTACGGACTAAAACCCTCCGGTTTATATAGACACCGGAGAGGGTTAGGGTTACACAAAGTCGGTTACAATGGTAGGAGATCCACATATCCGTATCGCCAAGCTTGCCTTCCACGCCAAGGAAAGTACCTCCCGGACACGGGACGAAGTCTTCAATCTTGTATCTTCATAGTCCAGGAGTCCAGCTGAAGTTATAGTCCGGCCATCCGGACACCCCCTAATCCAGGACTCCCTCAGTAGCCCCTGAACCAGGCTTCAATAACGACGAGTCCGACGCGCAGATTGTCTTCGGCATTGCAAGGCGGGTTCCTCCTCCAAGTACTTCATAGAAGATTTTGAACACAAAGATAGTGTCCGGCTCTACAAAATAAGTTTCCACATATTGCCATAGAGAGAATAATATTTACACAAATCTAATCTGTTGACGTATTCCGTAGTGTGACATCGCACCACGGCCAAGCCTTTATTCGAATCATTTTATTGTCCCACCTCAGCGTGTCATGCGAGGCGGTTTCCTTGGCACGTCTTGTTAAAGCAGAGATCATGTCCCCTTATTCCTGGATTCTCCTCGATACGGGCGTGGGTAACCCAACCGCTTCTAGAACTCCTAGACTATAGGCAAGTCCAAACGGCCACGGAGAGGATGCTTGATATTCACCCTCTTTATAAAGGGACAAGGCTTTTATTTTTTCCATCCCATGCTCAATCGAATCCTTCCCCCACCTCAAGCTCAAACACCCAAAGTTCAAGTCAGGTGCTCCGAACCTTCAATCATGTCTGGATCTAGCCTTCAAGGCCGATGGATGCCTTCCTCCGTCACGGAAGAAGACATCAAAAAGTTGAGGGAGGCCAGATATCTGACCGTCGAGGTTTCACACCGGCTGCCTGCCCGAGGGCAGGCCGTCCCCTCCCCCGAACCCAACGAGAATGTCGCGTTCGTCTCCCACTTCCTCTGAGGTCTAGGCCTTGCTCTGGATCCTTTCGTTAGGGGTTTGATGTTTTATTACGGGCTAGATTTCCATGATCTAGATCCGAACTCCTTTCTTCTTATCACGACATTTATTGTCGTGTGTGAGGCCTTCCTCCGGGTTACCCCTCACTTTGGCCTGTGGCTCAAGACCTTTGAAGTAAAGCCGAAGATGATCGAGGGGCAACATGCAGTGTGCGGAGGTGCCTCAATATGCAAGATGACGGGAGCTCCATGGCCCAAAGGTTCCATTCCAGAGGTGTCTGAATTGTGGCAACAGGAGTGGTTCTACATCACGGCTCCTAGAAGTGCCAAGTGGGCGGCCGCCCCTGTTTTCCGCTCAGGCCCTCCCCCACAACTGATGTCATGGATCAGCAGAGGTCTGAGCTGGGGTCCAGCCAAGGACGTGCCTATACTGCAAAGCCGCATTCGAGGTCTCTTCAATGGAGATTTTAGTTTGGTTGCGGTAATACAAGTTATGCTGGTTCGTCAAGTCCAGCCTTGCAAACGCCAGCCCCTTCGCTTGTGGGAGTTCAATCCCGAGGGACCGCGTGTCATTCAAAATTTCCTCGGCCTGACGCACGAGGAGATGTACAAGTCATTCTTCGGACCTCGGGTAGAGTGTACGGAAATCACCGAGGACGTGGGCCTGAGCAGTAACCGTGCCGCCGAACAGGTAAGGAATCTTCCGGCCGAACATACTATCTCTCATTTGTTACGAAGTTATTTCTGAGAGTTCGCTTTTTGACCAGGACTGGCTAACAAAGGCGAAGTTGATTCAGTGTTCGGCCCCCCTCCCTGAGGGTTTGGACAATCCGGTATTGGAAAAGATGCTCCAGGTCGCACCTTGCCGGGAGCCCTTGAAGGAAGATACTGGGGAGGATAATAAGGGCAGACGCGGGCCCCCAACGCTGCCCATTCTAACCGAGGGAGCGAGCGTCTCCATGAAGGAAGACGACCGGAGAAGGAAAAGGACTACGCCCAGGGATTCGGAAGCCGAAGCTTCCAAACGGGAGAAGAAGTCTCCCATAGAGGGTCCTACCTTGGGGGGTGCTTTTGCCGCACAAAGACCGCGGGGGGATCAATTCTCCAGCGAGTCGTAAGTGACCTAAAATACTTTAATAGTACAGGTATGCCATACTTTTCTTTTGAGAAAATAACCACCGCATATATCTTTGCAGTTCGGGCCTTAGCCCCTCTCAAATGAGCTTGTCTTCGGGGGATCTTCTTCCAAAGATGATGGAGAGCGAAACGCCTCCTCCGGACTCGTCCGCTCCGGAAGCGGGCGACCCCGAAGTGTCGTCGCAGAGGGCCTCTCCGAGTCCGGTGAGGCCAGAAGATAATCCCATTGACCCCCGAAGCTCCCAGTGTCCGGCTCCCGAAGAGAGCAGACAAAAGAGTCCGGCACCGTCTGGTGTGCGATCGGATGTTCTGAGGGAGTTGGTGGGGCGAGCGGCCATCTCAGATGAACACCGTATGCTGATGAATACGGTGATGGAGAGAATCTCGTCCGCCGAAAGCGGATTGCATGAAGCTTTTATGAGTCTACTGACAGGCTTTGAGGTACGTAAAATAATGTATGATAGTCCTGCACATGCTAGGTGTGCCCTGTGTAGATAGTAGCCCCTGAGACTCTGGTTGTCGTCGGAAACGACGACGAACAGAGGATCATATTCCCAGGTAATAACCATACTGCCTCTATGTGCAGGTGATGGAAGCTCCGCTAGCTAGCCGGACTAGCGAGTTTGCCCATTTAAAATGGCAGTTGGATGCGGCAGACGCCGACATCGAGCTTGTTAACAAAAGGCTTGACGAGGCATAGGGTAAGTGTCATTATTTGGTAAACACCACATAGTAAGAGCAGCATGATGCCAGTATCTTTAATATGTTGTGACTGCAGATGGAGCTGCCACTGTTGAAGCCTTGCGGGCAGAACTTGCCCGAGCCAAGGAACAAGCGAGGTTTGGTAATGCGGCTGCTTTGAAGGCGGCCGAGGAGTTGAAAGCCGAGAAGGCCGCGCATGGCGAGAGCCGAGATAAGATGGCCAAGATGGCCATAGAATTAAAAGCCGCCGCTGACCGTTGCTGGGTTCTTGAAAAGGAAAACCTGGCGAAGGCATAAGACCTTGAGAAGGCTGCTGCGACGAGAAAAGACATCCGCTCTGCTATGAGGGCGAAGAAGGAGGAGCTGCGGGAAGCCGGGGATATTGTAGCTGGGAAATCCTTTATGTTGCGGAGGAAGTTCGGAGATCCACGGTATGCTCCTCTGGATCGGCTGTGGAGTTCGGAGGATGTGTATATGGATTTGGCGGCGAGTGCTGCCGATGCGGCCAAGTACTTCCAGGGTTAGACGGACCGTGAAGTGGACCAGCTGTTTTGGACACAATTCCATTCTCCCGAGTGTCCGCGTTCATTGACTGACCAATTAGCCGAATGGGCCGAACTGAATAGGTTGTCCGGACTCGCCATGAGGTCTGTTGTGGATGAGCTATGGCCGGAAAGGCCAAAACCGAACAGCTATTTCAGCTTGGTGCAGCAGTTCCTTGACGTGGTGCCGCGCATTAATGCGATGAAGAGGTCGGCGTGCATAGAGGGCTCACGGATGGCCTTTGCCCGTGTTAAAGCATACTGGGCGGAGATGGATGCTACCACTGTTGCAGCGCGGGATTCGGCCATAGGCCGAATGGCTGCTGAGCACTACTTTGAAGAAGTTCTTGAGGGTGCTCATTTGATAGAGACCCGGTGCTCAAAAAATATTATGTTTGAGTGATATGTAATCTCATTGTACGCGAAATGCTTTTATAAATTTTTATAAGGCTATTTTTATACTTTTGCCTGAAAGTAATATGATACCTCCTGGGCGGCCGTTTATGTATACATGTGTATAACCTGAAAGATTGCAGCCGTCAGCTTATACCCCCACGCATATAATGCGGAGGTGCTCGCAAGAAACACGCGTTCACACTTAACCCAACGTCTTGGTCCTATTAAGGAGGTGATAGCGGAGCGAGCGAGGCAACCGGACTATAATGCTTTAGCACTTTCACTTAGCCATAGGAGTTTGACAGTGGGGCTACTAGATAGCCCCTGGTGGCTCCGCACTCTCCCGATCCCGAGGTGCATACATGCCTGGCCGGAAAACGGCCCTTCGTTAAGGCGGAGGAATTCTAACATTCCAACAGGTCATCGAGTGGTTGACCAGTCTCACGATATATCATGACAGTCAGTTTTCGGCTTTCTCTACTGAGGTGCTCGTCCGGATGAACCAGGGCACAATCGTAGTAGTTCTCCTGGTGCTACCTTAGCCGGTAAAGCAGAACGTAAGGCACCAAAACACAGGAGCCGGGCAAACCCAACATTTGACCAAAGACAATGATTCGGAGATGATGCATATAGGGCCAAACTCGTGACGTCGAACACTCCCTAAGGTATTCGGTCTTTGTGGTATAAACCGGCCTAAATAATGGCCTTTGTAAGAAGCCCCTTGTGTCCAGGTACGTGCATTGTTCTGGCGTGGCCACATGCCAAGACGTCAGCATCCTTCTCAATGGTGGATATGTATCAACAAGAGACAGTAAAAAAGGTTTAGGCAGGATCTTAATCTAAAAAGAATCCTTGGAGCGGGTCCCTTCTGCACGTCTGCGCCTGTGTCTCTGTTGTGCCGTATCCTGGACGGGTGTAGCACGATGATCGTCTCTAAAAGTGAGGAATTTAGGTGAAAAAGTTGTCGTGCAAAAAGATAGTTTTTAAAGAAACCATGTATAATTCAAGATGAGAACAAATTGCCACTTGTCTGCGCGCGTTGAGCCCCTTGTATTGACAAATAGGGGTGTGAACATTTATTCGGTATAAATAGCGGCGCCGGACTTGATTAGTTGTGTCTGAGGTCTTGACGACCTATTGGATGCTTTCGCTAGTTCGGGCGCCTTTAGTGTGTGGCTGCCAAGGCAGCCGCACTCTCTTCGGCGCGCAGAGATCGCTTGATATTTCTGTTCACTGAAATGATGCCAGGTGGACCAGGCATCTTGAGTGTGAGGGAGGCGTAGTGTGGTATTGCGGTAAAGCGAGCGAAATCTTCGCATCCGAGCAGTGCTTGATAGCCACTTTGGAACGGAGCGATGTGGAAGGTTAAATGCTCACGACGGAAGTTATCAGGGGAGCTGAATATAACTTGTAGTAGGAGGGAGCCCGTACAACGAGCCCCTGGGCCTGGCATTACTCCTTTAAAGGTAGTATTGCTATGGCGAATTTTTGTTGGGTCTAACCCCATCCCGCGGATTGTTTTGCTGATATATTAGGTTTATATTGCTGCCACCATCCATCAAGACTTGTGTGAAGTGATATCCGCCAATTACTCGGTCTAATACCAGGGCAGCCCATCCCGCGCGTCGGATACTTGTTGAGTAATCGCGATGGTCGAAAGTGATCTATTGAGACGACCAGTGGCAGGACTTCATGGTGACAGGCACTTGTGTATATTTTCCTGGGAGTGCCGTGTTGTTTTTTCCCTTGATCACGTGTAACACGTTTACTGTTTTGACTTCTGGTGGAAATTTATTTTGTTCCCCAGTGTCTTGCTTGGGAGGCTCGTCCTCGTCTTCACTTGGTGTATCCTCCCCCTTGTGTACGGCGTTGAGCTTGCCGGACTTCTTGAAGACCCAACATTCTTTGTGGGTATGATTAGCAGGTTTACCAGGGGTACTATGGATCTGACATATTTGGTCCAGAATTTTGTTGAGGCTGGACAGTTCATCCCTGGTGCCTTTAGAGGGAGGCTTTTGCTGACCTGGCCGAGAGCTTTTGAATCCGGCGTTTACTGTCGTGCCCTTCATGTTGTCTTCTTTATTCCGGCGTTTGCTATTGTTGTTGCACCATGATTTCCCGTTTCCATCTCTAACTTCAGATGTACTGGGGTCGCTGGTGCTGCATCTGGCTAGCCAGCTGTCCTCACCCGCGCAAAAGCGGGTCATGAGGCTTGTTAATGCGGCCATCGTTCTCGGCTTATTTTGGCCGAGGTGTCTGGCGAGCCATTTGTCACGGATGCTATGCTTAAAAGCTGCCAAGGCTTCGGCGTCCAGATAGTCAACAATCTGGTTCTTTTTAGTAAGAAACCGGTTCCAAAGCTTTCGGGCTGACTCTCCGGGCTGTTGAGTTATATGACTCAAATCGTCCGCATCCGGAGGTCGGACATAAGTCCCTTGAAAATTTGCCCGAAAGGCATCTTCGAGCTCTTCCCAACTTCCAATGGAGCTTTCGGGGAGGCCTTTAAGCCAGTGACGAGCCGGCCCTTTGAGCTTGAGGGGTAAGTACTTGATGGCGTGGAGATCATCTCCTCGAGCCATATTGATATGAAGGATGTAGTCCTCAATCCAGACCCTAGGGTCTGTTGTTCCGTCGTATGTCTCTATGTTTACGGGTTTGAATCCCTCTGGAAATTCATGGTCCAGCACCTCATCGGTGAAACATAGGGGGTGTGCGGCACCCCTGTAGCTGGGTGTATCGCATTGTTCGGATGTTTGTTGTGTTGCATTGTATGCTGGGGCGCGCTTGCGTGGTCCATAGATGGATCTTGTTGCGCCGTCCTTTGGGTGCGAGCCCTCGCATGGGTCGCATGTTGTATTGTGAGTGGCGTTGTATGCCGCTCGGTGTTGGCAGAGGGGTCATCTATCCGGCCAGGTGGCTGCTTTGATATTTGGTTGTGGGGGGTCTGAGGCCTCCTCATCGAATTCAGGTAGCAGCTTCCGCTTTGGGTAGCTCTTGGAGGGGCGATTGTCGCCGTACCTCGCTGCTGTGTTGAGTATTTTACTCCATCTGATTTGGAGTGTGTCTTGCGCAGCCTTGAGCCTTTGCTTCTGCTTTTTAAGACTCCTCGCGGTGGCAACAAGCCTTTTACGGGCATTCTGCTGCTCCGGGTGCCTGTCCGACGTTATGTCATCCGGACTATTATCCTTGATAGAATTTATTTGTTCTGTTTGATTATCCGGATTGCCGTTGTCCGGCAGCGGTTCGCCCTGCTCCAGTGCTGGGTCTGTATGATCGTTATTTCTATCGAGGCGGGATTTGGGGCAGCGCTTGTGTCGCCGCTTTGACTGCTTCTCGAGGGAACAAGCCTTCGGTGCGTCCTTCCGCTCCTCGTCGTCATCTTTTGGTGCGTCCACCATGTATACGTCATATGATGAGGTGGGCGTCCAGCGCCCTGTGGGCGCTGGTACTTCTTCGCCTCCCGCATCGTCGTCCATACCGTCGATGTCTTCGGAGTCGAAGTCGAGCATGTCGGTTAAATCGTCGACAGTGGCTACAAAGTGGGTGGTGGGTGGGCTTTGAATTTCTTCATCGTCCGTATCCCAACCTTGCTGACCATAGTCTGGTCGGGGCTCTCCTAATAAAGAGAGAGACTTTAGTGTCTTCAGAATATCACCGAAAGGCGAGTGCTGAAAGATGTCCGCGGCAGTAAACTCCATGATCGGTGCCTAATCGGATTCGATCGGCAGGGGCGCGGAGGGTTCGGAGTCCAGAAAGGAGTCCGGCTCCTTGGAGTCACGAGTCTCGCGGAGTGCGGGGCCGGTGTTCGGCTCGATCGCCGTTGGGATCACAGCCCCCGAGGCGGCGTCCAACCACCCATCCTCGATTGGCGCAGTTGGCTTCGAATTAAGGGTCAAAGCCGATGCGGGTGCGGCCTCCAGGGCACTGTTCGGCGGCAGAGCTAGATCATGCTCGTCGTGATAGTGCGGCACGCTCGGCAGTGGCTCAAATCTGTCGAAGATCAAGTCCCCGCGGATGTCAGCCGTGTAGTTTAAACTTCCAAATCTGACCTGGGGCCAGGGGCATAGCTTTCGATCTGCTCCAGATGGCCAAGTGAATTGGCCCGCAGTGCGAAGCCGCCGAAGACGAAGATTTGTCTGGGGAGGAAGGTCTCACCCTGGACTGCATCGCTGTTGATGATCGTAGGAGCCATCAAGCCTAACGGCGATGACACAGAGGAACTCTCAATGAAAGCACCAATGTCGGTGTCAAAACCGGCGGATCTCGGGTAGGGGGTCCCAAACTATGCGTCTAGGCCGGATGGTAACAGGAGGCAAGGGACACGAAGTTTTACCCAGGTTCGGGCCCTCTCGATGGAGGTAAAACCCTACGTCCTGCTTGATTAATATTGATGATATGGGTAGCACAAGAGTAGATCTACCACGAGATCGGAGAGGCTAAACCCTAGAAGCTAGCCTATGGTATGATTGTTGTTCTGTATGTTGTCCTACGGATTAAAACCCTCCGGTTTATATAGACACCGGAGAGGGTTAGGGTTACACAAAGTCGGTTACAATGGTAGGAGATCTTCATATCCGTATCGCTAAGCTTGCCTTCCATGCCAAGGAAAGTCCCTTCTGGACACGGGACGAAGTCTTCAATCTTGTATCTTCATAGTCCAGGAGTTCGGCTGAAGGTATAGTCCGGCCATCCGGACACCCCCTAATCCAGGACTCGCTCAGTGACAAATCCTAATCTCAATTTATGCCAACTCAACAAACACCATCGGAGACACCTGTAGAGCATCTTTATAATCACCCAGTTATGTTGTGACGTTTGATAGCACACAAGGTATTTCTCCGTTATCCGGGAGTTGTATAATCTCATAGTCAAAGGAATATGTATAAGTCATGAAGAAAGCAATAGCAATAAAACTGAACGATCAACATGCTAAGCTAATGGATGGGTCTTGTCCATCACATCATTCTCCTAATGATGTGATCCCGTTCATCAAATGACAACACATGTCTATGTTCAGGAAACTTAACCATCTTTGATGAACGAGCTAGTCAAGTAGAGGCATACTAGGGACACTTTGTTTTGTCTATGTATTCACACATGTATCAAGTTTCCGATTAATACAATTCTAGCATGAATAATAACATTTATCATGATATAAGGAAAGATGAATAACATCTTTATTATTGCCTCTAGGGCATATTTCCTTCACCGAGAACTAGGGGTCTACTCACACATGAGGACAACAACATCATAGCAATGGTAATGGAATACATGGATGAGTGATTGAAATCGTACACCGAAGGATCCACTAGGGTTCTTGATGTTGTAGATGATAAGGATGTGGATGATGATGATGATGATGACAGTGGAAATGATGTTGTCCCCCTCCTCGCAGTGGGAAGGATCCCCTCCTTCTCGTTGCCAATCCTTCCTCCAGATGAACTCCGGAGGCTAGGCGTCTGATCCATGATCCGATTCGATGGGGTGGAAATAGTCAATCTGGCGGTGCGGCAGCGTGCCATACGACCGCTCATACGGGCACTCGCGGTCGTATGGAACGTAGTCGCTCTAGAAGCACAACGACGCCCCTTCCTATGGCCTTCTTGCTTGATACTTTTATGGAAAGTTATTATCACTTTAAATATGTGATTCCACTACCATTTCTGGGGATTTTCTCCATTAAATAATAATTGATCCAAAATACATCACCTGAGGGATTATCAACAAAAAGAAGTGCGCGAGCGCGGTAAAATTCCACAAAGCCTGCCATGTAGGCACAAAATACATAGCAAAACTATCACATAAATTGGATTCATCACACCCTCAACCCTAGCAGCCGCCAGCCAGCCATTGTCATCCATGTTTAATCTCGTCCATTTCTTCTCCAAGACCACCCCCATATAAGAAGGGCCAAGACAAGAATAAGGAAGAGGGGGCTCTGCCATCGCGTCGCACCAGCCTTCGGGCCAATACCATCTCCAACGACGCCATCACCGCAGGCGCCGCCATGCCTTTCTCCTTCTCCGACTCAGTGTCATCTTGTATCATCCCTTTCTTTGATGTTATCATTTACATGTTTGAGTAGTTGCAGTATTTCTTGAGGATATGGACGAACACTTGCATGATTGGAATTGAATGCCTATAAGTGATTTGATTATCCACTTTTTATGTGTTGCGTTGATTTCCTCATGGTGTTGTGAAGCTAGATCACTCATCATTAGTCACTTTTGGACTTGATGGATTTAATATTGGTGTGATGGTGAGATCGGAGATTTGTAGTGACAGTACCTATCTCCCTCCTTTCCCGATCATTGTAATAGGGAGTAAGAAAGAACCCTGAAGTTTTATGTCGTGTTCATGGGGAAACCATTCATCAGCATTGCAACTGGTGTTGGGAAGCAAAGATTGTTATAGCCTTTGATGTATCTAATGTTGTGCCATGTTGACATCATTTATATATAGCAAGTAGAACTATTACTTTATTTATGGACTAACCCGAACACACCACCTCCCTTGAGCTTTAATTTTTCTATGAGGTTAACTTCATTAGGGATGACATCACCATCACAATCAACTAGGAGCGTTTAAGATTCAAGCTTGGGGATGCCTTGCCCACTTTAATTCTAAGAAGACCCAAAATTATAAGCTTGGGGATGCCTTGGGCATCCCTGTTCTAAGTCAACAACCATTGTATGACCCCTCTTGAACCTCATTTGCATCTAGTTTTGCTTTGTTTGCATAATTATGAATAATTTTTTATTTTTGCTTTTGAACAAATGTAAACATCACATCTCATAATTTTTCATGATTATATAGGGGCATTTACCTTTCCCCCTAACTTTGTCCCGACCTCATCTTTACCTCTAAATAAAAACAGTGCTCAACTATGCCCCTCTTTCGTTAGGTTCCATTATGTAAATACCCTTCCGTGTCGTTTCCGTTCGGTCAACAACCTTTGACCGTCAATGATCTATTCCCTGGACATTTGTACCTCTCACTTCCTAAGTCAGTTACAGGTGGGACCCACCCGAAGAACGTAAAAAAGAAAAAAACTCTCTCATCCATACCACTTACACATGGGACCCAAAAAAACAACAAATAAAAATAGAACTCTCTCTCTCTCCAGCGAGCTCTCTCTCCCATCCACCACTCATGTCGCCTGGGCCTCCCCTGCACCGGCCGGTGCCGCTCGAGCTTGCCAGCGTGCAAGCCACTCCGAGCAGATCACCTGGAGCATGGTTGATGTCTACTATGAAACCTTCTTCTTGTAGACGTTGTTGGGCCTCCAAGTGAAGAGGTTTGTAGGACAGTAGCAAATTTCCCTCAAGTGGATGACCTAAGGTTTCTCAATCAGTGGGAGGCATAGAATGAGGATGGTCTCTCTTAAACAACCCTGCAACCAAATAACAAAGAGTCTCTTGTGTCCCCAACACACCCAATACATTGGTAAATTCTATAGGTGCACTAGTTCGGCGAAGAGATGGTGATACAAGTGCAATATGGATGGTAGATATAGCTTTTTGTAATCTGAAAATATAAAAACAGCAAGGTAGCAAGTGGTAAAAGTGAGCGTAAACGGTATTGCAATGCTAGGAAACAAGGCCTAGGATTCACACTTTCACTAGTGCAAGTTCTCTCAACAATAATAACATAATTGGATCATATAACAATCCCTCAACATGCAACAAAGAGTCACTCCAAAATCACTAATAGCGGAGAACAAACGAAGAGATTATCGTAGGGTACGAAACCACCTCAAAGTTATTCTTTTCGATCAATCCGTTGGGCTATTCCTATGAGTGTCACAAACAGCCCTAGAGTTCATAGTAAAATAACACCTTAAGACACAAATCAACCAAAACCCTAATGTCACCTAGATACTCCAATGTCACCTCAAGTATCCGTGGGTTTGATTATACGACATGCATCAAATAATCTCAGATTCATCTATTCAAACCAACACAAAGAACTTCAAAGAGTGCCCCAAAGTTTCTCCCTAAGAGTCAACACAAAAACGTGTGCCAACCCCTACTCATAAGTTCACAAGGTCACATAACTCATAAGTTGATCACCAAAACGTACATCAAGTGGATCACATTAATATCCCATTGTCACCACAGATAAGCACATGCAAGACATACATCAAGTGTTCTCAAATCCTTAAAGACTCAATCCAATAAGATAACTTCAAAGGGAAAACTCAATTCATCAGAAGGAGATAGAGGGGGAGAAACATCATAAGATCCAACTATAATAGCAAAGCTCGCGGTACATCAAGATCATGCCATGTCAAGAACACGAGAG
>NC_041388.1:379887422-379898408 GCF_002162155.2 Triticum dicoccoides
GAGAGAGAGAGAGAGAGAGAGAGAGAGAGAGAGAGAGAGAGAGAGAGAGAGAGAGAGAGAGAGAGAGAGATCAAACACATAGCTACTGGTACATACCCTCAGCCCCGAGGGTGAACTACTCCCTCCTTGTCATGGAAAGCGCCGAGATGATGAATGTAACGCCTCGAAAATTAAGCTACAGTAATCTCTCGTGTTTAATGCCAAGACATCGCAATTAATATGCTAATTGCCACTTAATTCAAATCAACTCCAAAAATCTAATGCAAATTGCAAGTGCGAAAACATTTATTCAAACTGTCAAATAAAAATGTTTGATGGGTTACAATTATTCCATAATAATTAACTGTTAAGGAAAACTACATCACCTGATTGCTTAATTAGGCTCTAGAATTTAAAACAGTACCAAATCAACATTCTTAAATGCTTTTCCATTTGTGAAAAATCCAAATCAATTCAAACTCCTGCCAAACTTTTTGTGGCAGTGTCAGTTATTGTAATGCATTTATGTTGCCAAGTTCCACATTCTAAAAAGAGCAATTGGCGGCTCAATATATTGCAAACAGATTCTGTAAAAGTAAAATAAAAAATTTTATAAAGAAGTAAGAGAAATGATAGAGGAGGCCCAGGAAGGGCTGGGAGGCCCAACCCAACGCCAGGTCGTCCCCTTCCTCTGTTCATCGGGCGCTCGTGGATACCGAACGACCGTACATGGCGCCAATGGCCATGGGGCGGCCATCCACGCCCCCTGGCGCCCTACAAAGTCGCGGTCGACCTCTCTGGCAAAACCCTAGCTCCCAAATCCCCTTTCCCCTCTCGGTTTCGTCCTCCCCTTGCAGACCCGAGAGATCCATGGCCGCGTCGCTGTCGAACCCGTGGCCACCGAGGCCCATTCGCCGCTCCACCGTCTTATGGAGCTCCGCCGCGTCCGTCTACGTCGACTATGTCCCTCGATCGACGAGGAGGACCACCATCGTCGTCGCCAACTTCGTCTTCTTCCTTGGATCACCGTCGCCCTTCGCCGTTGATTCGGCCGAACCCCTACGCTCCTAAGCTCCCCCCGGCGCCCGTCTGCCTCAACGTGAGCTCTCCTTCGACTCCCCTGTTTTCCCCCTTTGTTTCGTCGCCTAAGTCGCCGTAGCCGCCGTAGCCGAGAGCCCGCAGCGATCTGCGTGGACACGCTCACCGCGTGATGGTCGCGCCCCGCGTGCCTCCCTGCCGTGAGCCTCGCCGGCTGCGCCTACTGCTCGCTCCCATGCTCTGCTGCTTCTGTTGCAACTAATGCGCTATCGCCGATGTTGCCGCTGCTGACGCCGCTAGCTCCTGCCCGCTGCTCCGCCCCGTGTCGTCCACGCGCTGCTACGCCTCTGGCCGCGCTCGCCGTGTGCCCTGGCGGCTGCCTATGCTTGGTCGCGTCCACGCGCACGTCGTGCAGCGCCGCGCCCCGCGCCCAGCTCGTGGGCATGCCGTTGCTGCTCGGCTGAATATACTGCTGCTACTGAAGGCTATTGTAGCTACTAGCAAGCTTTTGTATTTCTACAATGACTAGCCCTCTAAACAGCCCCTGAACAGCGATGAGGCAAGTCCTAACATGGGTAAAAATTGTATGAGTGGAAAGTAGACGTAACAATCTTCATTTTGTTCCATTGGACCTGCTTCAGATAATGCATAGATTAATTCCTATGAAAGTCACAAAAAGGCTATCTTTTCCTAATAGAAAACAGAATTTACCCCTAGCATTGTGTGTGCGGGTGTGTGTTCTGTGTGTGTGAGGCTGGCCCCATGTTCAATTAGTTTAAGGTTAATTACTAGTTAGAGTAGCTACTAGCCTATGGCAGGTGGACCCCCCTCCTCTAAATTTACACTTAAAAAGAAAATGCTAAAATATATTTGAATGACACCTGGGTCCCACCGGTCCCATTGACCAGTCAAACTACTAACTCGGATAACCCAGTCAATGACATGCGGGTCCCCTGGGCCCTTTGACTAGTCAACGGTCTCAGTTGACTGCTTACTAGGCAGTCAACTGGACCCGCCTTACAGCCACTAAAACCACTGCTATGTACACTTAGCAATTAAGTATTAATTTTGAATTAAAATAATTCCAGAAAATTAAAAATCATTTAAAATTTTAAAAAAATCATAGTAAATTATCCGTAACATGGATGAAAAAGTTTTCTATATGAAAGTTGCTCAGAACGACGAGACGAATCCGAATACGCGATCCATTCGCGTGCCACACATCCCTACCATAGCGAACATGAAACATTCCCCCTCTGGTCTTCTGCCTCACACATGTCCGGAACCGGGAAAGCATTCTCGATTGCAATGCCCCTTCACCCATATCGTGTAGCCATACGTTAGGTCACACCCGGCGCACCATATTCCCATGTTATGCTTAGTGATTCATTTGTTTGCTTATATTTATCGTTTCTTCCCCCTCCTCTCTCCGGCAAACTTCGAGACTGCCGCCGATGCTGCCCTGTGTTCGACTATATCATCGAAGACCCTCCTTCTCTTCTGAGCAACCAGGCAAGCCCCCCCCCCCCTTTGATCATCCTGATATCGCCCATTCCATTCTCTCATGCTTGCATTAGATTTTGCTAATGTTATTGTTTGCTACTATTCTGATGCATAGCCTGCTTTTGTAACTTGCTCATTGTACCTTACCTGCTTATCCTAAACTGCTTAGTATAGGTTGGTTAGTGATCCATCAGTGACCCCGCCTTGTCCCAGTTGCCCCGTTTTATGTTCGATGACTCGATCAACGTGATCGATGTCCAGGCCCCGACACCGCATATCACCCCCCTAGTTGTACGACTCTACAGAGTTACTATCGAGTACCGAGGGTGACACCTCATACATCACTCCTGATGAGATCTCTGTAGTGTAGCTATTCGGTCATGGTCATCGAGGGTGATTTCCTCCTTAACCACTTTCGATATGACTCTGTTGTGCAACCCCTCAAGTGTGAACCTCGAGGGTGGTTCCTCTTATGTTCACCTTGATGATTACATCGAGTGGAATCCATCGAGCGTGGTTCCTCAGGGTTTCCCTTGGTGTTAGACACACAGTTACTATGGTTACTATGACTTTACACTAAACCATGTTACTAAAGACGGGTCGGCCCTGAGGGGTGCCCGCGCGAGCTTAATTGCGAGTGATGTGGAGTCGGGTTGACCAGGAGGGTGCCCGCGAGATAACTACGAGGCCTGGTCGGGCATTCTTAGCCCTTGCCGCAAGTCCTCGAGACGGGCGACGGGGTCACATCTTTCGTGAGTCTCTGCTTGTTATCGCGTGTTCCTAATCCACTACGATTTGGATATTTGATCCGAGGGGCCTCTGGCCTGATAGCACTAACCATCACGTGGGCATTGTATGGGCGTTCTGCGTCGTATGCATCAGCCGAAGCTTAACAGACACCAGTGACTGATACTTCTCCAACGTATCTATAATTTATGAAGTATTCATGCTATTATATTATCTGTTTTAGATGTTTATGTGCTTTACTAAACACTTTTATATTATTTTTGGGACTAACCTATTAACCGGAGGCCCAGCCTAAATTGTTGTTTTCTTGCCTATTTCAGTGTTTAGAAGAAAAGGAATATTAAATGGAGTCCAAATGGAATGAAACCATCGAGAGAGTTATTTTTGGAACGGAAGCAATCCAGGAGACTTGGAGTAGATGCCAGGGAAGCTTCCAGGAAGCCACGAGGCAGGGAGGCGCGCCCTACCCTCCTGGGCACGCCCCCACCCTCGTGGCTCCCCTGACCGACTTCTTTCGCCTATATATGTCCATATACCCTAAAAACATCAGAGAGCAGAATAGATCGGGAGTTCTGCCGCCAGAAGCCTCCGTAGCCACTAAAAACCAATCTAGACCCGTTCCGGCACCCTGCCGGGGGAGGGAATCCCTCACCGGTGGCCATCTTCATCATCCCGGCACTCTCCATGAGGAGGAGGGAGTAGTTCACCCTCGGGGCCGAGGGTATGTACCAGTAGTTATGTGTTTGATCTCTCTCTCTCTCTCTCTCTCTCGTGTTCTTGAGATGGTACGATCTTGATGTATTGCGAGCTTTGCTATTATAGTTGGATCTTATGATGTTTCTCCCCCTCTACTCTCTTGTAATGGAATGAGTTTTCCCTTTGAAGTGATCTTATCGGATTGACTCTTTAAGGATTTGAGAACACTTGATGTATGTTTTGGTTATCAACTTGCGGGTTCCGCTCGTGAACTTATGCATAGGGGTTGGCACACGTTTTCGTCTTGACTCTCCGGTAGAAACTTTGGGGCACTCTTTGAAGTACTTTGTGTTGGTTGAATAGATGAATCTGAGATTGTGTGATGCATATTGTATAATCATACCCACGGATACTTGAGGTGACATTGGAGTATCTAGGTGACATTAGGGTTTTGGTTGATTTGCGTCTTAAGGTGTTATTTTACTACGAACTCTAGGGCTGTTTGTGACATTTATAGGAATAGCCCAATGATACGTCTCTGTCGTATCTATAATTTTTTATTATTCCATGCCAATATTCTATAACTTTCATATACTTTTGGCAACTTTTTATACTATTTTTGGGACTAACATATTGATCCAGTGCCTAGTGCCAGTTCCTGTTTGTTGCATGTTTTTCGTTTCGCAGAAAATCCATATCAAACGGAGTCCAAACGGGATAAAAACGGACGGAGATTTTTTTGGAATATATATGATTTTTGGGAAGTGAAATCAACGCGAGACGATGCTCAAGGGGCCCACGAGGCAGGGGGCGTGCCCCCGACCCTCGTGGCCACCCCGTAAGGCGGTTGATGCCCTTCTTTTGCCGCAAGAAATCTAATATCTGGATAGAGATCGTGTTAAAATTTCAGCCCAATCGGAGTTATAGATCTCCGGGAATATAAGAAACGGTGAAAGGGTAGAATCTGAGAACGCAGAAACAAAGAGAGACAGAGAGACAGATCCAATCTCGGAGGGGCTCTCGCCCCTCCCACGCCATGGAGGCCAAGGACTAGAGGGGAAACCCTTCTCCCATCTAGGGAGGAGGTCAAGGAAGAAGAATAAGAAGGGGGGCCCTCTCCCCCTCGCTTCCGGTGACACCGGAGTGCCATTGGGGGCCATCATCATCACCACAATCTTCACCAACAACTTCACCGCCATCATCACCAACTCTTCCCCCCTCTATGCAGCGGTGTAACCTCTCTTTTACCCGCTGTAATCTCTACTTAAACATGGTGCTCAATGCTATATATTATTTCCCAATAATGTATGGTTATCCTATGATGTTTGAGTAGATCCATTTTGTCCTATGGGTTAATTGATGATCGTGATTGGTTTGAGTTGCATGTTTTATTATTGGTGCTGTCCTATGGTGCTCTCCGTGTCGCGCAAGCGTGAGGTATTCCCGATGTAGGGTTTGCAATATGTTCATGATTTGCTTATGGTGGGTGGCGTGAGTGACAGAAGCACAGACCCGAGTAAGTAGGTTGTTTGCGTACGGGATAAAGAGGACTTGATACTTTAATGATATGGTCGGGTTTTACCTTAATGATCTTTAGTAGTTGCGGATGCTTGCAGAGTTCCAATCATAAGTGCATATGATCCAAGTAGAGAAAGTATGTTAGCTTATGCCTCTCCCTCAAATAAAATTGCAATAATGATTACCGGTCTAGTTATCGATTGCCTAGGGACAAATAACTTTCTCGTAACAAAAAGCTCTTTACTAAAACTAACTTAGTTATGTCTTTATCTAAACAGCCCCTACTTTTTATTTACATGCTCTTTATTACCTTGCAAACCTATCCAACAACACCTACAAGTACTTCTAGTTTCATACTTGTTCTAGGTAAAGCGAACGTCAAGCGTGCGTAGAGTTGTATCAGTGGTCGATAGAACTTGAGGGAATATTTGTTCTACCTTTAGCTCCTCGTTGGGTTCGACACTCTTACTTATCAAAAACTGTTGCGATCCTCTATACTTGTGGGTTATCACCCAACGGATTGATCGGAAAGAATAATTTTCAGGTGGTTTCATACCCTACCATAATCTCTTCGTTTGTTCTCCGCTATTAGTGACTTTGGAGTGACTCTTTGTTGCATGTTGAGGGATAGTTATATGATCCAATTGTGTTATTATTGTTGAGAGAACTTGCACTAGTGAAAGTATGAACCCTAGGCCTTGTTTCCTAGCATTGCAATACCGTTTATGCTCACCTTTACCACATGCCACCTTGCTGTTTTTATATTTTCAGATTACAAGAACATATATCTACCATACATATTGGGCTTGTATCACCATCTCTTTGCCGAACTAGTGCACCTATACAATTTACCATTGTATTGGGTGTGTTGGGGACACAAGAGACTCTTTGTTATTTGGTTGCAGGGTTGTTTGAGAGAGACCATCTTCATCCTACGCCTCCCACAGATTGATAAACCTTAGGTCATCCACTTGAGGGAAATTTGCTACTGTCCAACAAACCTCTACACTTGGAGGCCCAACAACGTCTACAAGAAGAAGGTTGTGTAGTATACATCAAGCTCTTTTCCAGCGTCGTTGTCGGGGAGGTCAGTGCTTGAAGGTATATCTTTAGATATTACAATCGAATCTTTTTGTTTCTTGTTTTATCACTAGTTTAGTTTAGAAAAGAAAACTACAAAAAAAATGGAATTGTGGGTACCTCATATGCTTCATATTTTTAATATCTTTCATGAAAATAAGGATTTCGATAATTGTGCCAAAGTGTTAGAAGAAGAATGCATTAGAATGTTTGGCACTAAATCTTTGAATGATGAGCATGATTGCAATGTTATTAGTATGAACTCTTTGAATATCCATAGTATTAATGATGATTGCACTAGTCAGGATGAAAATGTCTCTTATAAGCATGTCAACTTTTGTGAAATACATAGAGCTTGCAAGCATACACCAAATAGGGAAGATAGATTTTGCAAGAGGCATAAGTATTTGGAAACTAAATGGTTGCAAGAAAGGCTAGATGATTATGCTGAAATATTCAATATTTATTGCCATCCTTGTGAACTTTGCAATGAACATGGTCATTTGAAGCTCCAATGCTATTTGTTTCATGATCAAATCGTGTCCAAAAATTGTGATAACTTGATTACCCTTGAGCATCATAAAGAGCTTAGTCTTCATTTGGGGTATGAAGAAATGGAACGTAGAACTGAGGGTATTCCAAAATTTAATCTTGATAGATTTCTTGATTTTGATCTAGAAGAAATTTTTATGTATTGTGCGGTGAATTGCATTGAAAATCCTTATATTTTCAATTACGTAAAGATAAGAAAACAAATAGAAGATGAAGAGAATACTAACGAAAGGGAAGAGACTTCCCAATATCCTCCTATTATTTCTTATGATGAATCAGGTAACGAGGAGGAGCTTTCTATTCAACCAATCTCATTAATAAGGAGCCCAAAAAAGAGGGTTAAACCCACACATGATGGGAATAAGAAAAAGAAAAGACGGAGAAGCAAAGGTAGAAAGGTATCCCTCCCAAATGATGTTTCTCCTATTGCTCATTGTGATGATGATAATTGCTATACCATTGGTGCTATCCATTTTATTAATGATGAGAGTGATTATGCTTATGATATGAAAAGGCCCAAGCTTGGTGATGCTATGTTTGATGAGAATGACATGTTTGAGAATATATTTGCTGCAATTAATGTTTGTCCCAAGCTTGGGGATGCTATGTTTAATGAAGATGATATTTTTAGCCTCCCAAGTTTTGATATGCAAATTTGTTATGATGATAGCATGCCCCCTACTTATGATGATTATATTGATGAAAGTGGGTTTGGAAGAGTGTCAACTTTAGGAAGTAATGATCCCACTATTTTGGAGGGTTTTGAATCTTATTGTGATAATTATTAAAGTGGATTTGGAGAGGTCATGACTTTATTTAGTAATGATTCCACTATCTTGGAAGAGGTTTCAATCGATTATGATGAGAACAAAGTTGCTACTTATGATGATTATTGTGATGATACTTATGCTATAAAAAATAGTGATGGTTATATTTATAAAACTTGTCATGGTTATGATTACCCTTTATCTGAACATTACTCCTTTAATGTGGAAACAATTTATAGTATTCGAGTTTCTTATGATACTCCCACTATTCCGAACGAGAAGAATTTTGCTTATGTGGAGAGTAATAAAATTTCTATGCTTGTAGATCATGAAAAGAATGTTTTATGTGAAAGTTATATTGTTGAATTCATTCATGATGCTACTGAAAATTATTATGAGGGAGGAACATATGCTTGTAGGAGTTGCAATGATATAAAGTTTCCTCTCTATGTGCTTAAAGTTCTAAAGTTATGTTTGTTTTGCCTTCCTATGATAGTTGATTATTGTTCCCATAAATTGTTTGCTCACAAAATCCCTTTGCATAGGAAGCGGGTTAGACTTATATGTGCTAGTCATATTCTTCATGATGCTCTCTTTATGTTTCAGTTCTTATCTTTTATGTGAGCAACATTGAAATCATCATGCCTAGCTAGGGGCGTTAAACGATAGTGCTTGTTGGGAGGCAACCCAACTTCATTTTTGTTCCTTGCTTTTTTCTCCTGTTTAGTAATTAATACTTCATCTAGACTCTGTTTAGATGTGGTTTTATGTTTTAGTTAGTTGTGCCAAGTAGAACCTTTGGGAAGACTTGGGTGAAGTCTTTGCGATCTTGCTATGAAAAACAGAAACTTTAGCGCTCACGAGTTTTGCTGCCATTTTTTACTGGAGAGTGAGATTAGGTTGATTCGTTTTGCAGATGATTAATAGACAAATTACTCACGTCCACCAATTTATTTCAGAATTTTTGGGGTTACATAAGTATACGTTTGATCCAGATTACTACAGACTGTTCTATTTTTGATAGATTCTGTTTTCATTGTGTTGTTTGCTTATTTTGATGAATCTATGAGTAGTATCGGAAGGTATGAACCATAGAGAAGTTGGAATACAGTAGATATTACACCAATATGAATTTATAATGAGTTAACAACAGTACCTAAGTGGTGATTTATTTTCTTATACTAACGGAGCTTACGAGTTTTCTGTTAAGTTTTATGTTGTGAAGTTTTCAAGTTTTGGGTAAAGATTCGATGGACTATGGAATAAGGAGTGGAAAGAGCCTAAGCTTGGTGATGCCCAAGGCACCCCAAGGTAATATTCAAGGACAACCAAGAGCCTAAGCTTGGGGATCCCCGGAAGGCATCTCCTCTTTCGTCTGCGTTCATCGGTAACTTTACTTGGAGCTATATTTTTATTCACCACATGATATGTGTTTTGCTTGGAGCGTCAATTTATTTTGTTAGGATTTTCTTGATGTTATTTAGAACAATGTTTTTCATATTTTACTTCAATAAAAGTGGCATTGATAGCCTTTACTATGCCTATTTTACAAGTATAAATGTTGCTGTTTGAAAACAGAAAGTTTACCGCTGTTGCAAAAATTCCCTAGAAAAGTCAGAATGTGATAAAATTTTGAAACCTTTTGCATAATAAGCTCTGATAAATTTACCACAGTGGTAATTTTCTTTCATAATTTTTGGAGCTATGTAAGTATGGATCTTGCTGCATTCTTCATAGACTGTCCTGTTTAGGCAGATTGCTGTTATGTTTGCATTGTTTGCATATGTTTGCATGTTTAATGATTCTATTTGAGGATAGGACTATTAAATATGTAGAGGCATTTAGTATGCAACGTTGATTAATAATTTTAGTGATTTGCTACAGTAGAGTATGATAAGATTTTTGCATTGGTTTATACTAACTTATCTCACGAGTCATTGTTGAGTTTTGTGTGGATGAAGCTTTCGAGATTTAGGGAGACTGTGATATGAGAGGAATTAAGGAGACACAAAAGCTCAAGCTTGGGGATGCCCAAGGCATCCCATGATAATATTTCAAGAAGTCTCAAGCATCTAAGTTTGGGGATGCCCCAGTTGGCATCCCACCTTTCTTCTTCAACAACTATCGGTTAGTATCGGTTGATCCTAAGTTTTTGCTTCTTCACATGATGTTTGCTATTATTAGATGTCATTTTATTTTGTTTTGCTTGCTGTTTGAATGAAGTATCAAGATCTGAAATTATTAAATGGGAGAGTCTTCACATAGCTAAATAATTATTTAACTACTCATTGATCTTCACTTATATCTTTCGGAGTAGTTTGTTATTCATTCACGTGCTTCACATATATCCTATGAGTAAATGTTTGAATGAATTGAATATAATAAAACTGAAATTATATATGTTTCATATGCTTATCCCATGGGGATTAATGACTTCACATATAGGAAGTAGAAGTGGTAAATTTATTGAAGGTTAGCAAACATTGTATTGGTCACTTGAACAATTCATGAAAAAATATTGAGGGAAGAGAGATTTCACATATAAATATACTATCTTGGACATCTTTTGTAATTGTGAGCACTCATTAAAAAAATGACATGTTAAAAGGTTGATGTTGGACAAGTAAGACAACATAATGGGTTATGTTTTCTTATATCTGAAATAAAGTATATTGTCATGGATCATTCAATATACCGAGCTTGCCTTTCCCCCTCATGCTAGCCAAATTCTTTGCACCAAGTAGAGATACTACTTGTGCTTCCAAACATCCCTTAAACCAGTATTGCCATGAGAGTCCACCATACCTACCTATGGATTGAGTAAGATCCTTCAAGTAAGTTGTCATTGGTGCATGCAATAAAAATTGCTCTCTAAATATGTATGATCTATTAGTGTGGAGAAAATAAGCTTTATACGATCTTGTGATGTGGAAGCAATAAAAGCGACGGACTACATAATAAAGGTCCCTATCACAAGTGGCAATCTTTTGCATTAAGATTTTGTGCATCCAACTATAAAAGCGCATGACAACCTCTGCTTCCCTCTGTGAATGGCCTATATTTTATTATTGTCTTATACCTTATGCAAGAGTCATGGTGATCTTCA